>NC_141087.1:19580276-20180276 GCF_041138505.1 Cibotium barometz | reverse complement strand
GCGGACCAAACACATAGAGGTCCATTATCACTTTGTCAGAGAGAAAGTGCTGGATGGTACAGTGGATCTACAGTATGTGAAGATTGAAGAGCAAGTGGCTGACATCTTTACAAAGCCACTTAGCAGGGAGAAGTTTTACTTCCGTACTATGTTGGGAGTACATGGGATGAGCTTGAGAGGGGCTGTTGAGATTCAAGCTCGATGTCAGTATGTGCCAGCTGTTCTATGTGCTGGCATGTTAGGTAGGAACATGTGTGAGACATAAATGACCACGTCCAGCTGGTCATAGAGTGTGGACATTAGCTAGGGTTAGTAGTATATGGACACAACTTATAGTGTGTCTTGTGTATTATGGATTATGGCTTTATGCATTGTATGAGAAGGGAGATGGCTTTATGCATTGTATGAGAAGGGAGATGGCTTCCCTCTATGGTTAGGGTTTGTAATATATATTAGGGTTTGCTCTTGTGTGTGTGTGTCTCCTCTCCCTCTACCTGTTTTTCAATAGGAGCTACACGAAGGGCTAGTGGAGGCCGCCTACCCTGGTCCTAGAGACGGCCTCGGCCAACACCACCACCCGGCCGATGGCTAGTGTAATCCACCTCCTCCCCTACTAAGACAAACTCCGCATATAATTGCTTTGCGAAGTATATGAGAATCTGGCGGTTTTTCGGCATCCTCCCATATGCGGCAACATATCGACTATAGATATGTGCCGCCATACGAGGATGCGAACACCGCGAAATAGTAAGGGGCTTGCCCGCCCCCTAGGCCTCATCCCATGACTATCGAGGAAAAGATCTAAGTAGGCTCCATCCCTAATCAGACCAAGATCACAGACTTGGCGATATGTCAGGCCATGTGACACAGGAGCAGTGCGATGGTGGGCTATCCACTCATCTACATAAACAATATTGTGAAGGCTACGAAGGGACAAAAGCATCGCCTCCAAGTCTGCCGCGATATGTAATGTAGACGGTGTGTCTTTAGCACTCCTACAAATAGCTGCTAACTCGCGGTCTCTATCTCCGCAATGAGGTCCACAATAGACGAGCGGCCCTCCTCGTGTGACTCCATGCTAAAACCTAAGCCTAACACAAAGGTCTAATGTGAAAGGTCCAATGTGAAGGGTCCAATGCTTAGTGCTAAGTAGCACTAATGAAGCTATAAAACAATGCTAATGGGCCCACTAATGCTAATCCAAGTCAAGAGAGTAAGGAGAGTGAAAATGACTTTTGACAACAATGAGGCAAAAAAAAAAGTTTTCTGGTTTTATAACCTCGAATGAGGTTCGGTGGCATCATGCACTTTAGGGTTTGCAAGATGTACGCTCTGGATTTTAGGGTTAGCAAAACAAACGGCCAAGATACACACTTAGTTTTAGGGTTGGTGATGCTAATTGAGGGAAGAGATGAATGTCCAATGGAGAATGGGGAGAACGAGTGGAAGAACAGAAATGATATACAACACACCCGAGGAGGCCTCGTAGGACGAGGACAAGGACGAGGAAGAGGCAAGGAAGGAGGAAGGACCTTCACTTGCCACAACTGTGGGAAGCTAGGACATATAGCTAGAGACTGCTATAGCAAACCAAATGAATAAGGATCGACATCGATAAACTTCATTGATACTCCTAATAAGAAGGTAGAGGAGTCAAGACATCTTTTCTAAGAGAGAAACCCCACAAACCAATGTAACTTTTCCCAATAGAGTAAAACCACCTTTGAGCCACCAATGATGTAGGCCATGTGGTAGATGAATGTGTGACAACTTTAGTCAAGGTCACAGGAACTTGTAGTAGTCTTGGACACATAGAGAGAGAGTGTCAAGGTCTATGAGTTAGGGACTTTGAGGCACTGGTCATGGGCTACCAAGTAAGAGGGAAATTTGGTATAGAGTCCCAGTGTGCTAGAGTATTCACTTGAGGGGAGGTGTTGAAATATGCAAGTGAATGGGTGTGTGCAGGAATAAGCCCTTCGCTGGAGACAGTAAAAGGGAGTCTGTAATTGAGTGGGTAGCAGTGAAAAGGTGAGAAGAGTCGACTGAATGAGAGAATCAAGGATAGCATGAGTGAATATAGGGGTGTGGAAAAATTCTAGGAAAAGGTGCCCCTAGATAGGGAAGGTGGCACAAATTAAGGAGAAATCAATGGGATTAGATGCTTGGCATCTTATGGATGTAAAATCTATAAATTGAGGCATTGTCATAATGAGAAATTGTCATAATGAGAAATTGAGGCATTGCCATAATGAGAAATTGCTGGTTTTTGAGTATCCATGTCTACATTAAGCTATTAGATTAATTGTGCACTAATCTCATCTTAATCACCATCTAATTACTTGCTAATCATGTTGATCCTTGCATTTGATCCACCATAGCTCATCACATTTCTGCAAATTTAACTAGAAGTCTACCCACTTTGGATTGAGTTCCTAGATCACTCTCCATTGATTTGGTGAGTTGTTCAAGAGTTTTTCAATTGCATGTAAATGCATTTCTCATAGTACCCTAGATTGGTTTGACATTTCTTCTTTTGATGGGGTCTCTAATAAGGTTTTTATGTCTTTAAATTCCCAAGGAATTCTAGAACTTTATTTCAATGGGTAACTTTGGATATTTTATAAAAAGTGGTATGAAGTGGGTAACAGGACAAAAGTGGGTAGGAAAGAGGGCTCTAATAGTGCTAAGGTGAAAAGATGCAGGGAAGAAGAGAGCTTGAGCTCTTGCAAGCACACACACACTCACAAAACCCTAAAAGAGAATACACAAGGTGAGAGACTGAAAATCTTCTTCTTCTTCACACAACACTCAACACACCATATACAAGGATAAGAGTACACACAATATGAAAAGGTACTCAACCAAATACATACTAGGGTTCTCTAAAGTGTGAACCCAACTAAATGAGTTGGCGCTATAACTATGCCAGAGTCTCTAGAATGGCTGTCACACAGCCTGTCATCCCACTGGCCACATATCACCCATGATCTCACCAACCATGCCAGTGGTGAGAGTGTAGGGCCTATCCCCTAGGCGGGTCATTAGTGTCCACCGCCTCACTAGATGAGCTCGATATCTCAACACTCCCCCTTGAGCTCAACTCCATCTCATGTACACCAAGCGAAGCCCTGAATCTGCGGAGCTTCTCTGTACCCAATGCTTTGGGGAAAATGTTAGCGATCTGATCCTGTGTACTGACATAGACAAGGTCAACGTCTCCTGCCAAAACCTGATTCTGTGTGTGTGTTGACATAAACAAGGTCAACGTCTCCTGCCAAAACCTTCTCTTTGACAAAATGGTAGTGGACCTCTATATGCTTCGTGTGAGTATGAAAAACTGGGTTCCTAGCCAACTGTATACCAATGTTGTCGCAGAAAATGACAACTTGTCTATCCACACTGATAGACCCAAATCTGCACTCAACCAAGGTACCTCACATGCCAAGTAGCTTTCTCAACCAAGGTACCTCACATGCTGCCATCGCAGCACCTCTATACTCGGCCTCTATATATACTAGATAGAACAACCGTAGGCTGCTTCTTGCTGCTCCAAGTCACAGTAGCACTCCCCAAAGAAAACATGAAGCCACTAGTAGATCTTCTATCTGAGATACTACCAGCCCAATTAGCATCTGTGTACCCATGTACACATATCTCTATCCCAGTATCATAAAATAGTCCACAATGTAAAGTAGACCTCACATATCTCAGTATGCATCTCAATGCATCCAAATGTGGCTTCCGAGAAACCTGCATAAACTGACTCACCAACCCAACAGCATAGCTCAAATCTAGCCTGGTGATCATCATGTAGATCAAGCTTCCTACTATGCACCTATACATAGTAGGATCCTCCAAAATCTCTCCTGAATCTGCACTCAACTTGCCATTCTGATCTAATGGCACTGAGATAGGCTTACAGCCTGTCATACCATACTTGGACAACATGTCCAAGCCATACTGTCTCTCTGCAGTAATCCAATACCATGTGGTGACCTAATCACCTCAATGCCCAAGAAATATCTAAGCTCCCCCAGATCCTTCATCTCAAACTTCTATCTAAGCAAGATCTTTACATCGAAGATCTCAAACTTCTTTCTAAGCAAGATCTTTACATCAAAGATCTCTGCATAACATATTTTCATGTATGACACTATTTTTGTATGATTAGTATTTGTGTGTTTGTTTGCTATGAATGTCTAGTTCACGGGCATGGGATGCCTACCCATGAACCGTGCGGGTGCCTTTTATTCTGATGTGTTTTGTGGCCTATGAACAAGTTGTAAGTATGCCCAAAACCTTTGTTATTTTTATTAAAAAATGCTTTATAATGTTATAACCTTTGCAGGTTCACATTTATTATAGTAATTAAGTGGAAACGTTTTAGTATGTCTGACCAATCAGGCACCCAAATGTGAGGCTTCAGCTCAATAATCACAATACAATTCAAGAAATTAGAATTTTGCACAAATTTTAGAGGCAAAAAGAGAACCATTATGTATATAATCAAGAAATCTTGCAACAATCTGATATGAAGCACTCTTGGAGGAAAGAGCTCGAACCACGACCACCCTCGAGCTATCTCACTTGCACTCTCACTCTCATGAAAATCTCACACTCACACTCACACTCGCACTCACACTCGCACTCGCACACGCACTCTCAATCTCTTCTTCGATTTTCTGTTTATTCATCTTCTTCACATCGAAATCCAAAAGTAGCCCTTTTTAGAGCTTTCTCTATCTACGTGCCATATTTTTGGCGATGTCGCTCTTTTTGGAAAAAGCATGTTTAGGAGCTTTCTTCAAACGCGATCATCATTCCTATGAGATCACATTTTTTTTACACTGGGAAAATAGCCCTTTTCCATGGTGCGACATTCGCGAATAGGTGATCCGATGAGGATTCCATCCTCCTCTTCGACTTTGTATCTCTTCGTTCGAGGTTAAATTTTTGTTCTTGACCTCCATTTATTAGGACCTCAATGTCTCGACATAAAAACCTAGGCACATTTTTAGCATAAAACCATTGAAAATCCACTTTGGAGTCACCAAACGGATGTGAAATAATGTGAATTCCAAAATTTTCATTTGAGCAAAGTTGTTCTATGTACAAAACGAGAAAACTCTCATACAATTTTTTTCCTAATTCCACATCTAACCTAATCAAAACTCACCCATAAAAATGGCAACTACTTGAAAATGACCAAAACTAAAACTTTCCTGCAATACAAAATTTTGTCAAAACACGTTAGATGTCCTAACAAAATATTCTACACACTTTTTACAACATGAATTTATGAAAAATATTTATATGAAATTACGAAGCGTCACACATGACCTTGGCATGTGAAGTGGACATCCCTCATGCATCTTAATCTCCCACGTGTTATTGAGGTTGGTGGAGAACAAATCAAAGGCATGCAGGGCTCATTCGGCCATAGTTTTTAGATGGCTTTATAAGCATAAGCTCTTTCTAAATGCCAAAAGAGTGTGTTCTTTCCTTGGGGGATTCTCTAGAAGTAAACCCTATATATCACATGAGCTCAAGGCTTATTTTAAAAATCCCTTATTTGTGAATTTTTCATGAATAAAACATACCCTTTTTCTATTCAAGCTGTAAACACCACCTTTAAATGGTACCCTTCTGTATGTAAAAAATGTGTTAAAAATGGATTTTTAAAAATCCCTTGTGTTGAACTCACATGCTATGCGTACATATTTATGAGTGACCACCCCAAGGTTCTTTCTAAACGTCAAAAGAGTGAGTTCTTTCTTTTGGAGATCCACTGTTGAGTCCACATTGTATCTAAAGATAGCGTGAGAAGGGATCAAGCCAATAAAGGTACGGATAGCCACTGCTAGGTCTTAAGACAAGCATAAAAAGTTGCCCAACAAGCATAGAGGGCACATGGACATTAAATAAAATGATTGGCTATTGCTTAAATTTGACAAAGTGAGACTTCCTAAGAGGTCATGGAAGGAAGGAGCATATATAAACCTAAATGAATTTAGGAACATGCCCAAATTCACCTTATAAGAAACTACAATTTATAACCTCATGGTAGTCATCACAAGACAATAAACCATCAACATCATGCATAGTATGGATTAGATACTATAGCATCCCCACTAGCATCATTATTTCCCAATAGTGGGTGTAGAACTTGGTTTTAATATATGCTCCCACACACCCCCCCACGCACGCATACACACACATAATAGCATACACTCATAATACAAAGGTCTATGTACTCAGTTTTTGTCTACAAGGCTGACTCATCCATAATGAATCCTAGCACTAAGGATCATAACTCTCACCATTTGGCCAATTATATGGTTTTCCCCAGTTTCTCATGCCCAAATGTGGCCGAATTCTCACGCCCAAATGTGGCCAAATTCTCACGCCCAAATGTGGCCACTATGTGGCTCTGAGTGTTCAAGATCCCATGCTTTCATATATGCTGGATTCGTGCCCGTAAATGTCAGTGTTGTACATGTTCCATGACCTGGAGATTTTTCCATAAATCAAGTGCTTATGCACACATATTTGCATGTATGACACTATTTTTGTATGATCTCTATTCGTGTGTTAGGCATGTTATGAATGTCCAATTCACGATCCTCGAATGCCTACCCATGAACCATGTGAGTAACTTGTATTTTGATGTGTTTTGTGGTGTGTGAACAAGTGGTTAGTATTCCCAAAACCTTTGTTATTTTTATTAAAAATAACTTTGTAATGTTATAACCTTTGCAAGTTCACATTTATTAGTAAGTGAGTGGACACTTTTTCAATGTGTCCGACCCATTGGGCACCCAAAATGAACTTGGTATCTAAAGTGCACATTCCACTTATGCATCTTAACTCCCACGTGTTATTAAGGTTGGTGGAGAACAAATCACTACATGGACTCCACCAGTTAACTTCATGTTGGACACTTAGCAGTAGTGTAAGAAATTACAAATTTTTTGTTAACAAACAATAGGATCTTAAAAAAAAAAAACAAGATTCAGCAAGATACATAGAGAATTAACTTAACTTCTATTGAAAACCAATATTAGAATTGATGACAAGAGCTTCCCACCCGTGTTGTCCCGTTAGGGACAATAGGGGTGATATGAAAAGACACTGAGACGAAGGCTATATGCACTGAGAAAGAAGGCCCACAAAACAGTGAAGGTAGATCTCAACATAATGAAGGTACCAAACACCTCTATATATACTACTGAATGGCCCGACCACATCACCTAACTGAGATAAACATAAAACCTATACTATAACATGGTAACTAATATCCAAAGACTTACTAACTAATAGTGGAAGACTTACTAATTAGATTAACGCAATTAATCATAGATTAACACCAAGGGAGTACAAGTCATGAGGGTAATGAGAGAGTGGTATGCAAAGCTTGAGGACAAACTAAAGATCAGTCCGCTCTCTTCATGTTTAGCGATTGTGCAATGGATAACTTCATCTCCATGCAAATGGCCACCACACTGGGCATTGAATTAGGGGAATTGGGACCCCAAATTGTAGCGGAAGCCGCTTTTGTAATCAAAGAGGTGCAAGTACGCCTATCATAGGCAAGCTCATGCACATTCAAGGTTGGATCATGAAACCTTTTTGGTTTGCCCCTCTCGATAATTATGATGTATTTCTAGCAAGCTATGGCACCATCGTCTTGATTTCCACAAGGATTACAAGACAAATAGAGTCACTTTTATGCATAAAGGTTTCATGCATGGTATTGATGCCAGCAAGGAGGGATACTCTATTCCCATTGTATCTCACATACAGATTAAAAAAGGAATGACATCATCAATGCCCAATAGTGGGTGTAGAACTTGGTATCAATATATTCTCCCACACACACCACCCCACGCACGTGCGCACACACACACACACACACACAAGAGCATATATTCATACAAAGGTCTATGTGTACTGAGTTTTTGTCAAAGCTCCGAAGATATAAGGCAGACTCGGCCACATAATGAAGCTTAGCACTAAGGATCATAATTGTCACCATTTGGCTACTTATATGGTTTCCCCCAGTTTCTCATGCCCAAATGTGGCCAATTTCTTGTGCCTAGTGTGTGGATCCAAGTGTTGTTGACCCCAATTCCGTGCATTCCAATGTTTTACATATTTCATTGACTAGGAGATTTGTCCATGAATCAATTTCACATGCACACATATTCGCATCATTCATGATAATATTTTTGCATGACCCTTATTTTGCATGATTTGTATTTGTGTGTTTGCCTACTATGAATGTCCAATTCATGGGCGTGGGACCCCTACCGATGAACCATGTGGGTGCCTTGTATTCTAACATGTTCTATGGCCTATGAAGAGGTGGTAGCTATGCCCAAAACCTTTGTTATTTTTATTAAAAATTTCTTTGTAATGTTATAACATTTGCAAGTTCACACACACAGACACACATAAGAGCATATCTTCTTCTTCTTCACTCAACACTCAACACCATATACAAGATAAGAGTACACAAAATATGAAAGGTACTCAACCAATACATACACGGGTTCTCGATAGTGTGAACCCAACTAAATGAGCTGGCGCTATAACTATGCCAGTCTCTAGAATGGCTGTCACTCAGCCTGTCATCCCACTGGTCGCATATCTCCCATGATCTCACCAACCATGCCAGTGGTGTAAGTGTGGGGCCTATCCCCCAGGTGGGTCATCTCAGTGTCCACCGCCTCACTAGACGAGCTCGATATCTCAACACTCCCCCTCGAGCTCAACTCCATCTCATGTACACCAAGCAAAGCCCTGAATCTATGGAGCTTCTCTGTACCCAATGCTTTGGTGAAGATGTCAGCTACCTGATCCTCTGTGCTGACATAAACAAGGTCAAGGTCTCCTGCCAAGACCTTCTCTCTGACGAAATGGTAGTGGACCTCTATATGCTTCGTGCGAGCATGAAAAATTGGGTTCCTGCCAAGACCTTCTCTCTGACGAAATGGTAGTGGACCTCTATATGCTTCGTGCGAGCATGAAAAATTGGGTTCCTAGCCAACTGTATACTGCTAATATTGTCACAAAAAATGACAACTTGTCTATCCACTCTGATAGACCCAAATCTCCAAGTAGCTTTCTCAACCAAGCTACCTCACATGCTGCCATAGCAGCTCCTCTGTACTCTGCCTCTGTACTGGATAGAGCAACCGTAGGCTGCTTTTTGCTGCTCCAAGTCACAGCAGCACTCCCCAAAGAAAACATGAATCCACTAGTAGATCTCCTATCTGAGATACTAATAGCCCAATTAGCATCTATATACCCATGTACACATATCTCTATCCCAGTCTCATAGAATAGTCCACAATGCAAAGTAGACCTCACATACCTTAGTATGCGTCTCACTGCATCCAAATGCGGTTTTCGTGGAACCTGCATAAACTGACTCACCAACCCAACAGCATAGCTCAAATCTGGTCTGGTGATCGTCATGTAGATCAAACTTCCTACTATGCGCCTGTACATAGTAGGATCCTCCAAGATCTCTCCTGAATCTGCACTCAACTTGCCATTCTGATCCAATGGCACGGAAATAGGCTTACAGCCTGTCATACCATACTTGGACAACATGTCTAAGCCATACTATCTCTGCAGTAATCCAATACCATGTAGTGACCTAATCACCTCAATGCCCAAGAAATATCTGAGCTCCCCCAGATCCTTCATCTCAAACTTCTGTCTAAGCAAGATCTTTACATCAAAGATCTCTGCATCATGGTCCCCCGTAATGATCAAGTCATCTACATAGATGACAACAAGCACAACCTTTCTATCACCATGTCTCACATACAACGAGAAATCTGCATTGGCTACATGAAAGCCAATAGTGACAAGATATTCAAAAATCTTGTTAGACCATGCTCTTGGTGCTTATTTTAAGCCATACAAGGCTTTCTTCAACCTGCAAACATGCTCGGGGTGACCCACATTCTCATAACCAGGTGGCTGTAACATATACACCTCTTCTTGCAAATCCCCATGCAAGAATGCATTCTTTACATCCATTTGATGTAAAGACCATTGCTTTGACACAGCCACACTGCTATCACAACTCTCACTGTTGCCATCTTGGCAACTCGGCTGAAAGTTTCCTCATAATTAATGCCATATGTCTGCGCATATTCTTTGGCTACCAATCTAGCCTTGTACCTATTTATTCTTCCATCACTGTTATGTTTTACTTTGTATACCCACTTGCATCCAATGGCTTTCTTGCCTTCAGGCAATTGCACTAAATCCCAAGTCTCATTTCCATATAGTGCATCCATCTCCTCATCCATAGCTTTCTCCCAACACACATTTCCAACAGCCTCATCAATGCATGTGGGCTCAACAACCTGCACAACCTTTGCCATATATGCATAGTGATGTGCCACATAACCATCATAGGTAAATCTCTGCACAGGATTTGTCACTCTCCCAGATCTTCGCAGCTTTTCATTCATGGCTTCCATAGCCTTCTTTACACCAGGTGTTCTCATAGCTGGGATCCCAAGCTCCTCATCATCAAGGCTCATATCTGAACCACTAGACTCTCCATCAACATGAGAATGCCCTGCAGAAATGTCAGGCATACCAAGGGGCTCAACCACTTTCTATTTTCCTTTACGTGATGTACTAACCACATTTGTAGGACTGGTATTATGATGCAGCCTGCCACTCCATGGTCTATCAACAGACCCAGTAGATGAGGACTCTCTTGGTCCACTCAAAGACTGTGATTGCTGACCTGCATTCTGTGCAACCACACTTCCACTCACATCAGTCCCAATAGCTTCTTTTTTAGCAGCATACCAGCTGCTCATCTCATCAAAGACAACATCCCTGCTTACCCTCAACTCACGTGTAGTAGGGTTATAACACCTGTATCCATCCCAATAGCTTCTTTTTTAGCAGCATACCAACTGCTCATCTCATCAAAGACAACATCCCTGCTTACCCTCAACTCACGTGTAGTAGGGTTATAACACCTGTATCCCTTTTGCTCAAGGGAATATCCAATAAACACACATTTTTCAGCTTTTGAATCCAGCTTAGTTCTTAGCTCATCTAGCACATGCACATATGCAATGCATGCACAAACTTTCAGATGAGACAAATCTGGTTTTTTGCCAGTAAACCTCTCCTCTGGTTTCACATCATGTATGGCTGCAGTTGGAGTCCTGTTCATGATGTATACTACTGTAGAAACAGCCTCAGCCCACCATCAATGCTCGTGCAATCTCAGCAATGTGCCTGTTTTTTTGGCTCAGCAACTCCATTTTGCTGCGGAGTGTATCTGCATGTAAACTGTCTCGGAATACCATTCTTCTTCAAAAATTCAAAGAACTCATTGGAGAAGTACTCTCCCCCTCCATCTGACCTTAGGCACTTTACATATTTTCCAGTTTGCTTTTCAACCAAAACTCTGAAATTCTGAAAGTGAGTGAACACCTCACTCTTCTCCTTCATGAAATATACCCACACTTTCCTTGCGTGGTCATCAATGAATGTCACATAATACCTGCAGCCTCCCATAGACATGGTCTTCGTAGGACCCCATACATCTGAATGCACAACATCTAGTGCATTTTTGCTCACATATCTATTACGTGGAAATACATGCTTTGTTTACTTTCCAAATTGGCATGCTTCACATATTCTCTGCATACCTTCCAACTTTGGCAGCCCTGTCACAATTCCTTTAGTCTACATAGACTTCATTCTCTGCACATTCACATGTCCAATTCTTTTATGCCAAATGTCTATGTCTGCAACAATTTCTGAACCATGTGCAAACATCGCAGCACTCATTTTAGGCATGTCTACATTCAACGTAAACATTCTGCCCACTCTATTGCCTTTTGCAACCAACCTGCACTTGTCTTTAAAGTCTTCAACATAACAATCATCAGGGTTAAACCAACCTGCACTTGTCTTTAAAGTCTTCAACATAACAATCATCAGGGTTAAACCAAACCTGCAAACCCTGCTCAATCATCTGGCCAACTGAAACCAGATTCTTTGTTATGTTCGAAACGTGAAGTACATCTGCAAGGTACTTCACTTTGCCATCCTACATAGACAATGGCACATCTCCAACATGGGCAATTGGATGAGTAGTGTCATCCCCTGTTTCCACAAAACCTGGTCTTTCCGGGTTTTTCATCTCCTTGAACCACTCCCCATGACTTGTCATGTGGTTCGAAGCACCTGAATCCACATATCACACATCATCTTTTTGTGCTGCTTCAACATTTTCAGACATGGCATTCACGACATGCTGCATAATAAACAACCTTTCATTGTCCTCATTATTTCTGCTTGAGGATGCATAGTTGTTTTGCTGCACTTTTCCATTTTGCATGTCAGCCTGCTTCTTATAACATTCTGCATGCACATGTCCAGGCTTACCACAATAATAGCATTCACGTGCATCATTATACTGCCTTTGCCAATTTCCACGGCCTCTTTCACTCCCCCTGCCTCTGAATCTGCCTCTTCCACCTGCGTGTTGTTGTTGTTGTTGTTGTTGTTGTTGTTGTTGTGTATTCTGGGAGTGTTGTTGTCTGCTGTGCTGGCCATAATTCTGATTACCTGTTTGGCCACCTCCTTGACCGCGTCCATGGCCTCCTCTACCTTGTCCTCTTCCTGAACTTGTGTAGAAGGCCTGTTGCTCTGAACTATTTTTGGTTTGTGAAGACTGTTGGTCTTCACCCAAGCTCTTCTCTTCTATAATCAGCATAGATACCAAATCTGTAAATTTGGGAATGTTTTTCCGAGTCTAAATAGACGTCTTGAATGCCTTGTATTGTGGCCTGAGACCACGTAGACAGACTTCCACCTTGTCATTATCATTTACTGTACACACCAATAGATGCAAGGGATTCCACAATACCCTTTATCTTCAGCGCATAGTCATTCACAGACATGCTCTTTTTCTCCATAGTATGAAGTTCATTCTTCAACTGTATCTTATGTGCCTTGGTATTTGTTTCATAGAGCTTTACCAAGGTGTCCCACGCCTCCTTGGGGGACTTGGCATCCTGAATGTGCCCAATCATGGTGTCTTGTATACTAATGGAAAGCCAATACATAACTTTCATGGCTCCTTGGTTCCAATCTTTAAACTCTTTCACATCTGCAACAGTCGGATTTATGTCCGTTATCTCTGGTGCCTCTTCATGCTCACCTTCTATGTAGTCCCAATAGCCCTTTCCCATCAAAAAATTCATCAACCTGAACCTCCAAGCATGGAAGTTATTCTTATCAAGCTTCTTTGTCACAATCTGGGTTATCCCATCATTTCACATCTTGCCAAACACATAATTTTACCAGAAACAGCACTCTAGTTTGTCCTGCACAAACTGCTATATTTTCTGCAGCGGTATTGTAGTACTCTCAAATGTCACAACCAGTGACTTCAATATGCATACATACACCCAATGGCAACTGTTGACCTCTTTGCAGCACCCACAGTGTCTGCACAGTCAATCTGTCTTCTTGCAGTTCTTAAAACAGAGTTCTGCAGAGAATTGATGACTTACCCGCCGCAGTGCTCGAAATCGCCTGCTTTCTAAAAAACGGAGGTCCAGACGTGCCCGAAACACGTTTTCGGCCCAAAAAATGATGTCCAATAGAATAATATAGTTGCCCTATAGCTTTACTCCTGCGAAGAAAGCTCCTCAATCAGAGATCGTTTGCCTCCCGTAGAGCTCCCGACAAGGGTGTAGTCACCAACCAAATCGGGAAGAGTAGTTGAAGCTCTTGCCCTCGTACCTCTTCCTGTGGTTCTCTTGCTTGCAGCTCAGTCCTTAGCACGAACCAAGCTCTGATACCATGAAAAGATGCAGGGGGGAAGAGAGCTTGAGCTCTTGCAAGCACACACACACACACAAAACCCTAATAGAGAACACACACGGTGAGAGGTTGAAAATCTTCTTCTTCTTCACTCAACACTCAACACACCATATACAAGATAAGAGTACACATAATATGAAAGGTACTCAACCAATACATACACGGGTTCTCTATAGTGTGAACCCAACTAAATGGCGCTATAACTATGCCAGTCTCTAGAATGGCTATCACTCAGCCTGTCATCCCACTGGCCGCATATCTCCCATGATCTCACCAACCATGCCAGTGGTGAAAGTGTGGGGCCTATCCCCCAGGTGGGTCATCAGTGTCCACCGCCTCACTAGACGAGCTCGATATCTCAACACCATGTGCTATTAATATGAAAGGTACTCAACCAATACATACACGGGTTCTCTATAGTGTGAACCCAACTAAATGGCGCTATAACTATGCCAGTCTCTAGAATGGCTACCACTCAGCCTGTCATCCCACTGGCCGCATATCTCCCATGATCTCACCAACCATGCCAGTGGTGTAAGTGTGGGGCCTATCCCCTATCCACCGCCTCACTAGACGAGCTCGATATCTCAACACGATGTGCTATTAAAGTTGGTGGTGAACAAATTGAAGGCATGCAGGGCTCATTTGGCCACAATTTTTAGATAGATTTATAAGCATAAGCTCTTTCTAAATGCCAAAAGAGTAAGTTCTTTCTAAACACCAGACAAGTGAGTTCTTTATTTCTAAGATCCACCGTTTAGGCCACATTGTGTCTAAAGATGGCGTGAGAATGGATCCCACCAACATAGGTACGGTTAACCATTGCTAGGTCTCAAGACAAGCATAAAAAGGCTGCTCAATAAGACATTAAAGAAAATGATTGGGTATTGCTTAAATTTGAGAAAGTGAGGCTTCCAAAGAGGTCATGAAAACCTAAATGAATCTAGGAACATGCCCAAATTCACCTTATAATAAAGTGTAATTTATAACCTCATGGTAGTCATCCACAAGACAATAAAACATCAACTCCATCATGCACAATATGGATTAGATACAACGACATCCCCGCTAGCATCATTATTACCCAATAGTGGTTGTAGAACTTGGTATCAATATATGCTCCCACACACACACTCCCCACGCACATGCGCGCGCGCACACACACACACACACACACATGCGCGCGCACGCACACACACACACACACAAGAGTATACATTCATATAAAGGTCTATGTACTGAGTTTCTGTCAGAGCTTCAAAGATACAAGGCAGACTTAGCAATTATGAATCCTAGCACTAAGGATCATAACTCTCACCATTTGGCCACTTATATGGTTTCCCCGAGTTTCTCATGCCCAAATGTGGCCAGTTTCTCGCACCCAAATGTGGCCATGTTCTCACGCCCAAATGTGGCCAGTGTGTGGATCTGAGTGTTCAAGATCCCAGTTCCACGCTTTTCAATATGCTAGATTCGTGCCCGTAAATGTCGATGTTGTACATGTTCCATGGGCGGGAGATTTGTGACCCATAAATCAAGTGCTTATGCACACATATTCGCATGTATAACATTGTTTTGTATGATCTGTATTCATGTGTGGAATGAAGGGATGTAATGCATGAAAATTATGAGTAATCACCATGTAAACATGATGCCTAAGTGTGTTTAGTCTCCCACCAAGAGAATGGAAATAGCCTTCCACAAGCCAAGAGAGAAGCCATGAGCTCCAAGAAACATAAGTTTCCATTTCTAAAAAATGATCATCAAAAGTTACAACCATGGTCCAAGTCCCCTCTTTTATACATGGACTTGTCCCATTATTAACCCTATTGAATAAAGTTCCTACTTTATTACAAACCATCCCTTCCCAAAGATTTTGTCCTCAAAATCAATAACATGTACAATCTCAAAGTATGAGACTCTAATGTAATCAATGGGAAGTGGTTAAGAGTTCTCAAGTACATCCAAAGCACATATACAATGAAAATCCGGATGTATACAAGTCCACAAAGCTTCAAGCCCAAAGTGTATGAGTGGGACTGTTATGACAGCCCTTCTAGTCGATGAAGACCCTTGAAAATCCTTCATTTAGACTCCATATATTGGGCTGAAAATGATATGTACACTCAGCCATATGTAGCCCACATCATAATCTTTCATTAGGGTACGCCATGAAGCTTGTTGGAGTAGAAAAATAGGCCCAATAGTAGACCTTCCCAAAGCTGTCCAGAAATTACAGCATGTATACTTCTCCTCATATTATCCAATTTGCTCAAGTAAACCACACCACTTGGTCACGGAAAATCATCCACAAGTAAGCCATGTTGTTGGACATACTCCAATGATTGCCAAGTAGCCTCATCCATGGGTAATTGCTTCCATTTGACAAGGTATTCATCAATATTCCGATTCCTCAACTCTCTTGTCCTCTTGCCAATAACCCTCTCCGGCTCATAAATGATCTCACCTTCTTCATTCATGGGTGGAAGCTCTTCCATCTCTTGAGGCAAAGATCCCATAAACCTCTTAAGGTTAGATACATGAAACATATTATGGATCCTTGTCGAAGAAGGCAAATCCAACTTGTAGGCCAAATCACCAACCCTCTTGATAATCAAGTATGGTCCATAATACCTATGAGCCAATTTTGAGTTGGTTACACCTTTGAGAGTGTTATGCCGACTCTTGGGAAGCTTCAATAGCACATAATCACCCTCTTGAAACTCCACATTCCTTCTATGAACATCCGCATTAGCCTTCATGACATCTTGAGCCTTCTTCATATTGTCCTTGTTGCAAAGTTGAAGAAGTCGTCTCATTCTTTCCAACTCTTCTTTTGCCAATGGATTGACCACTTTGTCTTCATGGAAGGCTATCGATGGCACATGTACTTGATATCCATAGAGAGCCTCAAATGGTGACATGCCAATACTCAAATGCTTGCTTGAATTATGGCAAAATTCAGCAAGATAAAGCCACTCATCCCAAGATGTTTGCATAGTGCCTCAAGTACACCTCAAGCCATTTGTTTGTGCACTCCGTTTGCCCATCCATTTGAGGGTGATAGGCCGTAGATGGAGTGATTTGAGTACCCAAGCTCTCATATAACGACCTCCAAAAAGTCCCCATGAACTTGGTATCTCGATCACAAACTATGTTGAGTGGCAAGCCATGTATCTTGAATACATGTTCCAAAAATTGCTTGGCAATATGAGATGCTCCATAAGTGGTCTTTGAAGCAATTAAATGGGCTGATTTTGTAAGCCTATCAATCACCACAAATATTTGATCCCATCCATGCTTTGTCTTTGGTAGACCCGTGATGAAGTCCATAGAAATGTGAGTCCATTTACCATCCGGAATAGGTAATGGATGAAGTAAACCACTTGGGAGTTGATGGCTATCCTTATTCTTTTGACAAGAAGCACATTCCATCACAAACTTCTTCACATCTCCCCATATACCTTTCCAATAAAAACTCTTGCTCACTTTATCATAGGTTTTGAGTACGCCAAGATGGCCCGAAAGTGGTGAAGAATGCATCTCATGAAGCACCTTTGGTATGTAGAATGAGGTAGGAACCAAATACACCTTATCCTTGTACCACAAGAGACCATTGTGAAGCTTGTAATGAGGAAACTCTCCACCATCACCTTGCTGTAATTTGGTATAAATATGGGCAGCACCTTCATTGATGAGGTATTCCTCTTGAATCCCCTTGATCCATTCACTATATACCTCCATGATTGAAGTTGTAGCGCATGCCCACATTCTAGACAATGCATCCGCCACTACATTGTCCTTCCCGGGTGTGTAAGATATCTCAAAATCATATCCTTGAAGTGTGGCCAGCCATCTCTTTTGCTTTGGAGAAAGATTTGGTTGGGAGAGGAAAAATTTCAGCACCCTATGATCACTTCTCACCTTGAAATGAGCACCATAAAGATAGTGATGCCACTTCTTGATGGCATGAAGTATGGCTAGCATCTCTTGCTCATAAACATGAAGCCCCATCTCCTTTTCGGTAAGCTTTCTGCTTTCAAATGCAATGACTCCATGCTCTTGATACAAAACTGCCCCAATTCCTCTACCACTTGCATCCGCCCTCACATAAAATGTCTTTGCAAAATCCGGACATACAAGTATAGGGGCTGAAGTGAGCAACTCCTTGAGCTCATTGAAGCTCTTGTTGGCAATGGAATCCCAAAAGAAAGCCTCCCTCTTGAGCAAGTCGGTAAGAGGTGTCGCAATGGATGCATAATGTTGCATGAATCTTCTATAGAAAGAAGATAATCCCAAAAATCCTCTCAATTGAGTTGTATTGCTTGGTGTTGGCCACTCTTTGACATATGCCACTTTCTTATTAGGATCAGCCCTTATGCCATTCTCACCCACCAAGTGTCCAAGATATTCCACTTCATTGACCATGAATGTGCATTTGCTCTCCTTTGCATAAAGCTTGTGCTTCCTCAACACTTCAAACACTTGCTTCACATGACATAGATGTTCCCCTTTGCTCTTGCTATAGATCAAGATGTCATCGAAGAACACTAGCACAAACTTGAAAAGAAGGGGAGCCAATATCCTATTCATCAATGCTTGAAAAGTGGCCGGAGCATTTGTAAGACCAAAGGGCATTACCATGAAGTGAAACAATCCCCTTTCCGTCCTAAATGCTGTCTTCTCTTCATCACCTTCCTTCATCCTTATTTGATGATATCCCGATCTCAAATCAATCTTGGTGAAGAACTTTGCCCCTTTGAGCTCATCAAGAAGATCATCAATGCGAGGTATGGGATACCTATTCTTGATTGTGACCATGTTCAAGTCACGATAATCAATGCACATGCGAAAGGATCCATCCTTCTTCTTCACCAAGAGAACGGGAGATGCAAATGGAGATTGTGAAGGTTGAATAAGACCCATAGCAAGCAAATCTTGCACTTGCTTAGCCACTTCCTCTCTTTGTACCTTAGACAAACGGTAAGGAGGCTTGTTGACAACCTTTGCATTCGGTTCAAGTACTATGGCATGGTCAATCTCCCTCTTAGGTGGTAGACTCTTTGGCACTTGCAAAATATCTTCATACTCCTTAAGAAGAGTTGCCATTTCCTCATCTATGTGCTGTCCACTGCCTTCCATTCCCTCTTGGGTAACATGTAACACATAGATAGTGCCAAAAGCCTTAATCTCTTTCTTGAGTCGCCTTGGAGTGATCAAAGAGAGCTTCTTAGGTGCATTTGCAGCAAGTACCACTTGTTGCCCATGATGTAGAAAGCTCATGAAACCTTGTTGAAGGTTCATGTGAATGTCACCAAGTGAAGCCAACCAATCACACCCCATAATAATGTCGATGGGACCCATATCCAAAACCACCAAATCACCTTCCCAAGTGTATGAAGAGGATAAAACCACTTTTGTAGAATGGCAAACCAAGCTAGTCTTCTCACTTTCCCCATTTGCCACTTGCACTTGGAACGTTGTAGGTGTCTTCTTTGTGTTGAGTTTGAGAGAGTTGATGGATTTAGAGTTGATGAAGCTATGAGTGCTCCCGGAATCCACAAGAATATGTGCAACCCTCCCATTGATGGTCCCCACCAACCTTAGTGTACTTGGGTTCTTGCAACCCGCCAATAACTCTTGTGAGATAGAGCATATGCAAGCTGAAATTTCTGCATTTGTAGGCATGTCTCCGTCCACAAGGCTTTCCTTAACTCCACCTCCCGGATCAAACGGAAACTCACCATCCTCCGTGATGAAAGAATGGTCTTCAAGTGACTCCTCATGTGCTTCTTCATTGCAATCCTCCCATTCCTCAATGTCATGAGAGTCATCCTTGTTCTCTTCCTCATCCATGAGGATCATAGTGGCCACAATCTTCTTTGATTTGCACACATGCCCGGGTGACCACCTCTCTTTGCACTTGAAACATAGCCCTTTGCTTCTCAACTCCTCAATATTTGGATCATCCATTCTTTGAGTCTTCTTGAAGGGTTGAAAGGGCTTCTTCTTCATGAAGTCACTACTCTTTTTGGCATCAAATTGATGTATCCCATTCTTTGGCTGTCCACCCCCAAATGATGTAGGAGTTCTTGGATTAGAGGATGGTAATGTAGAGGTAGGACCTTTCCCAAAATTGTAAGAAGTAGTGGTTGGTTTGAGTGTGTCTTTGGTGAAGGTCATGGGCTGAGACCTCTTGTACTTTGGCTCATAGAGTTCGGCTAACCTCATAGCTTCTTTGAGAGAGCTAGGCCTTTGAGCCGACACATCCGCCTTGATGAAGTGTTCAAGCCCATGCACAAACTTTTTCATCTTCATGTCTTCACTCAAGCCTTCCACATACATTGAAAGCTTCAAAAATCTCTTGATGTAATCTCTCACCATCATCCCCTTTTGAGAAAGCTCATACCATTCTTCATGGTATCGGTCAAGCACTAAGGGTGAAATGAAGGCCAAGTTCATCTCCCGCTTCAATCCTTCCCAAGTTGATGGCGTGTTCCCTTGTTTGACCAAGTGCCTCCACCATTGATGAGCATAATCTTCAAGATGTAAGGAGGAAAATTGTACCATATCATGCTCACTTTTTGGGTAAAGTTGGAAATAGGTGTCAAGCTCGGTAGCCCACTCCTCCAACTCTTGCGGAGATGACCCGTCACCTTTGAACTTTGATAGTGAGATTTTGTCTTTGACATCCTTGGAAGATATGTGGAATGGGTTATCATGTTGGGTAGAGGGCTTGAATCTTTGCATCTTCGAGTATGACTCCATAAATTGTGCAAAGTTTTTGTAATCCCTCTTGATGATATTCGACAATTCCATCCACTTCTCGTGAGCATCCCTTTGTCTTTGGGCAAAGGACATTTGATTCCAATCAAGTGCAATCTCCTCATCATTCACAAACACCTCATCCTCTTCCCTTGAATGCATTGCCCTAGAAGAGGTAGGACCCTTTGATGCATTGAGGTGAGACAAACCCGAATGAAAAGAAGGAGGAAACATGTCCTTGACAAGAGGTCTCCGTGCATCCGCCATGAATCCCCGAGTGGATGCTCCCATGGATCCTCTTGTACGGCCTTCATGGAATCCTCATTCAAGATGCCCTTGTCTTTTCTTTGCTCATAGTCACCATAATTCCCATGCTTTTCTTGTGCTTGAGACTTCCCAAACTTGTCCTCCATCACACCAATCCGTGAGGATAATGTTTCAAAATGAGAATCAAGCTTGGAGTCTAAGGTCTCCAACCATTGTACAAGCATTTGCATGAGGGTGTCATGGTTAACCGCCGCTTGTGTCCCTTGAGAAATTTGATTATGTACATTGCCCCCATTGTCTTCATTGATGAATGCATCCCTTGCATCCATATTACCTTCCATGTCCTCATCACCAATGATCATTTCTTGCACAACATCCCCACCCTTGCGTGGTCTTCCCTTCGGCATAGTGAAGAAATGCAAGATGTTGGTAGAATGCCCAAATGATGTCGGAATTGGACAAAAGAAGGTTATATGGGTACGTAATGGTGTCTACTATCCTCCCAAATGAACACAGTAAGAATTAGGTGTGGGCAAGTACTCTCTGTTTTAGGGTTTGTGCAGGACAGCTGAAAGTAGTAATTTGGCTCTAAAATGCAAAATATATGTCGAAATTAGGATTTTGACGGCTCTATAGAAAGCTAACGGAAGATAGAACCTACCCCTAAAAGCATTTTGATTCAGTCAAAGTGGAAGTATATTCTATTTGACTTTGACCAGAAAGTCAACATGACTACTTTGACCAAGATTGTGATATCCGATTAAGGGGTTCTATGGCTCATTTGAAAACTCTCAAGGAGTAGAATAGAGTCGTGTAATCACTCGGACCTAATCCCAAAAACCCTAGGACTGAATTAGGGTTTTGTAAAATCCCAGAAAGTCCCAAAATTCGGTCCCAAAGCTCAATCCGGCTACAAATGATTGGTGTTTCTCCCCTTGGTAGTTGTGAATAACTCTTCAAGTGTATCCATGGGGTAAATCTCCAATCAATAAGCTTGTTTGGCTCCCTTGTTGGAAAAATTCCGCCAGAGTCTCCTTTGTAATTGGAACCAAATCTCAAATGAAAATGCAACTTCTCAAATCACAATGCAATACTCTTTGTATCCCACAATGTCATGAAAGATCATATGCACTCTTTGTCCATCAAAGCATTTGCAATATCCACACAATATGACGGAAAAGGGGCCCCATTGCCCAAATGCATCCACAAAGTCGATGGTGAGGATTGTTGAGGACGCACGTTGAAGCTTGCCGATCTCCCGGCCAAGCTCTTCTCACCCCTTCACCGAGTTTTCCTCCAAGGTGAAGGTTGAGGCCGTTTCTTCACACCGGTGTACCTAATCCCCCTTTGTACCGCTTTTCCAAGGCAATCACGGCACAAAGAGTTCAAGCCATTCTCCCCTTGGCCTCTCTAACCAATGCCAAGGTACCCTCACACATTGCTAGATTCTATAGAAACTTGAAGTGATAGCAATGGTGAGTGTAGGTACAAAATGATGTGGATAATATCAAATGATAGAACAAGTTTGTTGGCTTACAAGTATTGAGCATGACTCATGCCCTTTTACAATTTAGAACTCATCAATAAAGCATGGACTCATGCCTCAATCCATCATCCAAAAGCTCCAACACAAACCAACAATTCACAATGCCCTCACCATGGCATTTGCATAAGCAATTGTTAACCACAATCAAGGCATTTGCAATTGCATTCCAACAATCCCTTTCACATCATATTGACAAATGCATGCTTCCAAAACTTATGCTCTCTTATGCCCATGTGTAAAACATAGCATTGGCATGGCTATGTATAACATCCATAGTGTCCATATGGCATCAAGATGAACATGAGAGACTCCAAAAACATTGCATAAGCTTGCTATTCCATCAATGGCATGCCAATTGAGACATAATGAAGAAAATCCCCCAAAATGTGATCTATGAATTGGCCAAGCTCATGTGGAATCAATTCCTTTCACCATTGCCATCAATAATGCATGGAGAAGCAATATTGGCATGTGAATGGTCAAGCTTTAATGGTTAATTTTTGAAAATTAGGGGAGTTTGAATGTGTCCAACCCTAATCCATTCCCAAGCTCCACCAAATGCTTCAAACTTGCAAGAAATTGATCAAACCACTCACCAATGTCATCTGGAAAGCTTCAATGGTAGAAAATGTTGAAGAAGCCTCTTGTTGAAGAAAAACGTAGCCTCTCTTTGCTCTGAAATTTGCAGCCAAATAACACCTCCCATGTGCTTGAACAAAGCTTGAAAATGTGCTCCAAACAATGGCTAAGAACCCTCTTGAAAGGCTTCCATCTCTTGAGGTAGTAGAGCTAGGCTTCACCTAGCTCTCCCTCCACATGTCTTCAGCGCGATTTTGAGGCGGCAGCCTGCCTGCAGCCCGCCATTTTTGCTTCATTGCCTCCCTTCATGAGATGATTAGGCTAACAATGATGCCTATGAAGAGTAAGAGCTTAGCAATGCAAGATTTGGTCAATGTGGCAAGGTATACTAGGGTTTCTCATAGCCATGGAAGAATGAACAAAAGCTCTCCAATCTTGAGGAAAAAAATTTGCAAGAAGAGGCTCAAATGAAAGATCTCAGTGAGCTCTACAAAAACCCTAAGGTTTGGCATCAAAACGGGTAAAGGAAGAGCATCCCATGGCTATGGAAAGCTTGAGGAAGAAGAAGATGATTACTAAACATGATTAGCAAAAAAGTTAATTGCAATTAGTCACTTGCCCTAAGTTTTGGCCCGACTGTCCCAAATTTTTGGTCCAAAGGCCCAAAATTTAGTCCAAAAATGGCAAAATTGGCCAAAATCACTCAAAATTCAAGCAATTTCCATGAAATGCTCACCATCTCCATGAGATTAAGCAAGATTAGAGAAGATTTGTCAAGAATCACTCAAGGATTACAAGAAAATGAGAAAAAAAATTAAAAGAAACTCAAATTTTCCCAACAACCCATGCATGCCCATGATCAAAATCAAGAGCTCTAATACCAATTGGAATGAAGGGATGTAATGCATGAAAATTATGAGTAATCACCATGTAAACATGATGCCTAAGTGTGTTTAGTCTCCCACCAAGAGAATGGAAATAGCCTTCCACAAGCCAAGAGAGAAGCCATGAGCTCCAAGAAACATAAGTTTCCATTTCTAAAAAATGATCATCAAAAGTTACAACCATGGTCCAAGTCCCCTCTTTTATACATGGACTTGTCCCATTATTAACCCTATTGAATAAAGTTCCTACTTTATTACAATGTGTTTGGGCTTGCTACTATGAATGTCCAGTTCATGATCCTCAGACACCCATGAACCGTGTGGGGGCCTTGTATTCCGAAAACCTTTGTTATTTTTATTAAAAATTACTTTGTAATGTTATAATCTTTGCAGGTTGACATTTATTAGTAAGTGAGTGGACACTTTTTCAGTGTGTGCAACGCATTGGGCACCCAAAATGACCTTGGCACATGAAATGGACATCCAACTTATGCATCTTAATCTCCCACGTGTTATTAAGATTTGTGGAGAACAAATCAAATGCTGCATGGACTCCACCAATAAATTGCATGTTGGACACTTCGCACTAGTGTAATAAATTACAAATTGTTTTGATATACAACGGGATCTTCACAAAAAACAAGATTTAGCAAGATACATAGAGAATTAACTTAACTACTATTGAAAACCAAGATTAAAATTGATGACAAAAGCTGCAACACAAGTGATATGAAAAGACACTAAGACGGAGGCTATATGCACTGAGAGAGAATGGCCCACAAAATAGTGAAGGTAGGTCTCGACATAATGAAGCTGCCAAACACCTCTATATATACTACCCAAGGGCCCGACCACATCACCTAACTGAGATAAACATAAATCCTATAGTGTAACATGCTAACTAATAATGGAAGACTTAATAACTAACAAGAGAAGACTTACTAATGAGATAAATGCAATTAATCATAGATTAATGCTGCCAAGGGAGTAAAAGTCATGAGGGTAATCAGAGAGTGGTATGCAAAGCTTGGGGACATACTAAAAGTCATGAGGGTAATCAGAGAGTGGTATGCAAAGCTTGGGGACATACTAAAGATCAATTTGTTCTCTTCATGTTTGGTGATTGTGCAATGGATAGCTTCATCTGCATGCAAATGGTCACCACAATGGGCATTGAATTAGGGGAATTGGGACCCCAAATTGTAGCAGCATCTGCTTTTGTAATTAAAGAGGTGCAAGTTACACCTATCATAGGCAAGTTGTGTGTGTGCATTCAAGGCTATTTGGATCATGAAACCTTTTTGGTTTGTCCCTCTCAATGATTGTGATTTATTGTTAAGGCAAGCTATGGCACCATCGTCTTGATTCCCGCAAAGATTATGAGACAAATAGAATAACTTTTATGCATAAGGGCTGCATGCATGGTATTGAAGCCGGTAAGGAGGTTCCCATTGTATCTCACATACAGATTAATGCAGATTGTCTTTCTGTGTATTTGAGTTTTGTTCGTGAGATAATGCTGAACATATGATGCACATGTGGATACTCTCACTCAAGAAAGGTTGATGTTTTTTGCTGAATTTAATGATTGTTTTGTCGATGCATTGCTAGGGGAGGTACCTCCTCCAAGACCTGAGGATCATCGTATTGATATAGTGCCTGATAGTTCATGAGTGCTTTGCAAAAACAAGAGGAGGCAATGAAATGGGTAAATGAGCTTTTAGACAAGGGTTTGGTTTAGCCAAGCTCTTTACAATTTTGCTCACCCGTACTCCTCATACAAAAGGACGGGTCATTTTGTATGTGCATTGATTATCGGGAATTGAACAAGCTTACTATGAAGAATCAGTTTTGGATTCCACACATAGATGACATACTTGATAAGATTTGATGGATTTGCATGTTTTAGCCACATAGATTTGAAGAGTGAGTATAACCAGATGCGTGTGGTACCACATAATATACATAAGACAACATTCCAAAGAGCATTTGGATTTTACGACTATTTGGTTATGACGTTTGATATCATGAATGTTGAAATATACAAGTGAATAGGGTGTGTGCGGGAACAAGCCCTTGGCTAGAGGCTATAAAAGAGAATCTGTAAATGTGAGAGAAGCTGTGAAAAGGTGAGAAGAATCTACTAGAAGAGAATAAAGGGTAGCATGAGGAGATTTAGGAGGTGTGGAGATATTCTGGGAGAGGTGGAGAGAATCAAGCAAAAGAGGTGGAGTGAATCAAGGAGAAATCAGTGGGATTAGATGCTTGGATGTAAACTCTATAAATTGAGGCATTGGCCTAATGAGAATTTGCTGGTTTTTGATTATCCATGCCTACATTAAGCTATCAATTAATTGCTCACTAATCACATCTTAATTATCCTCTAATCTCTTTGTTAATAATGTTGATTCTAGCATTTGATCCACCAAAGCTCATCACATTGCTGTAATTTTAACATGGTACCAGAGCCTAGCCTAGAATCCATCAAGTTTATGAGCCCATTATCTAACTAATTAGGATTAGTAGATGATTAAGAAATAATCATTTTTAAGTTATTTTCAAGTAGCCCACTATACTCCTAGCCAGTGGGGCTTGATCTCCCTCCAGGAGCAACATTAGCTCAAGCCCTTGTAGCCACACATAGCTATCTCACTTGTGCCCAGCCAAGCGAATCAGCGCAGCAAACCGCCAAGAAACGCTCCAGATTTTCGTATGAGCAGATGCCATTTTTCTGAAGAGAAATTGAAATATCTACTTCTCCAATCGCAATGGGTCTAATTACTCTTGGCCCTAGCGGTTTTCAAGGGTGCTCTACAAGCCGGTGAAGTCAGAATTTGATTTGATCAAGTCTATAGTGACATCCAAGCTCTTCATCAAATCTGCAGGTGACTTTGGTAAAACAGAGATTAAGCATTCAATGTTTGGTCAAATCTTGTGTTTCTTGGCTTAATCCTCTACTAGACTACTTGCTATTGATGGCCTTGAAAGGATTTGAGCTTGTTTGAACTCTAAGGCCTCAGATCTAGACTCCTTGCAAACTCTGTTTTTTGCACACAAAACAGAGGATTAATTTGCTAAATCAATGATTAATCAGTGCTAATCACTATTTTTTGGTACAAATGAGGGTTCAAATTAACCATTAGGTATCTGATACAGATCCCTATAACTTTAGATTATAATTTGGAGATGGTTTGATACTCCAACCATTCCGTACAAATTGGTTACCCTTGATTTAATGTAATTTTTGGTAAAATTATGCTGATAAATTTGTGTGGTAATCATCATTTTGCATTTACCCCTTGGTTAATGCCTACAAATCACACTCAAATTTAAGATTATTCATAGCCGGAGTTGCATTTGGGAATGTGCATAAGAATGAATGCTATACGCATTATGTATTGGGCACATGACATCATTGTAAAAATGGGATCAGACACTACCCTTGTCTAGAATAAGGCAAGAGGCAAGACCTCCTGCATAGATTTGGGTTTGCATTGCATAATGACACAAGATAAACATCAAAAGCCCAAAAGAACTGTCAACAACAATACATTAAAACATGTTGCTCACATGGAGCAAGAACTGATGGTCAAGCTCGTGGCCCCAGCCATGAAAGAAGAAGAAGATCTCTTTCCAAGAGGAAGACCCACACCAAGAAGAAAAGCTAAAGGAAGCATTGAAGGAAGACATGGATGCGTGAAGAGAAGCTGCCACAACAAGAAGACTAAAAGAAGAGGAAGACATGGATACGTGAAGAGAAGCTGCCCACAACAAGAAGACTAAAAGAAGAGGAAGACATGGACGCGTGAAGAGAAGTTGCCCCCACGATAAGAAGACTGAAGATAAGAGAAGATGCGAGGCTCCAAGAAGTGAGGAGCCATGTGACAAGAAGACTAAAAGAAGAGGAAAACATGGACGCGTGAAGAGAAGCTGCCCCCCACGACAAGAAGACTGAAGATAAGAGATGATGTGAGGCTCCAAGAAGTGAGGAGCCATGTGAAAATCCCAGAGAGAGAGAGAGAGAGAGAGAGAGAGAGAGAGAGAGAGAGAGAGAGAGAGAGAGAAACCCCACAACCCAATGTAACCTGCCCCAACAGAGTAAAACCACCTCTGAGCTGCCGATGATGTAGGCCATGTGGTAGATGTATGTGTGAGCACTTTAGTCAAGGTCATGGGCACTTGTAGTAGCCTTGGACGCATAGAGAGAAAGTGTGTCAAGGACAATGAATTTAGGGACTTGAGGCACTGGTCTCACGGACTATTAAGTAAAAGGGAAACTTGGTATAGGGTCCAGGTGTGCTAGGAGTATTCACTTGAGGGGAAGTGTTGAAATATACAAATGTTTAGCCTTATCCCGAAACACACTCAAATAATCCAAAAAATCTTTCATAAAATCTATCGGGTAGTTGTAGAAGATTTCCTGCACCATTCTCTAAAAAGTTGCTAGTGCATTCTTCAAGCCAAACATCATGACAATTGCCACAAAGACCCCCATTCATCAGTTACGAAGGCAATATTTTTCCGGTCTTCTAGAGCCATCTTCACTTGATTATATCCACTAAAATGATATAAGAAGGAATACATCTCTTTTTTGGCAACCTGATTAAGTAGGGAGTCCATGAGAGGGAGTAGAAAAGGATCTAAATTGGTTGTTGCATTTAGTTTGCGATAATCCACACATATTCTGATATTATGTTCTTTTTGGGGACTACTACAATCAAAGAGATCTGTGTAGCTTTTTGTACAGGTACAATGAAACCTACCCTCAATAGCCTGTCAATTTCTTCTTTTACTTGTTTTGCAGAATTTAGGTTTATTCTGTACCTCTGTCGCCTGACTAGTATGGTTCCTTCTTTCAAATTGATGCTATGCTGGAAGAACTTAGGGTCAATGCCCTCCATGTCTTCATATGACCAAGCAAAGACGTCTTGATATCCTTTAGCAGTGATACTAGCTTCTGTTTGAATTCATCCTCCAGTTCTAGGCTGATCTTTTCATTCTTTTCTTCTCTTCCTTCCCCTAGATTTACATTATATAATTTTGCCAAACTCACATTAGCTGTATTGTTTTCCTGGTTTTCTTTCTTCTTCATTACCCAATTCTAGATCTCCTAGATTTCTTCTTCTTGTTCCAAGTTATGAGCCCAAATAATTTCTTCCATGGCTTTTTCCTACAGGGTCTTGCTTTAAGGACAAGATGCCTAGTTCATGTGTAAGCCCAAGATGCCTAGTTGTATGTTAGGTCAAGAGCCTATGATGTGTACCTCACACCTAGATGTGTCCTAGATGGCACCGAGGGGGGGTCTTGAAAATGTGGTGCCTAGATGCACAAGGAGTATGTATCAAGGGGGGGTGTGTGAATGTGTGTGAATAGCCTCTAGTAGAGAGGAGATATTTTAGATATTGTGGAGTTAAGGTGGCATCACTAGTGTCCACTTGATTTGTAACCCTTTGGCTATATTAGAGCCACTTTAGAATGAAGAAGATATCTCTCTTTTTGGTCCACCAAGTCGTGATCACCTCATTACATACTTGTAGTATCATTAGTGTACTAATCACCTCTCCCTTATGCCCTAAACCATGGCTATCCTCATATTCCATCCACCATAGCCTTCTCTTTGCACATGCATTCATCTCCAAAACCCTAATCTCAAGTACATGGTTGTGGAAAAATTAAAAAAAATGCACTACGAGAGCTTTTCAACATATTCTATCGAAGGAAAATGCAACGATACAATGAAATTCTTAAAAATCAAATCAGTTTATACAACACATGAATGTTCACTATTATTAACATCAATATATTATAAGCACTCATCATGCTAAATAAAGTGTATCTTTATGCAGGATGGTGATTGTTTTGAGAAGGAGCAAAATTCAAAGTGATGAAAATTGTAATAAAAATTATTCTTAATACAAGTAGGAAAAGACTTTTAAAAAAGTTTTCTTCTTTTTTGCTTCAAGTGTGTCTTCCTCAAAGAGACTCTTCTCTTTTTCAAGGCTTTCTTTTGGTAGTTGTTAGCCCTCATCTTTGGATAATTTTTTAGCCTCTTCTTCTTCAGGTAGTTTGCCTCTATACCTTAATAGCTTTAGCATTAATAGCCTCCAAGAGCATGGCTATTCAAATCAGGAACTGCCTTTACATATGCTGCATAACATAAAAAATACCCTACCCTCGATGCCCACAGCCTTGGTGCATGTCCAAAAATATGTATAGCTTCCTGCTTCTCTATTAGCATCTCATCGGCATTATCTTTTCTACGTTTTGTATCCTTCTATATCCTAAGTATGTTGACAGAACCTTTAAAGCCATAAATGGAATGTTTGGATCATCTGAATATTTTAAGTGGTAAATGATCAGCACGCCTCGAGGTATCCTTGAAATATAGTGGCTGAGGGCTGAGATTCTGCCCACCAACAAAAGTTTGGTTACCTCCACCTTGATCAAGAATCCATCTTCATCTACTATCTCAAGCTGTAAACAAAGAAAAAAATTACTTTACAACAATAAACATCTTTAAAGAAAAGTTGTGTATTTATTCTTATAAATACCTTTTTGTTCTCATTGTCAACAAGCCATCTATCCTCGCACAAGTCAATTGAATGTTGTGGAGGCATCTCTTCTTCTTAGCATGGAATCCTTGGTTGCTCCCTTCCCATATTAAAGATTCCCATGCTCTCTTGAATAGCTGAAAATTTATTTTTTGTGGCAAGAGTGTTTTCTTGTTCTTTGAACTTTCTTATGCACATTTCTATAGCTTTAGGTGCACCGATGAAATTGTCACATGCTGCTTCTCTATCAAGCACTGAAAATTCATCAATGGTATTTGGATCTAAAAAATCTGATGCAACTTGACGTCCATCTACAATTAAACCAATACAATAGTCCTCCCTTATATTCAACACCTTATGGATATCTGTTAGTAGTACAAAACTCTTATCGTCCTTTAGTGGGAAGGATGGTAGGCATGGGAGAAGGATCTCCTTCTCTGAATCCTTTATAGAAACATCCTTTTCCTCTAGAAGAATTAAACTTTCTTTAAAATCTATGGTATCAAAATCCCTTCTCATTATTTCTTCTTGATCTATATCCACAACCATTTCTACATTATGCATTTCTTCTTGATTTTAAATGTCCCCTAGAAACGCTATAGGCTGGACACTAGAACTATCAAGACTTCTCTTTTCAGCATCCTTAATTCTTGATTTTACATGTATATAGAAAAGGAAAGCCACATGATGTTGAAGAAACTTGCATTTCCTACTATGTAATCTATAATGCTCCATAATGACTTTCACATGGCCAAGAAGTATGTCATACTTGTTCTGCAATTTGGACTTTTCTGAAGATGTCTGTGACATTCATTAGTGTGGCATATGGATCTAAAAAATTTATTGTGTAACTTGACATCCATCTGTAATTGAACCAATAAAATAGTCCTCCCTTATATTTAGCAGCTTATGGATATCTATTAGTAGTACGAAACTCTTATTGTCCTACGGGAAGGGTGGTAGGCATGGGAGAAGGATCTCCTTCTCGAATCCTCTATAGAAACATCCTATTACTCTGGAATAATTAAACTTTCTTTAAAATTTGCAGTATCAAAATCCATGCTCATTATTTCTTCTTGTTCTATATCCACAACCATTTCTACATCATGCATTTCTTCTTGATTTTAGATGTCTCCTAGAAATGCTACAGGCTGGACACTGGAACTATCAAGACTTCTCTGTTCAGCATCCTCAATTCTTGATTTTACATGTAGATAGAAAAGGAATGTAACATGATGCTGAAGAAACTTGCATTTCCTACTATGTAATCTACAATGCTCTATAGTGACTTTCACATGGTTAGGGAGTATGTCATACTTCTCCTACAATCTGGACTTTTTTGAAGATGTCTGTGACAACATGTTAAGATGATGAAACCTCACACCTTCACTAAGAATTGCACTCTTATTTGTTAATGCAAAGAAAGCTTGAATTTCCTCTTCATAATACTCCTTGAAGTGATCAGTCACTCAACTCACTTGAAAGATTCCCTATAGCACTCAAACCAATTTTGTGCACCAGCAAGTTGTAGGAAGTCAAAAAGTTTCTGTACTGGTGTTTCCTCTGTCTCACAGGATCACCTTCATCACTTGAACCCATATCTTTGTAGTAAATAACCCTGGAAGGGTGTAGCTTAGGAGCACACAATAGAAGCTAACCTTTCAATAGTAAGGATTGTACAACCAAGAAGAAATTGTGAGGTTTGGGGGTAGACAATGTAGGTAAGAAACACAATGCAAAATAAGCAATCCTCTATGAACGAATTGATGGCATCGCATTGTCTTTCTATGGTAGGTAGCTAGGGAAAGGTGGGTTATCCAAGATAAAATTATGAGGTGTGGAGCATAGAGTGTAGGTTAGAAAGACAATGCAAGATGTGCAATCCACTTTGGATGGAATGATGATATTGCAATGTCTTTTTGGTAGATGGGCTAAAGGTGGGATAACCAAGAAGATATTTTGAGGTTTGGAGCAAGACAGTGTAATTTGGAAAGACAACACAAAACGTGCAATCCAATATGATGAGATTGATGCTATTGCATTGTCTTTCTAAGACGGGTAGCTGGGGCAATCTTCTATGGTGGGGCAATCTTCTACTTCTGCTTTGGAAATCTTATATAGTGGGGCAGCTACATTACCTTGAAGTTTAAGATAATGCGATGATAATATTTTCATGAGATTTATTATTGTTTATTAAGTTGTGATTCCAAGAAGGCTTATTTATGACATGGATTTGAAGAAATCTTAGGATGAAAATATAATTTTCTTGAAAGTCAAAGATATATGACTTCTCAAGTAATATATCAAGTATAATAGTTGAATAAGAAAAAACTAATTTCTCAAGGGCTAATGGATAAGATGTTTTTATCGTTGAGGATGACGATTTCTTATAACGGGGAGAGAATGTAACATACCTCCGAGATTAACAAAATTATGATTAAAAATAATCCTAAGTTTTGGATGCTACAGATTTCAGTAATGAATTCCAGCAGGTTTTCAATAGTTTTTTTTAGAGTAGGCAAAAATTATAAGTGTTAAAATTAAGTGAAAATTCAAGGTTGAGTTTTCAATTAGTTAGTGTGCTCAAAGGAATACTTTAAGTGTATAGATGAACATGCAAATCAGTATTTGATAAAAAAGTAAAACGTGTCCTAATTTTGAAGTCGATTTCCACATACAGCTAATTTTGGCGATTCTGCCCACATTGGTTTGTAGACTGCACATGTTCTCGTAATTTTAAGTAACCACATGGCTAGTTTCTTATAACTGTGCATGAGGTTATACCTGTTACAAGTTGCAGCCTTGACAGCAAATCTGAGAGGCTTTCCAAATCTACAAATAGCTTCCCCCCACGACTTCTAGAGAGTAGACATGGATTCCCAATCAATCAAGACATCAGCAAATATATCGAGGAAGTACACAAATACTCTTTTTTATTATTTTGCTTTAAATTATTTTGAGGTTTGAGAGAATATGAGTCGAGGTATGGCACACTTAACGGTTAAATTTATTAATTATAAATGATCGCCTTAGTCTAAAGACTCATAGAATAAGCACTTTTGGAGATAAAGAATTAGAAAGTAGAATATTTGACTAGTTGACTAGATTCTAGTAGGTAAAACCTTCATGAGGGACTATTTTGTGAAGAATTTATCTATCCGTGTGTTTAGAATTAGATGTTGAGGTAAACACGAAAGTTTTAGAGGATAAGAAACTCTACAAGAGTGTATGAGACTCTAGAAAGCTAAATCCCTTTTGTTTTTGAGTTATTCGGGTGCAAAGTAGAGTACTTGGCTGTTTTTGAGAGTTTTATGCTGAAAACACAACTTTGGCCGTTTTGAATTGTCTCAAAGAGACCTTAGAACTCATTTTAAGAGGACCATCACTGAGACATGCTTTATAGAGCATTAGAACTCCTAAAACTTTATAGTTTTGACTTTTCTCTAATTCTACATAGATTGAAAGATATTACTCTCCCAAAGAGACGAGTTGTTAGGCTTTGCCTTAGAAATTGCTATCAAGATTGACTACCTTGTCTATATAGACCATATGGACTAATACGTAAGCATAATTGTGACTTAGATATAGCAACTAGATTTGATCTTACTAGTTAGAACGTGATAATTCAAAGACTAAGAGAAGTTAAGACTGTTTGAATTAAAAGTTTATTTCTATACTTGAGGTTGATTTTGATTGATTTGAATATGCTTCTCTTGAAAGATTATGGATTAGAGATCAGTGTAAGATAATAAGAATGACTTGTGATTGCTTTTGTTTTGAAATGAATGATTGATATGCATATGTATGATGAGACTCGACATGAGATTTTGAGATTCAGGCTGGCTATCCTTAAAAACAAAACACTGGATAGAAAACAAGATTTATGCCCTCTGGGAGCCATGTGGTAGAACCCAGAGAGGACACGATTCACAAAGAGGCATACCCGGGATAGTCGTGATGTCCAGTGTGGAGGTTGGGTGGATGGGCATCAGAGAAAGCCTTAGATTGGCTGGAATTTGGTCATTATGGCTAACCATGTTGTCGAGCATGGTGATGATGATAGAATGTTTGAGATAGACACATACATGGTGATTGATTGAGATTCTATGCTTGATTTGATAGATATTTCTATTATGTGAATGTTTGTTTGAGATTCTACAATTCTTTACTCATGTGATAAGAATCTTGGATATGGCATGTATATTTATTTTGATATTTGAGAAGGTTGATTTGATTGTATTGCTATGTAGAAATAGCACGATTAAGTGAGTTTCAATGTTTTCTTAGATTAAGTTGTACAGTTAAGATATGGTTAGATTTGGGACCGTCACAATAAATGATATCTTATGTGACATTCTAGATCTACTGGAAATATGAAAAATTGGGAATAAGTTGTTGGTATTGGCATTATGGGCATACAATACTACACATAAGGTAACAAGTCCATTTGAGTTTTTCTATGAGACTCAAGATATCATATCCCATTAGAGCATGAACTCCCTACAATGAAGGCTTGATGCAACCTAAACTAGAAGATGTAGATGGAAGGAAATGCTACAGAGCATATCTATTAACTCAAAAAAGCTATCTTAAAGTAACTAATTTTTTAAGATAGTTATGCATATGATTGTTTAAGGACATCAAAGTATTTAGAAACAAACCCAACAAAGAATCTAATTTAAAAGCTCTAGTAAGTTTCCTGAGAAAAATGATAGAGTTTCAACAAACTTTTCCTCCCAAATAAGTGAACATGTAAGGAGAAACATATATATCAATAATAGAAATACCTATCACCATCAAATCTTACTATAAAAACAACAACAAAGAATTTTCACACATTTTATTTCCAAATGCATTGCTATAGAGAAACTAAGAGAATTGGTGTAAGAAAATTATTAAAACCATTATTTATGTTGTAAGCAAGAGATATGAGAATGAAAGATGCTCCATTTAAAATACCTTTTCTTGAATTTAACTTTTTTTCACAAATAGGCACATATTAGTATGAGTAGACCTCAATAAAAAAATTTCTTCATTTGTTGAAACAATTGTTAGGTTATTTTTCAAACTAGGTAGACCATCCTCTTCAATTGATTTATCATCTTTACTGCCTCTTTGAGTGCTTTGATTATTAAAAAATGAACTATTCTCTATGAAAGTACTTGCTAGATTGAGAAGAGTGTGTATATGTTTCTAAATCTAGTTATCTTACATGTAAAAACATTGTGCACAAGAATCTAAAGTGAGGTGTGTGCAGATCTAAAGTGAGATGTCTACAAATCTTTCAAATAGTGTCCCAATTCCTTCAAAATTATTTTCCTTAAACCTTAATATATGACTAAATTTGCTAGAGGATTACAAATATCCTAAGCCAAGTATGTGCTTCAAGTAATTTACTAACAACTATCCTAGAAGTGTAAAAACATTATGCACAAAGAATCTCAACTGAGTTGTATGCAATCTTTCAAATAGTATATCCCATGGTTCCCTATTTTCCTTAAACCTTAACATATTACTAAACTTGCTAGATGCTTCAAGTAATTTACAGACAACTTTCACCAGTCATGACCGGCTCCCCGATGGAAACTGCTGCGGGCCTATGCATAAAGGACACCGCATATACAAACGACGTAGGTGGGTAGTCAGGCACTGGCCATTGGACTCTGCAGCTAGTGCTCTGGGTGGAAGAAGAAGGAGCCGTGCTGGTGGGCGCCGCTTCCCTTATCGGTATTTCGAGGCGGTGCCGGGAACTTTGCGTAGACGAAGGCTTTGGGTTGGACTTGCATCTTGCAGTAGCAAGGAAACGACTGGCACAATATAATTAACCTGCTGCAGATGCTGCGAGGCACGAATATATATATATATATGCAGGCGTAGTAGGAGTCTCTTTCTTAGGTCCTCCTCATATTCCACGGCCACCTCACGCCCTCATGTATATTCTACGGCCACTAATCGTCTCCTCTTCATTCCTTTAGATCACACAGAACTTTTCGACGTTACCCACGCCGTGGCTGGACCAGAAACCCATCTCGGAAATAAAGGGTCCGCATTTTCGTTTTTTACAATTATTAATTCTCAACGGTATTAGATGAATGAAGGAAGCGCACCACGAAATGGAAAGGGTGAAAGTCCCTTTCCATGATAGACTTGCTATCTGTAACACAGTTCTGAATGCTTATATCATGTTTTTAGCCCTAGTGGTCAACTTTGGGAAAGCTCAATGGAAGAGAATTATGAGCCCCATCTATGGAACTTCCTTTGGAGAAATAAAGGCAACACAAAGAGGGTTCCTGCCTGGTTAGCATGGGATAAAACTAGCCTACATAAGGTTGATGGGGGGTTGGGCATTTCGCATCTCCCTACTCACACGCCATCCAGGATTGCCTTGCTCCTACCCAAATGCTTATCTCAAGAAGAAATCTGGGCCAGAATGTTTAGAGAAATTGTTGAAGACTCCTATGTTTATCAAAGAGGGGTGTGGATGGGATTTAATTGGAGAAACAAGTTGTTTTCCTCTGCTCCTCTAAAGATAAAAAACTCCCCACTCTGTAGGTTCCTGTGTGGAAAATGGAAGGAGATGCTATATCGTCTACAATGGGATGGATGTATGAGAGTAACATGCAACTCCTTTCTTAGTCTTGAAATCTAGTGGTCCCATTACTTTAACCCACTTCTAGCTTTGATAGACATCAATGCAGCAAAGTGTTTGAATAATAAAGGAAGTGTTTGAACAATAAAGGGCTAAGAATCCCAGTAGATTGCTGGGATTGGACCATAGCTGGCTGGAAAGAGCTTGATCAATTGGTCACTGAATTTGGATTAAATCCAAGAGAAAGAAATCTAGTCAATCAGATCTTGGGGGAGCTTCAGAAAGGTTGGGTATCCACTGCTTTTTTTGGATGAATGCCGCTAGCTCAAAGACTGGGGTTGGTTCAATGGAGTTGAGATGCATAGAGGTTCAGCCAAAGCCTTATACACTCAGAGTTGAGAAAATCAGATTTGAATGTGTTAAACTGCAACAAAGCCTAGAAGATAAAATAGAAAGCTGGAACCTCGAGAAAGAGATAGAAGCTCGTATGGGAGTCCAATCTGCCCTTGAAGTTTCATGCCTTTTTGTGGAAAGTTTGTCTAGTGGCTTTACCAGTTTGTTCCAAGATTATACAAAGAAATTGTACTTCAGAGTGCTATCCAAGGTGTAGGGAAATCTTGGAAGATGGGAGATATCTATTCTGGGGGTGCCCAGCTATCAAGGGATTTTGGGTGAAGATAGAGAAATGGGTGGCTAGATCTTTGGGGGTTTAGGGATTGAGGGGGGAGTGGGTTTTGGGAAAGGGATAGAACCTAATGAGATTACTAACTGGTTATTTAATATTATTAGATATGGTTGCCTTTAGGAGATTTGGATTTCTAGAAATAACTTAGTATTTTATAGGGGTAGGGAAAGTGGGTTGAATAGCATTGAAGTGATGTATAAGTATGTTTATCTTTGTAAATGTGTATATTATGCTAACTAGCAAAATGATGCTAGAACACTCCAGGCAATTCATTCTCTATGCAATGGAATGAGATGACTTGCTCTCTACACTAGACCTTGGTACATACTAGGAAGCCCTAACCAAATGTTTGTATGCAGGAATTCATCATCAAGGAGATAAAGGCCAGGCTGCCCAAATTTGGACCCAAGACCAAGAGGTGGTACTTGAAGGAGAAGCACCCTCTATATACGTTTGTGGCATTCATAGAAAATCTAGTGGGCACTAGACCTATGGTGAAGGTGTGGGCTAGTAAGTGTCTTGAAAAGCTTCCACTTAAAGGCTTTACTATTGAATATATGATGGTAGCTTGTGTGCAACTTGGTTATTATGTTTCTTGGAGCCAGTCTTTCTTTGTTTGGGAAGATGAAATATGGAACCTCCTATGCAAACTATTGAATTCTAATGAGAGGAAATTGGAGTAGATATGGTCCTTAGGGAAGTGATAAAAGGCTGGACATTTTGAGAACAAGGAGTTAGCCTAGGTGGGCTGCTTGATATTGTAAGTAAGAAGCTGGATGTAATTAGTGGCAACACCTAATATACATTAAATATTTCCCCCAAAAAAAATGTTATTGCTTGTGCAAGCTCTGCATACTGCGTCTCTAATTTTTTCTTGCAAACGCATTGTAATACATCCAAGTTTCCACGGCAACCAAGTGGGCGGGTACTCGCAACTAAAGACCATGTTGATGGCATTATCATTCTCTCTTTGGATCATCCCAAGCATGCTTGTATCCTTTTCTAGTTTGTCAACATCACACATTTCCACCTGCCTTCACATAATAGCATCCATCATTATTACTCATGCATAATATCATTGTTGCCTAAGTTATGTTTTATATGATGAAAGTATATGGAGGAATGATTGTGCATAATATAATATTCTCTGATTTCCATATGAAAACGACTTTCTCAAACCACTTTTCATAAGAAAAGCGCATCTTGTTCAATTTCTAACTCTCATGTGAGGATGGAATAACATCCCTATGCACACATACCACGTTTCCACATTGACATCAATGAGGTAAAACATCTTCTCGCATGAAAACTTGAACTTCCATACTATGCGTTGCCACATTAAAATTTGTATGGCAAATATAATGTTTTTGATGGCTCGTAATAACACTACAATAGAATGAGGGTTTAGCAATGAAAACGGTAGTGCTTTTATAACTAGAAGGGTGCGGATATGTCGGGCCTATGTCATTGCTAAACACGTGACTATTGGGTTATTGCTCAACAGTGAAACTAGTAGTGCTTTTCGCTGCTCACAGCAATGCCTCAGCAGTGAAATAGTGCTGCCAGTTTCGCTTCTGAGCAGCCAATGTACTGCTACAGAATAAACAAAAGCTGCAGCCTGGGACAGATTGGGGAGTCTGCGCAGAACTCCCTAGTCTACCCTTGCTCTATTTTTCTAATGTAAACACAGTAAAACTAACATAACTTCACATCATCATGAACAAGTGTAATGTAAAACTTACAAATACTAAAAACAAAAGATATTTACAAACCATGGTTTTAGGAATGTAAATGATGCCTCATGAGAAACACCAAAGTGCGGAGTGGCAAGCACATGGTCAATAACGTCATCAACATCACCGAAGTGAGGAGTGCCAGCAGTATGAAGGGCATGTACACCACATCAAAGAGGAGTGGCATCAAGGTCATGGGACGCACTGGATGGAGGAATGTCGAGCTTGTACTAGGTGCTGCCCAAGATAGGTGAGGCAAATTTGTGAGGCATGCCCGAGGGTGGAGAGGCATTGAGTGGCAAGCTCATGGGAGGTGCCGAGAAAGGAGTGGCAAGATCGGATGGTGCACCCAAATATGGAGAGGCACTGATGAGTGGCTAGCTCATGTATAGTGGGGGCAACACCCAATAGAGAAGTGCAAACTTGGAGGAGTGGCTAGCTCTCATATATAAGCCTTTTCATCAAGGCACAACATGAGAATTCACTTTAATCAACTATAAAAAACAAGGAAATCAGAAAACCATAGATTTGAAATTAAAGAATAGAAATTTTAGCTTACATGGAGTTTGTAAGCTTTCCTTTGGCTTGAGGGATTGAGGGTTCTATTCTTGTTTGGATCAAGAGTGGCCACAAATTTCTTTGGAGAGGATTAAGGAAAAAACAATTGAATTATCAAGAAAATTCAATGTAATTGGCTCTGGGTAGGAGTAGAGTAACAATGCATAAACACTATTAAGCTTTTACAAAGGGGGAGGCTTCTATTTATAGAAAAACGTGAGCCTCAAACCAAGCAAACTGATTCTAGAATTTTCCAGATCAGTTTGGTCAATTTTTGACCATTTTTTGGTCAATTCAGCTTACTTTGTGGAACTAGACTTGAAATAGGAGAGAGGAGAGATGAAATATCTCATTTTATTGATTTAAAATGGGGAGTAATGATGAGAAAAAAGGCGCCTCCTTCATGAGGGGGAATCCCCACTCTGACGTGTCAAAAATTTAGTTTTTTAATATTTCCTTTGGTCCTTAGTCCACTCTTCATCTTATGTGACTATTTATTCATTTTTGTGGAGTTTTTATTTATTTCTTTAATTTATATCCTCCCTATGTTTGGATTAATCTTATTGGTCCATCAGAAGCCTAATCCAAAATTTTTCAGAAAATCTGGACCCTTAGGCTAAGGTCTTTTGAGTAAATTATAATTTATTTCTAATGCATCTTAGGAATTTCTTTTTCAACTTCTATTTCGGGGGAATTTATTTTAATAAGAAAGGAAATTTTTCCATCCAAAGATATCTAAAAATTGAATTACCTCTCTCTAGAATATTTTCTCTCTCTAGGCCAAAATAGGTAGAAATAAGATCTTTTATTATTCTGGAAAGGGAATTGATTACAGGGGAAGAAACTGGACATCTTGAGGGGCTGGGGAGGAATCTTACATAACCGGACCACAAGTCAATCTTGGTGAAGAACTTTGCACCTTTCAAGTCATCTATGAGATCATCAATTCTTTGGAGGATTGGGTGCCTATTCTTCATAGTGGTTTTATTGACATCCCGATAGTCTATGCACATTCTAAAAGACCCATCCTTCTTCTTCATCAATAAAATGGGCGATGCAAATGGTGATTGACTCGGTTCCACCCACCCTATCTCTATGAGTTGTTTAACTTTCTTTGCCACTTTGTCTTTCTCCACTTTTGATAATATATATGGAGATTTATTGACCGGCCTTGCATTTGACTCTAACTTAATGGTATGATCTGCCTCGCTCACGGGCTGCAAGCACTTGGGCATATGGAACACATCTTTATACTCTTTAAGTAGCCTCTCCATGCTCACATGTGTAACTTTGCTCTCTTTTTCATTGTCCTCATCTTTACAAAGTTACAAAATGTAGATATAGCCACTCTTTTTCAATTCTGTATTGAGTTATGTGCTATTGATCAAGGTTAACTTTCAGGTGCCAAAACCATGCAATGTAATGGTCTCCTTCCCATGCATAAACCTCAAAAAGCCTTGTTGAAAATTCATAAAGAATATTCCAAGAGTTGAAAACCAATCACACCCCAAAACCATATCAATCGGCTCCATATCTAGCACCAACAATTCAGCTTTACAAGTGTACTCTTTTGAGAGGATCAATTCCACATTTTCGCAAATCATTGTGCAATCCATGTTTTCCACTTCAACTTTTCTCTTCATTTCTAATGCATTCGGGTACAACTCGAGATTTCCCAATGATTTGTAGTTCACAAAACTATGTGTGCTACTGCTATCCCACTAACACAAATGCATCTCTTCCCTTGATCTTAGCCTTGAATCTCAGTGTATGTGCCCCTCTGCAACCGGTGTTGGATTCATTGGATATGGAAAAAAGAGTAGCATTGTGTTCATATGCATTTGTAGCACCCAAAGTATGAGGTAAGCCATCATTAGTAATCATAAAGATCACCAAGAGAACCACCGGGGTTAAAACAAAACTCCCCTTCTAGTTCTAAAGAATAGTCAACATCCACAAACTCATATGGCTCATCAAGTGGCTCCATTTCTTTATCATTAGTCTCATCCACCACTTCCGAATAAACCATATTAATTTTGACATTGCGGGCTTTGTACTCCTTCCAATGCTCTTTGTACTCCTTCCAATGCTCTTTGTGATACTTCCATGACATTTGTAGCATAGGTTTTTGTCCATCATCTCATTGATGCGGTCTTCCCTCACAAATTTGGTCTTGGTAACCCCATCATTAGTTGGCTTTGCACCCACTTGTGAAGGCTTTTGAGAAATATTCCCAATTTTGCAACCTCCCACATTGTATGGTTTGCCACCACTACCATATATGGTAGGATATTTGGGTACATTGGAAGTGGTAAAAGGTGGCTTTGTGAAAGCATTTGACCCATAATCTAGCTGACGATTCGCCCATGTATTTGCATACTTCTCCTCATATACCTCGACCAAGATCATTGCATCCTTGAGAGTTGTTGGCCTTTGTGCCTTCACATCCATTCCAATTGCATTCTTTAAGCCCTTGATATACTTCACTGTCTTGAACTCTTCACTAAACCCTTCAACATGAAGCATAAGTTTGAGAAACTTATGTGTGTACTCCTTCACACTTAAGTATCTTTGTTGTAGATCATCTTATTCATAAACCATTTTATCTTTGTGCATTGGAAGTGGTAAAAGGTGGCTTTGTGAAAGCATTTGACCCATAATCCAACTGATGATTCACCCATGTATTTACATACTTTTCCTTATATACCACGGCCAAGATCATTGCATCCTTAAGAGTTTTTGGTCTTTGTGCCTTCATATCCATTCCAATTGCATTCTTTAAGCCCTTGATATACTTCACTGTTTTTAAACTCTTCACTAAACCCTTTAACATTAAGTATACGTTTGAGAAACTTATGTGTGTACTCCTTCACACTCAAGTATCTTTGTCCCATTCACAAACCATTTTATCTTTGTGCATCTTGGAAGTGAATGCTTGTCTCATCTTGAATGCATCCCAACTTGTGACCTCATAATCTTGTGATTGGAGATGCCTCCACCATGCATGAGCATACCCTTCCAAGTGTGTAAGGTAGCAAAGTAAACCTTAGCTTTCTCACTTTGAGGGTTCATCTCAAAATAGATATCCAATTTGTTTACCCACTCCTCAATGATGTCATTGTCACCACTAAACTTTGAAAGGACAATCTTATCTTTGATACCCTTAAATATTTCATCTCCATCCCCATGATGATCACCATGCCTACGCGTAGGCCCATACATATAATCATTGTTATCCTTCTCAAAATCACCAACAAGATCTTCCTCAACATGATGTCTTGAGGCACCGTCGCTCGATGAGTATTCCCCTTGAATGGAACATTACCATCACTCCTTTTTGGGGATTTCGAGCCTTCATTCCTTGGGTTTGGAAATGCATGATGTCTTGAGGCACCGTCGCTCGATAAGTATTCCCCTTGAATGGAACATTACCATCACTCCTTTTTGGGGATTTGGAGCCTTCATTCCTTGGGTTTGGAAATGCATGATCTTTGCCTTTGGCTTCATTGGGTGTGTATGGAAACATTGGATTACGCATAGCACCATAAGTAGAATGAAAACCTGGGTGAGGATTATCTTTGTCTTTACAACATGTCCTTTTATCACAAACAATGTGAGATGGTCCACCCTTATCTTCATCCTTTCTCTTTATGTCATCACGAATGCCCCTAATCTCTTGCACAATTGGTTGCATCATGGCTTCCACAAGTGGTTACATCATGGTTTCCATCATGCTTCTCATCATCATCATCATTTGTGACATGTCATTTGTCATAGCGGGCATCGTTGGTGCATTTTATCCTCCCAATTGATTTGATGCATTGGCCACATTTGTAAAACTTGGCCCAATTTGCACATTATTTTTTCTATGTGTCATATTTGCATTGTTGTTGTTCTCTTGTAGATTCATCTCCTCTTCACCAATCACCTCTACATGATCCTCATTAACCTCTTCTCTTATCTCTTAAAGTCCCACTGCTTGCTTGGATGGACACCCCTTTGGCATAATGGGGCTGGAAATGGAAAATGGCTAGTAGAAGGACCAAATGGTGTCAAAAATTGGTGATATAGGGCTCTATGGATAGCTCTTGTCATGTAGTATCCAAATATGCAAGAATAGATTTTTTTGGATAGCCCTAGCATTCTCTATCTTAGTGTACAACACTACTAAAAATAGTAATTTGGCTCCAAAACCCTAAAATGAGGTTAGATTTTTTTGGCAGTAGCTTGTTGGAAATCTCTTTGAGTGGCACTATCCCTAAACCGAATCCCATTTCTTGAGGGGAGGTATTCTTCGTTTTGACTTTTGTGAAAAAGTCAACTATGTGTGTCGACTAAGCATGTTATACCCAATTCCAAATTTTTTTGTGCCATTTGGTAGGTCTTAGGGAGTACTATAAGCATATCTAATCACTTTTTTGAACCTCCAAAACCCCTCAGACTGAAGTACGGTTTTATGAATCCGATAAAACCCTGAATTAGGCCCACTTTCGGTATCCGATTTGTGCAACCCAGCAACTTGTTTCAAAGCTCTAGAGAAGTCTTTTGCAATGATTTAGAGACTTTGTCACTTTCCCAAAACCCTGATGATTGAATTAGGGTCTTTACCACATGCACATATGAATTTTTGAGTAAAATCGCACATCTCCTTTACCACATGCACATATGAATTAGGGTCTTTACCACATGCACATATGAATTTTTGAGTAAAATCGCACATCTCCTTTTAAATTGGGGAAAAATCTCAATGTAATGAAGTGTTACAACACTCATGGACTCATTGCCAAATTGTCCTAATGTCCAATGAAATTCTTTGTATGTGAATTTGACCATTGCAAGTGGCTTTTTGCATGCCAAAATTACCGCGTAAGTGTCCCAATACCTTACCCATGCATCATTTTGCCACAAGATTTGTCTTGTTGTTTTTCCTTAATGTTGGCTTGAGAATGTATGTTGGTGGAGTGCACTGAAGCTTGTCGATCTCCCAACGAAGCTCTTCCAACCCCTTCACCCAAGTTTACAATCCAAGTGCAAAGGTTTGAGCCTTGTCTTCACCACCATGTACCTAATCCCTCACCGTAGTTATCATGCCCTCTTGTGAATAAAGCTCCTTTAATGATTTTAGATAGATAATTTATTATGATGGTCAAAAATTTTTGTTTGGTAAACTATATATGGTGAGGTAACTTACTATTATGAGAAACTATGGTCAAGTAGATTCATATAACTCGTATTCATGAGAAACTATGGCCAATTAGATTCTTTTATATGATTTGATGATTGTGACTTTATGGAAAGTGTGATGGCATGCGTTGAGCTTTAGCATGTTTTATCAATTAGATGTAATATTCATTTCTGTTTCCACTTTACATATCTCAAATAAACAATGAAAATTATAAAATAAATCATTTTATATTTCTCATGCAATATCTAGCTATCTCATATTGTAGTTAACTTGTTAAATGATTGAGCTAGAAACTGAGGGTTCCGGGTTAGGGACCTTACACCTTGGGTATGAAGATCAACTTGTTTCCCTCATAGTATTCTTGGGCTTGAAGAAGTTGTCAAGATACATATTGGGAATACCGAGCTAGAGTTTCCTACTTTGTCTCCTTCTGCTTGGTGTGGCTGTTGACTTAGGTAGCTAGAGTTATTATTGTCCTTCATGATATCCTTGTGCCATAAGAAGTGTTAAAGGTACCCACTAAGTGAAATGACAATAATTTCTTGACATATAGATGGGATAAAGGTTATGGTATTCTTTACTATATGTGCTACCTTTGAAGTGCGATGATATATTGGTTTTTGGCCCTTAGAATTATATTGGTTTTGGCCCTTATAATTATGTTTCTTTTTATGAGATATGAGCAAAGGTTCCTATTGGAATGCATGATGGGAAGAGGTAATGAGATTAGCATTGTTAGCTCTATTAGTATGCACATTGGATAGCTTTAAGGTTGTGTAGTGAGCTAGTTTGAGCTTCACAAGAAGGGTTAAGTGTAAAAGTGTCTATGGGAAGCTCGTGACTTGAAGATGAATGAACATGAGTAGATAGGTTTTATAGTTCCTCATTAACCCTTGGAGGATATTGAGATGTCCATTTGAAAGTTTAAATGTAGTGGATCTTGTGCCTCAATCTATGGTACATCTATTATGACCTTGCCATCCTCTCCCAATCTATGGAACATTGACTATACATCTTTTATGACCTTGTCATCGTCTCCCAAGGAGAATTACTTCACTTGGTTTGTGCAAGAACCATAACAAGATAATAATCAACCTGCTAATTATGAATGTACACAATCATAGATAACATGCCAATGCAATCACTAAGGATTTAAGAAATACCTTGGACTTGTGAATTTGAGTTGCCCTAAGGAAGTCCAAGTTTCATACAAAATCACGTTATGACTAGGTCCACAAACTAGGAATGCTAATTTAGGTTGAAATCATGGGCTGCTGTCATGTCTATCCAAAGAGGAGCAAGTTTGAATTCCCATTCCTCCTCTTAGAGGTCAAAGATTTGGACTTTATTTGCTTCAATGACTAGTTTGTTAAGCTTGGCCTCCTTAGCAGCTTCTCGTTGGGTAGCTTGCTTAATCACTTGTTACCTCTTTTGTTACTCTATCAAGCCATTCACAATTAAGGGACCATAGTGCTTGTAAGGCTTGCTCCCAGTAAACGAGATATCCCCACTCCATCTTCTATTCTAATTGCACCACCTTGAGTGGTGACTTTAATTATTTTAAAGTTATCTTACTTTTAATTTCTTTTTCTCACCCTTAGTGTTATGCAAAAGTACTAGGTCTCCTATTGTTAAACCGCTACTAAAGACATGCACGACATCAATGTGTATAACCTTACCATCTTTAAAACATTTGGTCGAAGTTGCTAGAAATTCTCCATTTCATTGGAATGTGATTATATTGTATTATTTTGCATGTGCGATCACCACTTGTGTGTTAAAAACACACCACGATATCTTAGGTGGAGAGTACTAGTTGTGGATTAGGTGTTTGCACAAGCTAGAATGTGAATTAATGGACCTGATTTCTGACTCTGGCCATCCAAGAGTGTAAACCCTAGAAGTTACACATAAAAGGCAAACTTTAACTCTCACCACTCATTCTCTTATACTAATTCAATAGAGTGCTTTTCTTCTATACTATCTTATGCTATTTCTTGCTTTCTTGAGATCTCATAATGTGTGCTTGCTTGCTTGTATGTGAGAGAGTGATTGTGTGATATTGAGTTATGCTTAGGGTCGAGCTTGTATTGAAAGTCAGTGCGGAGGCAACATGGAGTGGAAATTTTGGGTGTGGTTATGTGGTGGCAACAATGCTACCTATGAGAATCCTAGGTGTATGATGATTATGTCTTATGAAGGTGTATGGCAATAATGATTAGTTATTTAGGATTTAATCTTGTTAATTTGGAAGAAGAAGGAAGGGATAGGTGAGTCTAATTCACATTTTCAGAAAGACGCCTATGCAGTGGGAGGGAGAGGAAAATTAATGGGGCTGAATGGGTGGTTGTAAGATAAGGGGCACTACTTTTAACATTTGGCCACCCTAAAAGTAGCCTGAAACTAGGCATCTCCACAACTTAAAGACCCAATATCTCCTGGTTATGTTTGGAATCTAGTGGCATGGTATTTGGGACACATTATACATATAGTGGGTATTCAAATAGCACCCCTTGATCGGAAATCCAATTTATTTTAGGGGTTGTTTCATGGAAGTATTGGTATGTGCATTTTTCAAATTTCTTTACTAGAGTATATGTCACACATAAAATGCTTAGTACTTTTGCATCTAAAGTCCAATGATCATCCCAATTGGTACATGAAAAAAACACATTACATAGAGATTAACAGCATTTATTGGGAATTGTTTTAGGTATTCAACTATTTTTTATAAATATTTTTTTTCACTTTATATTGTAAAGCAACAAGTGATTTTCTATTCAAGATCTTGGTAAATGTGAAGCTCAACACATTATTGAAGATCTAACAATAAAAAGTTAGACAAATATGTCTAAAATGTGGTCATATTGTCAAATTGTAATTTTAATAGTTGAATTTCTTCTGATCTTTTGTAGAAAATTCACTCAATCTATTAGAGGGCCTATAGAAGTTTAATAATTTAATTATATGAATTTAATACGACCCTCATCCCCTTCTCTTCTTTACAATTCAGTCTTTCTTTATCCTAGAATGTTTAACAAATAAATTGATTAAACTTTTCTTATTGTTTACTCTCTTGAAATTGAAAATTATGTAGATTAGAGTCCTTTATATCTAATTGGGGTTAATTTAAATTGAAAATAGAATGTTAAAAATTGAGAAATGGTCAGCCGTACAAAGGAGGTTATGGCAAAATTTTCTTGAATTTTGTGGAAAAGAAGGTTTATTTTTAGGTTATTCTAAAAGAGTAATTCCCACCATTTGTGCATTCTAAAAGAAATATTCTAATTTACTCCATGTACATATTCACTTATGAATATGCATGGATATTACTGATATTAATTATTAAAATTAATTTCTATGCATAGAAAGATGCATAATGGAATTTTTTATTATAAAAGTATTGTTTTCATTGAATTTAATTTCTATGCATAGAAAGATGCATAATGAAAATTATTTTTATTATAAAAGTGTTATTTTCATTGAATTTAATTTCTATGCATAATGAAAAATTTTTATTATAAAAGTGTTATTTTGATTGAATTTAATTTCTATGCATCGAAAGATGCATAATGGATAATTTTTTATTATGAAAGTGTTATTTTCATTGAATTTAATTTCTATGCATAGAAAGATGTATAATGGCAAATTTTTATTATAAAAGTGTTATTTTCATTGAGTTTAATTTCTATGCATAGAAAGATGCATATTGGAAATTTTTTTATTATAAAATAATTATTTTCATTGAATTTAATTTCAATTCATAGAAAGATGTATAATGGAATTTTTTTATTATAAAAGTGTTATTTTCATTGAATTTAATTTCTATGCATAGAGAGATGCATAATGGATTTTTTAATTATAAAAGTGTTATTTTCATTGAATTTAATTTCTATGCATAGAAAGATGCATAATGAAATTTTTTTAATTATAAAAGTGTTATTTTTATTGAATTTAATTTCTATGCAAAGAAAGATGCATAATGATTTTTTTTATTTATAAAGTGTTATTTTCATTGAATTTAATTTCTATGCATAGAAAGATGCATAATGGAAATTGTATTATTATCGAAGTGTTATTTTCATTGAATTTAATTTCTATGCATAGAAAGATGCATAATGGAAATTGTATTATTATCGAAGTGTTATTTTCATTGAATTTAATGTATATGCATAGAAAGATGCATAATGAAAATTGTTTTATTATAAAAGTGTTTTTTTCATTGAATTTAATTTCTATGCATAGAAAGATGCATAATGGATTTTTTTTATAAAAATGTTATTTTTATTGAATTTAAGTTTTATGCATAGAAAGATGCATAAAGGAAATTTTATTATAAAAGTATTATTCTTGTAAAAATTGATTTTTATGCATAAAGAAAATCTTTATATTTTAAAAGTGTTATTCCTATTAAAATTGATTTTATGCAGAAATGGATGCATAAAGGGATTTTCTTTTATATAAAAGTGTTATTCCCATTGACGTTGATTTTTATGCATAAATAGATGCATAAAGAATTTTTATATCAAAATTAGAATTCTCTTTAATTCTATGTTTAATTTCTATAAGTATTTGATAAATGAATAGGTAAATACTATGAGAGAGAAATTTCCATCGTTTTATATTCACTCGGATTGTAAAGAGAAAATTTAAAAAATCTATCGAAGTCCAAATCTTCAGATAAATGATTAATTTATTCTTCATCGAAATTTGTAATTAATTTAGAATTCATTTAAGTGAATATTCAATGAATGAAATTCAGTAAAATAGTAACTGAAATATCATCCCTTTTCGAGAAAGATAGTTCAGGAAAAATCTTATCAAACTCGAACCCTGAATCAGACTATGACCAAGACCAAACTCTTTGTGTCAGTTTCGAGGAAAGAAGATGTGACTAGTTCAGGAAAATACACTCAAATCTCCCGCCAAACCTAAAACTAAGTTTGAGTTCCTTTGAACTGATCTATGGATCAAGTTACATAGTTCGAGGAATTCTGTTATGGAATTCAGACTTACGATCAAGAAGTTTTGGGGATACTGATTTAAGATATACTCATTGTATTCAAAAGAAAATCAAATTGAAAACTTGCATAGAAACCCTCTTTTCTTAAGGGACTATCTTACGCCAGAATGCTGGAGGGAGCATTTGGTATATGTCGGTTACAACAGCTGGCATGGGGAGTGTTCAAAGGATAGCTCAGGTGGCAAAACTGGCCCAGGTCTTGCCTACCCTCGGTACGGTTAAAATGGTGCGCTTCCGATACGATGGATGAGGGACGATGAAGCGATCCCTGAGTGAAGTGCTAGGACACATAAGGAGGATCCTGGAGGGTTTTGACCAGGCGATGCACGGGCTCGTGGTGCCTAGGACACCCATGCTTATGTCGTGGAAGATATGTATGATGGATAAATGATTATTATATTATGTTACTGGATCTCGTTCTGACCAGCTGGTCTTAAAACGGAGAGTCCAAAGTGATTCTGTTTTTTGAGAAACAAAGGACTAGATGAAAATTTTGAGTTATGACATCTGTAACCAATAACTGTTTATCAAGGGATTGTTTTATAAGTTAAAGTTTTAAAGAGAAGTGTGTGCGTATCTGTATTCGAAAGCAAAAGTTAAGAAAGGCATTCAATTATGGGTGGGTGAGTAATTGTCTGGTTCTACCAATTCCAGTGGTTGGGTGGTGGCTAACCCATGGGCCGGATGGGGTAAGCTGGGAATCAGTGGAGTTTTAATAATAAAATTGAATAATAGGAATACGCTTAGAACTCGAATAGTTAAATAAAAACCTGAAGACTTCTCTAATGATTAGATCAACGGATGTGCCTAATTCGGTTAGGAAAAAAGCATTGATTTCTTTAAGTTAAGTCTATAATAGTTTTCCTTCTTTTTGGTTTAATCAGGTGAAGTATCGATAGCTTAGTTCTCTTGACCCCGTTAGAAAATTCATTAAGAAATTCAAAAAGGTGGAATTGTCCCCGTTTTTCGAGCAAGGAAAATTTTCTCGGTTTCGGTTGCGGAATGATACCAGATTAGTCTCGTGTCTGGGGAAACTATGCGCCGGACAAGAGGAAGCTACTTCTGCTGCTAACAACCGAGAATCCGCCGGTGTGCGAAGGGGGCAGTGGGGTCTCACAGCTGGTATCAGAGTGTTGTTGTAAACTTATGAAACAACAATAGAATTTGCCAAAAATTTTAAAGAAAATCTAGGAAATAATGTTTTCACTTGCTAAGATTATGTTTGAAATGAATTCATAAATTGAAAAACTCGTAAATTGAACTGGATTTTTAGATGGATACCCCAAATCTGTCTAGCATTCTTGGACTTTCCCAGAGTTAGGATATGATCGTCTTTGCCTTCAAAAATCTCATCAACTCCGCTACAACCCAAGAAAGCGGAGTGAGTCTCGCTCGTCACTTTGAGGTTCTCTACTTTCTTGATCCAGTAGAGCGACGTCAGCACATGTGGTTCTGTGGAGGGCGATGTATTAACGTGAATACCAATCAGCGTAAGAGACTCAGACAAAATATCTCGCTAGCCATGATCTTGATAAGGCTAGGAGTTATTCATTATGTCCAACTCTATAATCATATGTCCCGAAATTTTAGAATTTCTTGTCGAATTTTTAGACTTCTGAGCCGCTTTATTCTTAGGAGCAGAATTACAATGCCATTGTCGATGATGAATTGTGTATATCATAGCATGTCTCCATCGCAGTATCGCCTTTTTATGCGTACGTGATTGATGCAGTGACTTTTGGAGCCGAGACGCTCTATGTATATATCAAAAACTTTTGATAATAAATGATGTTTTGCAAAAGATTCCAAATTGTTTTCGTGGTTGTGAATATTGGTTAATAAAATTATCAGAGTGAATCTTGTTTTTAAGAATTATGTTGGAATAATTATTGTTTAAGAAATAAATCTCAAAAATTAAATAGTCGTAAATTTGATTAAGTTGACAAAAATCTTGTTTTGTCAGAATCATGAGGTGCTCGGCCCGTGCTAGGCAACCGGATCCTCTTACCGATGATGAAGAGTTAGATCCAGACGTTCGTAAAGTCCTGCACTGATCCCAACCTGGTCCATTCAAGGGTGAAGGGGAATGGAAAAATGGATTGAGGCAATGGAAGAATATTTTGATGTAACTAGTTATAATGAGAGGAGCTCTTGCTGGATTGAAAATTGTGGAAATAGCCACTCGCATGGAGGAACCATTGTGAGTCTAATGTTCTCGATCGAAATACCCAGACCTGGTCAGATCTTAAGGCTTACCTCAGGAAGAGGTTCTGTCCTCCGGGCTTCTTGGAAACCAAAATGAATGAGTTCTTGGGATTGAAGCAGGATAGCCGGACAATTGAAGAATACCATCAGGCAGCATTTGCCCTTCTTCTCAAATATTCTCCACTTTTGGATGAAGAGCAGCTGATGGTGGCTAGATTCATTCGAGGGATGAGCGAGCCATTGGACACTTTAGTGAAAAATGCCAAACCAATCTCAATGGCAGAGGCTATCAGAATGGCAAAGGACTTTTACGAAACATTTGTTGTTAAGGTCCCGCCAAAGCCTGCACCCTCAAACTTTAAAAGGTTCCAAACCTCGAGAAGTGCTTCAAACTTTCTATCCCCAAAGAGGCAGCAAGACCCAAATCAGAATCAAGATGCTGGAAGATTCAGAAGTGAAGAAAGACCCTTCCCTCAGAACACTTTCTCAGGAGCCCCACCTTTCTCAAGGATTCAGAGGGATGAGCTTAGAAATGAGAACATGTGTTTTGGATGTCAGGGTTTCGGTCACCAGCTTCAAGACTACCTGACTCCTGCTATGTTAAGAGGACAGGGAAGTCAAGGACCCGGAGTGTAGAGACCATCCCCTTTGTATTAGTTAAATTAGGGTCTGTCTCGTCAAAATCAGGGCAATCCCAGGAGGAATTTGGCTCAGCCATCTGCCTTTGTTTAGAGTAATCTCAGAACTCCTTCGTGTTGAAAATACAAGTGAATAGGGTGTGTGCGGGAACAAGCCCTTGGTTAGAGGCTGTAAAAGAGGATGATTAAATGTGAAAGAACCTGTGAAAAGGTGAGAAGAATCTACTGGGAGAGAATAAAGGGTAGTATGAGAAGATTTAGGAAGTGTGGAGATATTCTGGAAAGTGTGGAGATATTCTGGGAAAAGTGAAGAGGTGGAGAGAATCAGGGAAAAGAGGTGGAGTGAATCATGGAGAAATCAGTGGGATTAGATGCTTGATGTGATAGGCATTTTTTCGGCTATCCACATTACCACAAGGAGCTACCTCGGCCAAGGAAAATCATGGAGAAATCAGTGGGATTAGATGCTTGATGTTGATAGGCATTTTTTCGGCTATCCACATTACCACAAGGAGCTACCTCGGCCAAGGAAAATCACATAAACTCTTTGTCATAAAATACCTTTTCACTGTAAATAGGCGTGTGTGCGTTAGGGACTTTACCCATATCTTCTATATATTTTTTATATTATTTAAAAAAAAAGTTTTTGCTAGCCACTCATCAAAAATAAATAAAATTATTACGGCCCATTTTGTGTAAATATTTCATTTCATATAAGGGCCTAAATATGGGGATCTCTATTTTCTCAAATATGTAAATACTTCATTAGGTGTGTGTATTACAAAATCTAAGTATATTTTATTTATTTATTATTATTATTATTATTATTATTATTTCATAATACTTTTGGACCATCATTGTACATATGCTTCAACTTCACCATGCATAAGTAAATCCTATGCCCTCACACGTCTACCCACACCGTGTAGAAAGCCTACTACCCAAATCACTTTGTTCCTTAGACTATTTCATCTTTTATTCTCTCGTCTACCATAAAATAATGAGGGTCTCCCTCCCTTTTGACTTCCATAGTTTAGTATTTTTGTAAATATTCTTTACTATTAAATATTTTATATATTTTCATTAAATACTTTTTCATATATCAATTATTTTTATATATTTTATTTTAATATTTTTATTCACAATTAGATCTCTTTGTTTATTTTATTTTCCTATCATAATAACCATATTGTCATGATATGTTGACTAGTACTAGCTTATTTTTTTCTTATTATATCTTTATAAAATAGAAAACATCTCCTCCATGCAAGTGTCCACATACACTTGAGTCTCTAAGGTCAGGGTATGATGTATTGGGGGGCTCACTCTTGGAGCTATCAAGAAATTCTACCAATGGGGACCCACACAAAGATTTTAAAAATTCAGAAAATATATGATTCTGCTAAATTTTTTGCGCCCACCTCCACTCCAAATTTGGACTGGTCATCAAAAGAGAAAAGCTAGCTCTGGAGCTCCGAAATATGCTCAATTTTTTTGATAATTTTTGGAGCTAATGGCGGTGAGATATGTATTTTTTATTGGACCCCAGTCTGCCCACTTTTTGGCAAGGTACACCTAGTCTCTTCTCACCTCCCTTACACATTCATCACCTACACACTTACTCATTCCTTTCTCACTCCATCAAACCTGAAAACTTCATGTCCTCTCTCACCCTCTCCACCTTTGCCCTCTCCTTCCATCTCCATTTGCTCTCATATCTACTCTACACCTATACCTCATCTCCATTTCTCTCTCTACTACTTCCATATTACTAAATTATTTTCCCAATCTCAAAAAATACATAAAAATTCAGCATGAATGTATCATATTAACCTCTGTTAATATGGGGTTTCCATCTACAAAAACCCCCATGTTCTTCACCTCAATCAACTTTTGTGGCGTCAAATGCAAGAAGGAGACCGGCGGTTAACTTAAAGCTTCTACACATGGGAGAATCCAAGCTTCTTCGAGCTTTCAACCACACAAAGGATCTTTCCAAATCTTTACTCCTCTCACTCAACCTCTCAGCCCTTCTCACCCATTTTGTACATTGTATTACTAACCTTTTATAGTGATTACTAACTACTAACCACTAACATTTGTAAATAAGCACCCACTCTACTACTTTTGGAGTAGGCATTACTACAAGTTATTTGCTCAAACCTCTACATCACAGTCTCCTCTCATCTTCAATAATTCTCTCACCTTGAGCCCACATCCATGTGACTCAAGGGATAAGAAGAGGCCCACTCTCATTTCAAAATAAAAAATCCATAATCTATGATTTTCCATAATAAGATTGATTAGGCTTAATCCTAATTGAGGCTTCTCAAACCTATAAATAGAGCCCCCTCCATTCCTTGTAAAAGGGGATTACACACATTGTACACCACTCCCAACTCTAGTGTGTAAGGAGATAGTGAACTTGTGAGCTCTCTCTATACATCAATACCTTTGATTGCATAGAGAAGCTTGAAGCTAGTTATGTCATTGTGAGGGTTGAGTGATGCCATACTCCCTATCATAATTGTATCTTGCCTTTGTGCATAAATAAGATTAGTAGTTTGCGTGCAATTGTGTACAAAATCTTGGACTCCTACATCTCCAAAGTTGATTTAGCAAAGCGGTCCGATGTTTGGTTTAAGGTAAATTCAATCCTTGTATTTTGTGGTGTGATTTATGCTTGGCGGTTTGAGGGCCTATTTTTGATTTGTTGCCTTTCATTCCATGGTAAGAGGGTTGTATGGTGAGAGGGCTCCCGTAACCTTAAGACCATGTGTATACCGACAACAAAATCAAGTTTATATTGTCTCTCTAAGTTCTTCTCCAAGTTTGGTGTGCATCTATTTGTGTTATGCTAGTCTCCTCCATACACAATACCATATGTTATGAGTGTTTGTTGAGGGTGTGTGTGCCTTTTGATTGATGTATATGGTTGCTTGTATTGATTGGCTACAAGGAAAGATCTTTGGTGTCCTAGTTCACACACATAACTAGGTGGTGTCCCTTTCTTGTTGAGTGTGTGGTTTTGGGGTTCTTATGTTTGTGTTGCGTTGTGCCCCAAGCCCATTGAGCAACACGGGAGCCTTGAGGAGTGCTTAGAGGCTGCTCTTCTTATTGCCTGCCCCGGACTGCCTCAGTTTTGGTGCCCCCACTGAGGACGAGCAGTTTTTGAATGGGTATTTAAGGTACATCGATCTCTTTAACACATAAATTTCCTTGTGTGCTTGTTGGGTATCATATTTTAAGAAGGAAAGTTGGTACTTTGGTGTGATCTTTCATGAATAATCCACCTCCTCCTAATCCTCTTGGGATTCAATTCAACCAGTTTCATTGGGTGCACTCCATTAGAGTGAATGTTTGCATTGATAGAAAAATTTTCTACCAACAATGCATGGTTCTTCTTTTTGGTCCAGAAAGACTAAGAGAGGTTTTAGCATCACCTAATCCTGTCATACTCCCCATTGTAGATTACACCATTTCCTTTGATGTGCATATTTTCATCTTGTTTTAGCTTAGTTTTATGAATCAAGAAGACTTATACCGTAGGTTAATTTCTTATGCTAGGCAAGAAATACACATAGTTGTTGGTAGTAAGTTGTAATTTCAGCGTGTCATTCGTCGTATATTTGGACCTAGGCAAGTAGCAGCCATTAATGCCTCAGTTAATCCATTTATTTTGCCTTTGATTCGTTACGACATAAGCTTTGACGTCTACATTTTCATTCTACTTTGAAAAGAAAAAGAGTGAGAGAGAAAGAGAGTGAAGGAAGACCTTTGTGCAATCATATTTGTGCTTCTTCTTCTTAAGCATGGATACCACTAGGCAAATGAGTGGCTACCCCTTATTCTTTGGAGATCTCGGTGAGGATGCCGAGTTGTTCTTATCAAACTTTAGAATGGCACTCCACATAAAGAGAGTGGTAAGAGACCAAGAATGCTTAGACATGTTTGAGTTGGTCCTACGAAGAGATGCTTCCACTTGGTTTCAATCTCTACCTCTGCACCCGCACGAGTAGATTACAAGGGGGTCATACAACTTTTTAGAGACAATTACTTCACTCCTTTGAACACACAAAAGCTATGGCAAGAAATAGTTGCTCATAAGCAAAAGGATCTAGAGGACTACTTGAGTTATAAGAAAGAATTCTTACGTCTTTGGACTCTTTGGTTGCGTAGTCTTCCTAACCCTAGAGATGGTGCAGAATTCTTGAAGAAGGAGAGATTTATTGCAGGGATGTACCTATCACTAAAATTGCAAGTAGAGTCAGGAGAGCCTACAACATTTGATGTTGCTGAGGCTAGGGCTACCAAGAAACTCCGAAAGATGAGGTGTATGCTTGGGGGGGCTTTATCTTTGATGACTCAAAGCCTAGGGAAGAGGTACAGTCTTGCACTCGTAGACAATTACCTGAGGTCACAGTCGAGGTGATAGAAAAGTTAAATGAGTCTTTAAATAACTTGTCTATCCACTTTGCACAAGCTGTGGAACAGAAGGGCCAAGCTAAAAGGGTTGAAGAACGAGAGCAACAACCTAGGCGACTCTTGCAATGTTGGAATTGCGGAGAGTCAGGGCATGGAATGTATAATTGTCCTTCGCCTCATGGGGAGCCAGGGAATCCTAACATGAATTATCCAGTGATGAATGCAGGTGAAGGCACTAGTCAACAACACCTGATGATTTTGTAGAGGCCCAATGCAACAAGACCACCTCCACGAGGAGTGGAGAGTCAGGGCATGGAATGTATAATTGTCCTTCGCCTCATGGGGAGCCAGGGAATCCTAACATGAATTATCCAGTGATGAATGCAGGTGAAGGCACTAGTCAACAACAACTGATGATTTTGTAGAGGCCCAATGCAACAAGACCACCTCCACGAGGAGTGGAAGGAATGCCGCCCTTGCCGGACCCAAATGTACATGTGGTAGAGGTAACAAAGGCCAAGGAGGAAGACATTGAAGCAAATGGTGTCAAACGAAGGTGTGGAAAAGAGAAGGAAAAGGAGGGTGTGGCATCACAAAGTGACCATGGACGAGGAAAGAAAGTGAAGGAAAAGAAGGAAGTCAAGAGGAGACGACGTCGTATAAACCTCCAAGATTTCCCCCTTGGACATGGTATGGCTCCATACAACCTTTTGGAAGACATGAGAGGTAAGGGTCCTGATATCTGGTGGCCTCAATTTCTAGCCTTATGTCCACAAGTTAGGAGAGAATTAACAAAGTCTGTGAGCACTAGGAGAAAAACAAAAGAGAATGTGCATGTTGTAAAAATTTCACAAGCCGAGATGGATGAGGACATTACACCTATATTAGATTGCTACATCAAGGGAAGGCTAGTTAAGAAGGGTCTAGTAGATGGGGGTGCACAAATTTGCATTATGACAGAGGACCTTATGCAAAGACTAGGCATGCATATTCATGAAACACCTGAAATTAAGGTGAAAATGGCAAACAATAGCAAAACAAAGTGTCTTGGGATTTGTAAGAATGTTTCTGTGGAAGTTTTTGGCATTAAGAAGGTTGTTGATTTTTATGTTACGTCTACCAAGGGAAGTGGTTATCCATTTATCCTAGGTAGACCATGGCTAATGAAAATGCGAGCTTTGCAAGATTGGGAAAATGGAAAGTTAATTTGCAGGAATAAAGATCATAAGAAGATTATCTTTGACATGAAGCAGCAACGACGAGAGGAGATAAATGAAGAATCTACTCAAGGTGAAACAGAGGAGGATTGGACCGATGACACCTCAGAGGAAGAAAGCAGCAGTAGCACTATGGAAGAGGAGTCTTCCATTGAAGTCATGGGGGTAAGATTCAGAGCAAAAGACAAAGAGACACCTTGTCAAGGTTTGGAGGAGGTAGGCTCTCAAGAAGACCAAATTGTGCATGATGAAGAAATGTTTGATGCTATGCTCTCAAAAAAGCTTACATTGGAGGAAGGAGAGGAGTTTTAATGTGTACTAAGGAAATTTCCTAGGTTTTTTGCTAAAGATTACACAGATGTGCATGGCGTAGAGGCCATTCAACACAAGATCGAGCTAAAGCCAGAAGCCAAACCTAAGGCACAAAAGCTACGAAGACTAGGAGTCATCAAGGAGCAAGCACTACTCAAAGAGGTGAGGAAGCTTCTAGCAGCGGGGTTCATATATCCTGTAGAAAATTCAGAGTGGGTCTCTCCCGTCGTGGTCACTCCCAAGAAGAATGGCAAATGGAGGGTGTGTGTGGACTATCGTCCACTCAATGAGGCGACAAAAAGGGACCACTTTCCTCATTGAGTGGACTATCGTCCACTCAATGAGGCGACAAAAAGGGACCACTTTCCTCTCCCATTTCAAGATGAGATCCTAAATGAGGTAGCAGGTCATGAGAGGTATACGATATGTGATGGCTACTCTGGTTATTTCCAAATTGGGATTGGAGGATCAATTAAAAACAACCTTCATCACTCCTTGGGGTTGTTATGCTTTCAGAGTCATGCCATTTGGTTTGACCAATGCTCCAGTGACATTTCAACGTTTTATGAACATGGTGTTTCAAGCATTCTTTGGGAAATCCATTAGAGTGTTCATAGATTATTTTTGCATCTATAGCTCTAAGTCATTGCATGTGCAGAGGGTGGAAGAAGGCTTGAAGAAACTCTACGACATGGGGGGCCAACTCAATCCCGACAAATGTCATATTGGTGAGGATGAAGTAATCTTGCTTGGTCATAAGGTTTCTTCCAAAGGCATTGAGGTGGATCCTACAAAGGCAAAGGCTCTTATCGACCTACCATCTCCAAAGAGTCTCAAGGAGGCCATCTCATTCATTTAAAAGAAGGTGAAGTACATGTCACGCTTCATTCACTTAGCCTCAAAGTTACTTCACCCCTTGCAAAAATTGACTCAACAAGTAGAGTTTGCATGGTCTGATGAGCTTGAGGAGTACTTCTGTAACATTAAAGTCATTTTGTCAGAGCTACCAACACTCATGCCTCCTTGTTGGGAGTACACTTTCTTTGTTAGCTCTAGTGTTGGAAAGGAAATAGTGGGTGCAGTTTTGTTACAGCAAGATCCCCACAGTACTAAGATGCGGCCCATCTACTTTGTTAGTAGGGTCATGAATGTCTTGGAGAAAGGCTACATGGAAGCGGAACTCATGATGCTTGCTCTCATCTTTGCGGTGAGAAAATTTAGATCCTACTTGTTACCAAAACCTTTTGTAATTCTCAGTGCAGAAAATTTGTTTCCTTGGGTGTCTTCTCAAATGACTATCAGTGCTAGAATCACAAAGTGGGTTATGGAATTGCAAGAATTCCAATACTCTTTCAAGGTAGAAGATAGTGTGCGTGCACAATTGGCAGGGATTCTCACTTGTAGAGTGCATGAAAAGGAGATTAAGGTGCCTGAAGTAAAGACCCTACCATTGCCACCACCCAAAACTATACCTAATGCATTCACCTTGTTCTTTGATGGAGCTTTTAGAAAAGCCACAGGTAAAGCAGGGGGAGGGCTGGTGCTGCTCAACCCAAATGGAGAGGTGGTTATAAAGGAGAAGGTCAACTTGCCAAGTTCTACTAGCAACAATGAAGCAGAGTACGACATACTACTTCATGGCTTAAAGGTGTGCATCAATCAAGGGATACAACGTCTCCTGGTAAAAGGGGATGCACTTCTTATTGTAAGGCAAATTTTAGGCATTTGGGCATGAAAGAATGAAAGATTAAGGCAAAAGGTTCATGCTATCCGTAGGATGTTTAATCAATTTGAGGAGGTGCAATTGTATCATATTCCTAGGAAACAAAATGAGGATGCTGATCTACTTGCACAACAAGCTGTTGCATGTGTTAAGAAGGAAATGCAAGTAGTCCTGGCTGCAGTGGCTATTAAGCAACCATGGTACCGGAATGGAGACACTGGCTCCCATAGTGAGCTACATCTTGGAAGGTGAATTTCTCCCACAAGACTTCACAAAGGCACAAAAGAGGAGGCTCATGAATAGGGCAAGTTCTTTCTTATTATTAGAAGGTGCCCTCTACCAAAGAGGAAAAGATCAAGTGTGCAGAAGAGTACCAACAACCAAGGAGATTCCAGCCATTTTAGAAGGTTTGCATGAAGAAGCATGTGGTGGCCATTTTGCTCAAGAACTAACTGTGAAAAAGATTTTGCTTGCTGGGTATGTTTGGCCAAGCTTACATGTGGATGTCCAACATTGGTGTAGGAGCTGTCATAACTGCCAAGTCAATGGTAATAAGAGGTTGCTACATGGTCCACGCCAATTAGTCATTGCAAGTGGTCCATTTGAAAAATGGGGCATTGATGCTATGGGTCCACTACCTAGAACTAAAAATGGAAAATTGTATATCTTAGTGGCCATAGACTACATGACTAGGTGGGTGGAGGCTCAAAGTGTGGCAAGGGTGAATGGAAAGACTGTAAGCAAATTTGTTTACACTCATATATGTTGCAGATTTGGCACCCCCTTGGAGATTGTTTCTGACAATGGTCCAGGTTTTAGAAAAGGTTTGCTCACCAAAGTTTGTGAAGAGCTTCATATTTCACATCATCATAGCACACCCTACTATCCCCAATCAAATGGGTTAGTAGAGAAGGCTAATGGTGTCATTGCAAGAATCATAAGGAAGATGGTGGAGAACAAGACGAAGCTTTGGGAGGAGTTCCTTGATGGAGCAGTATGGGCATACCGGACTACCTACCGAGAAGCAACGGGGTTTATGCCCTTTCACTTGGTTCAAGAAGCATTGCAGCCTATTGAGCTTTTCAACATGGTATCAGAGCCATGCTAATTTGTGAGCCCATTATCTTGCTAATTATTTTGCTAATTAGGATTAGTAGAAAATTATAATTTTCCCTCTTTTTTCAACTCACCTCTGTACCCCTAGCGAGTGGAGGAGCTCCCTCTCCTTGCACAAATAAAATTAAGCCAAACTCTTCTAGCACATGATAGGTATCTCATAGCTCTTCAAGCTCATCCAAACAACGTAGAAAACCGCCGTCGGATGAAGGAGAAATCGCTATTTTAGCAGGCTACATTTTTCAGCAGAAGATCTCAGATCTACACTCACTCAGGGTGAATCACTCTAATTCCTCTTAGCCCAAGGTGTTTTCAAGCATGCTCTACAAGCTGGTGAAGACAATGAGATCCAAGCTCTTCATCAAATCTATAGGTGACTTTGGTAAAACAGAGATTAAGCTTTCAATATTTGGTCAAATCTTGTGTTTCTTGGCTTAATCCTCTACTAGACTCATTGCTATTGATGCCTTTGAAAGCATTTGAGCTCATTTGAAGCCTAAGGCACTAGATCTGGACTCCCTGCATACTCTATTTTTTGCACACAAAATAACATATTAATTTGCTAATCAGTGAGATTAATCAGTGCTAATCACTGTATTTTGGTGCAATTGAGGATTCAAATTAACCATTAGGTATCTGATACAGATCCCTATAACTTCAGATTGCAATTCAGAGTTGGTTTGATACTCCAACCATCCCGTACAAATTGGTTACCCTTGATTTAATGTAATTTTTGGTAAAATTGTGCTGATAAAATTGTGATAATCATCATTTTACATTTAACCCTTGGTTAATGCCTGTAAATTACACTCAAATTCAAGATTATTCATAGCCAGAGTTGCATTTGGAATGTGCATAAGAATGGATGCTATACGCATTATGTATTGGGCACATTGCATCAGTGTAAATATGGGATCAGACACTGCCCTTGTCTCCAGAATAAGGCAAGAGGTAAGACCTTCCGCATAAATTTGGGTTTGCATTGCATAATGACACAAAACAAGAGGAAGATCCACACCAAGAAGATCTAAAGGAAGACATGGACACAAGAAGAGAAGCTACCACAAGAAGACTGAAAGAAGAGACGGACGCGTGGAGAGAAGCTGCCCCACGACAAGAAGACTGAAGAAAAGAGAAGATGTGAGGCTCCAAAGAGTGAGGAGCCATGTGAAAATCTCTGAGAGAGAGAGAGACCCCACAACCCAATGTAACCTGCCCCAACAAAGTAAAACCACCTCTGAGCCACCGATGATGTAGGCCACGTGGTAGATGTATGTGTGAGCACTTTAGTCAAGGTCGCGGGCACTTATAGTAGCCTTGGACACATAGAGAGAGAGAGAGAGTGTCAAGGACTATGGAGTTTAGGGACTTGAGGCACTGGTCGTCGCGGACTGTCAAGTAAGAGAGAAACTTGATACAGGGTCCAAGTGTGCTAAGCCTTAACTTGAGGGGAGGTGTCGCAGACTATCAAGTAAGGGGAGGCAAACTTGGTATAGGGTCTAGGTGTACTAGGAGTATTCACTTGAGGGAAGGTGTTGAAAATACAAGTGAATAGGGTGTGTGCGGGAACAAGCCCTTGGTTAGAGGCTGTAAAAGAGGATGAGTAAATGTGAAAGAACTTGTGAAAAGGTGAGAAGAAATCTATTGGGAGAGAATAAAGGGTAGTATGAGAAGATTTAGGAAGTGTGGAGATATTCTGGGAAGTGTGCAGATATTCAGGGAGATATTCTGGGAAAAGTGAAGAGGTGGAGAGAATCAAGGAAAAGAGGTGGAGTGAATCATGGAGAAATCAGTGGGATTAGATGCTTGATGTAAACTCTATAAATTGAGGCATTGCCCTAATGAGAATTTGCTGGTTTTTGAGTATCCATGCCTACATTAATCTATTTGTTAATTACCCACTAATTACATCTTAATTATTTGCTAATCACTTTGTTAATGATGTTGATTCTAGTGTTTGATCCACCATACCTCATCACAATGCCCAAATTTCAAAACTTCCCAGAACTGGGTTAACCAAAGAGAAAGAGTTTCACCCAGCAGCCAGAGAAGTTACGATATCAGAAGTAGTGGAAGAGGAAAGAGGTCAGATTTATGTCACAATTGAGAAACAAGGGCCAAATCATCAATTCTCTGTCATCCATACTCTAGCTGAGTATAAGGGTAAGCCATTTAAGCTTTTGATTGATTCAGGCACAGTACTCATTCATTTATTTCCCCTGAATGCTTGCATAAGCTAGTCTTAGAACAGAAATCAGGGAAACCTATGCAAGTTGAATTGGCCAATGGTAAGATTCTTTTCACTCACCATGAGACAGATCGTATTCAGTTTAATCTAGATGGGAATGTAACTGACTACTAGTTTTCAGAGTCTTACCTTTGGGAGTTTTGACGGAATCCTTGGAATGGATTGGCTCCACTCAAATCAAGCTGACATTCACTATCACAATGGAACCATTTCCTTCTGTGACCTTCATGGGAACAAAGTTCAAGGAATTGGAATTTTTGGATCCCTAGATCTGCAAATTAGTAAAAGTGTCTAAGTTACTGAAAGGACTTAGACAGAAGCAGCTCATTTATGTTGTCAAAATGAATCCAGTAAACACAAAGTTAAAGGCTAAAGAACTTGAATGGTTAAGTGAGTACGATGATTTATTCCCAGCATAGCTAACTAAGATGCCTCTGATTTGGGAAGTAGATCATGTGATAGAATTGACCCCCGAAGCTCAGCCAGTAGCCCAGCGCACGTACAAAATGCCAGTCCTTGAAGCCATTGAACTCAAGGAACAGTCTAGGTAGCTCTTAGAACAAGGGTTTGTAAGACCCAGTGTTTCACCTTGGGGAGCGCCAGTTCTCTTTCAGAAAAAGAAGGATGGAATGCTAAGACTTTGTGGATTACAGAGGTCTCAATCAGCTGGCAGTTAAGAATAAGTATCCTATCCCCAGTCTAGGTAGCTCTTAGAACAAGGGTTTGTAAGACCCAGTGTTTCACCTTGGGGAGCGCCAGTTCTCTTTCAGAAAAAGAAGGATGGAATGCTAAGACTTTGTGGATTACAGAGGTCTCAATCAGCTGGCAGTTAAGAATAAGTATCCTATCCCCAGAATTGATGAGCTTCTCAACAGGCTAAGTGGAGCCGAGATCTTCACAAAGATAGATCTCAAATTAGGTATTACTAGATCAGGATTAATGAACAAGATATCCCAAAGATAGCCATCAATACTCGTCGATATGGGCATTATGAATTTACAGTCATGCCGTTTGGATTGACAAATGCCCAGCTACATTCAATCGCCTAATGCAAGACATTGTCAGAGAATACTTGGATGATTTTGTTCTTGTTTTCTTTGATGATATTTTGATTTACTCAAAGAATTTAGCTGATCATGAAGCTCACGTCCATAAAGTTCTTGAGACTCTGGGGAAGCACCAACTCTTTGCAAAAAAGAGCAAATGCACTTTCTCTGTCGACCATGTTGAATACTTGGGATTCCTGGTATCCAAAGACGGAATTTCTCTAGATTCGGCAAAAGTCCAAGTAGTCATAGATTGGCTCGAACCAAAGATAGTGAAAGAAGTCAGAGGATTCTTGGGATTAATTGGTTGCCATAGAATTTTTATACCTAAGTATGCTCTCATAGCTTCCCCCCTGACTAATCTTCTCAAGAAGAATATCCCATTTCAATGGTCTGCTAGGTATCAGAGTGCTTTTGATAAGGCTGAAGACCCCGCCTTGGTAACCAGTCCTGTTCTGAAGTTGCCAGATTTCTCTCCACCCTTTGATGTGGTAAAACTGATGCCAGTGGTGGTTTTGCCCTGAGAGGTGCACTCATGCAGTGACCTATGAATCCTGAAAACTCAGAATGCATGAGAGAAATTATGTTGTCCATGACCTGGAGCTACTTTCAGTAGTCTATGCCCTAAAGTTGTGGAGACATTACCTACTGGGTCAAAGATTCAATTTGATGAACAGATCATCAAAGCTTAAAGTGGATCTTCACTCATCAGAAGGATCTTAACATGCACCAAAGAATGTGGATGCAGACCCTGTAGGAATTTAATTTTGAAATAAAGTACTGCCCAGGCGGCAAAGAGAATGTGGTAGCACATGCCCTCAGCAGAGCAGAAAATCCTCCTTGCTTGCAATCACAGTGGTGTTAAATCCATTGATTAATGAAGCAAGAGAGATCATGTAGGATAGATTCTTTGGCTCTATTGCTACCCTACTTATGCAGGAAAGCAAAACTCCTCTCAGGAGTTGAACCGAGTTCAAGGGTACAGCTTGGAAAAAGAAATTATGTATTATAATAGCAGGCTATGCATTCCTAATGATGAGGGAACTAAGGTTCAATTTCTGAATAAAGCCCATGACAGCCTTATATTAGGACATCCAGGTTTCATCAAGACCTACATGTTTGTAAAGAAAAGCTTCTTTTGGCCTGGACTAAAAAAGGATGTACTTAATTATGTACGTCAATGCCTGATATGTCAGCAAGTCAAAGCTGAGAGTAAAAATGCCTGGGAAGTTACATCCATTAGACACCCCCAGATGAAGTAGGAATGTATCAGTATGGATTTTATTACTGGACTACCTTCAGTGCAATCAAGTTACAACTCTATCTTCGTGGTAGCCAAAGTCTCCCATCTGATTCCACTAAATAAAACCTACACTGCAGTGGATGTGGCCAGAGTGTTCCTCAAGGAAATCTTCGGATTGCATGGCCTACCCAGGAGAATAGTAAGTGATCGAGATCCCAAGTTCACGTCAAGATTCTGGACTGCATTATTCAAAGCAGTAGGAACTTTCTTGGATCTCAGCACAGCTTACCACCCCGAGACCGATGGTCAAACTGAAAGGGTGAACCAAGTAATCAAAGATATACTTTGGTCATGTTGTGGTGGCAAGGAACCCAAGAATTGGCTAAGCTATCTGCACCTAATCGAGTTCACCTACAATGCTTCGTATCACCGAAGTATCAGGATGAGCCCTTTCAAAGCTATGTATGGACAAGACTGCCTAACACCATTAACTTGGTCCGACCCATTGATTAGGGTCGAGATATCCAGACAAATGCTTGATGACATGGAGCAGCAGATATACAGTCAATCCGCAAAGATATAAAAGCTGCCCAGGATAGATAGAAGCTATATACATATAAGAAGAGGTCAGACAAAAAATTCAAAGAAGTAGATATGGTCTTCATTCGAGTATGCCCCAAAAGAAGTTCTCTATCTCTTGGGAAGTACAAGAAGTTATCTATCTCTTGGGAAGTACAAGAAGTTATCCCCCAGATACTGTGGGCCATATGTGATTACAATGAAAATAGGTGACTTAGCCTATGAACTTCTTCTACCTACTCATCTCAAAGTACATAATGTATTTCACATCAGCCTACTTAAGAAGTATGTACCGACCCTAAATCATGTGCTTAATGATGAACTCTTAACTTCTTCAACCCAAGGACCGATGGAATTCCAACCTGGAGAAATCCTTGATGTTCGAGAGAAGGTTCTTAGGAATATAATTCTAAGAATATTATTAGTCAAATGGAAGTTCTATCCTTTTGAGGATGTCACCTGCAAGAAAGAAGCCGAATCGATAAGGGATTACCCCGAGTTTGCGAGATGAGGACATCTCACGTTTTTTAAGTGGGAGAGGATGTAATATTCCTCCCCAGCGCCTCAAGATGTCCAAGTTCTTCCCCTGTAATCAATCCCCTTTTCAGAATAATAAAAGATCTTGTTTGGCCTAGAGAGAGAACATATTCTAGAGAGAGGTAATTTAGTTTTTAGATATCCTTTCTTATTAAAATAAATTTTCCTAAAATAGAAGTTTAAAAAGAAATTCCTAAGGTGCATTAGAAATAAATTATAATCTGCTCAAAAGACCTTAGCCTAAGGGTCCAGATTTTTTGAAAATTTTGGATTAAGCTTCTGATGGACCAATAAGATTAATCCAAATGTAAGGAGGAGATAAATTGAAGAAATAAAGAAAAACCTCGCAAAAATGAGTAAATTCTCACATAAGATGAAGAGTGGACTAAGGACCAAAGGAAACATAAAAAAACTGAATTTTGACACCTCAGAGTGGGGCTTCCCCCTCATGAAGGAGGAGCCTTTTTTCTCATCATTACTCCCCATTTTAAATCAATAAAATGAGATATTTCATCTCTTCTCTCTCCTATTTCAATTCTAGTTCCAAAAAGTAAGATGAACTGATTTAAAATGGTCAAAAATTGACCAAATTGATCTGGAAAATTCTAGAATCAGTTTGCTTTGTTTGAGGCTCACTTTTTCCTATAAATAGAAGCCTCCCCCTTTGTAAAAGCTTAATAGTGTTTATGCAATATTACTCTAATCCTACCCAGAGCCAATTACATTGAATTTTTTTGATAATTCAATTGTTTTTGACTTAATCCTCTCCAAAGAATTTGGTGGCCTTTCTTGATCCAAACAAGAGTAGAACCCTCAATCCCTCAAGCCAAAGGAAAGCTTACAAACTCCATGTAAGCTAAAATTTCTACTCTAATTTCAAATCTATGGTTTTCTGATTTCCTTGTTTTTTATAGTTGATTAAGGTGAATTCTCAAACTGTGCCTTGATGAAAAGGCTACCCCCTTCTCTTCTTTATAATTCAGCCTTTCTTTATCCTAGAATAATTAACAAATAAATTGATTAAACTTTTCTTATTGTTTACTCTCTTGAAATTGAAAATTGTGTAGATTAGAGTCCTTTATATCTAATTGGGGTTAATTTAGATTGAAAATAGAATGTTAAAAATTGAGAAATGGTCAGCCATACAAAGGAGGTTATGGCAAAAACTATTTTTTGAGAAACAAAGGACTAGATGGAAATTTCGAGACCACCTGGTCTCAACGGAGAGTCCAGAGTGATTCTATTTTTTGAGAAACAAAGGACTAGATGAATTTTTTTTTTGGTCTCAACGGAAAGTCCAAAGTGATCTCCGTTGAGACCACCTGGTCTCAACGGAGAGTCCAGAGTGATTCTATTTTTTGAGAAACAAAGGACTAGATGAAAATCTTGAGTTATGACATCTGTAACCAATAACTCTTTGTCAATGGATTATTTTATAAGTTAAAGTTTTAAAGAGGAGTGTGTGCATATCTGTATTCGAAAGCAAAAGTTAAGAAAGGCATTCAATTATGGGTGGGTGAGTAATTGTCTGGTTCTACCAATTCCAGTGGTTGGGTGGTGGCTAACCCATGGACTGGATGGGGTTAGCGGAGGAGGTTGGAATCAGTGGAGTTTTAATAATGAAATTGACTAATAGGAATACGCTTAGAACTCGAGTAGTTAAATAAAAACTTGAAGACTTCTCTAATGATTATATCAACGGCGGCTGTGCTTGATTCGGTTAGGAAAAAAGCATTGATTTCTTCAAGTTAAGTCTGTAATAGTTTTCCTTCTTTCTGGTTTAAGGATAGCTTAGTTCTCTTGACCCCATTAGAAAATTCGTTAAGAAATTCAAGAAGGTGGAATCGTCCTCGTTTTTCGGGCAAGGGAAATTTTCTCGGTTTCGATTATGGAATGAGCACCAGATTAGTCTCGTGTCCGGACACTCGAGGGCGAGGCCCCGAGTGGGAAACCTTGCCCCACACAAGAGGAAGCTACTTCCGCTACTAAAAAACCGGGAATCCAGTGCACAGAGGGGCCAGCGGGGTCTCAGAGGTTACCATTAAATAAAAATAAACAGTGCGGATGAGCACAAGATAACATTTTGTACCGAAAGAGGTCTCTATCATTTCATGGGGATGCCATTTGGACTATGTCATGCACCCACTACTTTTCAAGCATTGATGAACAAAGTGCTACAACCATTCCTCTTCAAGTTTTGTATTGGTGTTTTTTGATGACATATTGGTGTATAGAAAGAGTGAAGAGGAGCACTTGGTTAACTTGGTGTATTGGTGTTTTTTTAATGACATATTGGTGTAGAGAAAGAGTTAAGAGGAGCACTTGGTTCATGTGAAGGAAGTATTTGATGCATTGAGAGCCAACCAATTGTATGCCAAAGAAACCAAGTGTAGATTCATGGCAAAAGAGGTGGAATACCTTGGTTACATTGTGAACATTGATGGCACAAAGGTGGACCCCAAGAAGGTAGAATGTGTGAAGAATTGCCCTACTCCCACCAATCTCACTCAAGTGAGGGGATTCTTAGGTCTCCCATCATTCTATAATCGGTTCATTGATAAGTATGCACATATAGCGGCTCCTTTGAAAGATAAGTTAAAGGAGGAGGAATTATTTTAGGACGTAACGGCCTCAGGGGGGTCATGCATAAATATCTAAGTGTAGCACGTGGGTTCAACAAAAGGGGTTTTTTTAATCCCTTTCTTACACATTTTTTACATACAGAAGGGTACCATTTAAAGGGGGTATTTACAGATTGAATAGAAAAAGGGTGTGTTTTATTCATAAAAATTTTACAGATAAGGGGTTTTTAAATTAGGTCATAAACGCACGTGATATAGAGAGTTTACATATAGTGAAATCCCCGAGGTAACGGCACAAAAGAGTTTTGATGGGCTGAAAAGGATGCTTACTTTGGCACCTATCTTGGTATGCCCGGATTTCTCCAATCCTTTCACTATTAGAGCGGATGCATGTGGAAGAGGCATTGGTGCCGTGTTATATCAATACCATGGGGTAATTATTTATGAAAGCAGCAAACTTGATGCCTGAATTTCTCCAAGCCTTTCACTATTAGAGTGGATGCATGTGGAAGAGGCATTGGTGCCATGTTGTATCAAGACCATGGGGTAATTGCTTATGAAAGCTGCAAACTTGATATGACAAGGAGATGGAGATGCATGAGATGATTGCTATCTTGCATGCAATCAAGAAGTGGCATCACTATCTTTATAGAAGCAAGTTCTATGTGCAAAGTGACCATAGGATTCCTCAATTCTTCCTATCACAATCAAATCTTTCACCTAAGCAAATAAGGTGGTTGGCTACCCTTCAACAATATGATTTTGAGATCACATATGCGAAGGGAAAGGAAAATGTGGTGGCGAATTCACTTTCTAGAATGTGGGCATGTTCATTATCGACGGCCATCATGGAATTGCATAACAATTGTATTGAGGAAAATATGCTGGATGAGATAAGGCTTCACAAATAGTGCAAAAATTACAACATGGTGTTTGTTATGATTTACCTCATTTCTGGTTACAAAATGATCTCCTCTATCACAAGGAAAGGATGTTTCTTGTACCCCACTCATCCTTCAAGAAAAAAGGTCATGGATGAGATTCATTCTACTCCCATGGCGGGACATTTGTGTTTTTTCAAAAACTATGATTCCATAAGGAAGCTATATCATCAGAAAGGTCAATGGAGGGAAGTCAAAGAGTATGCTGCAAGTGTATGCCTTGTCAACTCAACAAGAATCCCACACACACGCCAAGTGGTTTGCTTTAGCCCTTACCTATTCTAGAGGGTAGACGGATGCATATTGCTATGGATTTTATTGTCGGCTTGCCTTCTACCATGAGGGGATGGGATAGCATTTATGTGGTTGGTTAACCTATTGACAAAAGCTGCCCATTTTGTACCGGCAAAAGTGAAACACTCAGCATCTATGGTGGCACACCAATTCATGGAAAATGTGTTCAAGTGACATGGTATGCTGCAGCAAATAGTGAGTGACTGAGATGTGAAGCTCATGGGCACATTTTGGTGTACATTGTTTGATAGCATGGGTACCAAGTTGAACTCCTAGCACGACCTATCACCCAAAAACCGATGGTCAAACCGAGAGGCTCAATAAGTGGCTTAAGACTTACTTGTGCCATTATTGCTATGAAACACAACATGCATGGGACGATTGGTTGCATTTGGTGGAGTTTGCCTACAATAGCACCTATCATAGTAGTATTGGAATGTCACCTTTTGAGGCTAGGTATGGCTACAAGATGCATGTACCAATCATAGCATTTAAGCAAGAAAATGCAAATCCACATGCAAGGGAGGAAATGGAAAGAATGCAAACACTTTTGCAAACATGTAAAAAGAACATTAAGAAGTCTCAAGAGAAGATGAAGCATTATAAAGATGCACATTGAAGACCATTGGAATTTAAAGAAGGGGACTTTGTGTTCTTGAGGATACCTAAGACTCGATATGGATCTCTCAAAGGGAGTACCAATATAAAGCTTTGACACCATTATTATGGGCCATACAAAGTATTGAGAAGGATTGGTGAAGGGGCTTATCAATTGCTACTTCCATCTACTATGAGGATACATGATGTTTTTCATGTATCCCATTTGAAGGAATATGTTGGGTCGGAGGTGCAAGTATTGGATGATCTTCCACCCATGATTGAAGATGGCATGGCAGAGTACATTCCCGAGAAGTTGTTGGGACAAAGAGAGAAGGCGTTGTGCAATCACACTTTGCATGAGTCCCTTATCAAGTGGAAAGGTTTACCTCAAGATAAAGCAACATGGCAACCTGCCTCTATGTTGGAGAGCATGGAACACCTTTTTAATTCATCCGAGGTGGATTTTTGAGTCAAAACAATGAAAAATAGCTGCTTGTAATTTACTATTATGAGGCATAAGAGAGCCTCAAACATATATATACACTTCTTAGCCATGATTGACAATGAGTTGGGGAGCATTACATGAAGTTTTGGAGGTCTCAAAGGCTCAAATCATGTTCTTTTGGATAGCTTTGTCAAAGAAATGTGAAGTGGTTCATTTCGATGCTTATGCAAACCATCCATAATGTGGTTTTACTTTTTGCATGTTTCAAGGATGAAACATATTTGGGTGGGTATGGTTTGTAATGAAGCGATGGACATATGAGTGTGGACACAAATTGTACATAGGAGGCCAAGGGCCAAGCATAAGTTGTATTAGGACAAAGGGTCAAGTGTAAGTGAGGGACATAGGCTTATGGGCCAAAGGCCAAGTAGGGTGGACATTAATAATTATGTGTGAAAAGGGAGCCTTGATGTATAGGCCAATGTGAATTGCTAATGATAATTAAGACATACTAATCAAGAACTACAAGAGCTAATAAGCTTTCATTGCAATCTTGCCCTTCTCCTTGCTCATGGATGGTGCTCCTACACCCATGTTGTCACTCCATGTTTTGAGTGGCCAATCATAGTTCATTACACTTGGTCCACCCTACATCCTGCTTCCCATGGTTCAAAGTCCTAGTCGTCTAGACTAGAAGATTTATTGAAATTATTGATCCCAAAATACATAAGCTCCGATCATTCATGGTTTTTGGGGTATTCACCCACGCTCATGGCTATCCTAAGTGGGTAAGTTTAAGGGTCTACTTAATACTGCACCTTGACCTTGCCTTGGACACTTCTTACTATGCTTGGGATGGATTCATGCTCCTTAATCTCCTTCATCCGAGCAAAAAGAACTTAATTCATCAATTAGAATAGGGTGGCTCAGGTAATTAACCTTACCATAGGCCTTCTGACCCTTCTTGGAAAATTACATTGTATCACTCTAGTTTATCATCCTCAAAGGTTGGATCTAGGTACATCTCTAGCAGTGACATCCTTATTCAACTAGGTTAGCCAAACATAGCTATTTTCATACATAAACAATCCAAACCTGTACAAGGGTTTCCTTCCAAGAATATGGCAAGTAGCATGCAATGGGTAAACCAGTTTGCAAGGTAAAACTATGTCGAAAATCAAACATCTTATAAAAATTAGCCTGATAACATTCCCTTGATTTATCTCATCATTACGATTGCTCTGTTTCTAGCTCAGTTTTACACTAGGAATCTAGGTAAAAGATCTTAATTCTAAAAGATCTTTGATAATCCTTCCATTAGCCTTCATCTTGCTAGTTTTCAAAAAAGGATTTCCTATTATCCTAATTTAATAAACTTATTTTATGTCTTGCAAACATAAGATGAATCCCTTATTCCAAAAAAATCTCGTTTTAATTTTCAAGAAGCAAAGGAATGGCAAAAATAAAACAGATTTTTGTTAAAATATTTCTCTAGCCTTAATCACACTAATTTGCAAAAAGAAATTTCCCAATATTACTCCTAATTAATTAAATTTATCTCATGGCGTAAAAGAACAATCTCCATTCTTATAATTTTATTAAAATTAACCCCTTTAATTTTCAAAGGTAATTATGAAAATCACACAAAAATTTCCCAACCTTAAAGATTCAAGATTTTTTTTCAATTTCCTATATCCAAAAAGATGAATTTTGTCTATTAAATTATAATAGAAAAGAATTTCAAATTCAACCTTCTAGGCTAAATTCAAGAAGACAAATTAATAGTGGGATTTGAACTTTGGTGGGTGCAGCATGATTTTTGAGAAAACCGTATTATAACCAATACACATCCTTTACATCGTGCATCCTTATATTTTCTAGTGTGAAAGATCTCGTGCTAGGTAAAAGATCTTAATTCTAAAAGAAGAGAGAGAGTGACAATATTATAACTTTTCTTTTACACTTTTCCTTGATTCATGGAACGGAGAGAAGGCCCTTAAAAGGCACCACTTTAGACTTTGTATGAGAGTTCTTGGGTTTAAATCCTCTTAGGGACATCTTATACTAAGGATGCGCTCGCATGTAGGTGGGCACATAGGCTGTAATCTATATACCTTAGGTCATCCCCATCACACTCGATTGTCATGGCCCTTGCTTCCAAACTCCTCTTAGGGACATCTTATACTAAGGATGCGCTCGCATGTAGGTGGGCACATAGGCTGTAATCTATATACCTTAGGTCATCCCCATCACACTCGATTGTCATGGCCCTTGCTTCCAAACTCCTCTTTGGTGATCCTGTGAGGTGACAATAGTGTGCAAAATGGTTGCCATGGACATCAAGTATCACGACTCAACTTACAATGTTGAGCTCTACCAAAAATTTGTGCAAGGTGTTCACTCCAATCGGCCGAGTGACTTCCTTGTAGGGTTCATCTCATGGCTTGTCCATTTCCTTCAAAGTGGCCCAATATTTGGAAAGGTCATACCCTCTTGTGGTACTCGGGTGTGTGTGTGGTGAGGATTATGGTGTGTATGTGTAGCCAGGTAAAGTTCCCGTATGCAACTAGGATTATGATGTGTATGTGTAGCTAGGTGAAATTCCCATGTGCAACTAGGAATGGAATACGACCTCAAGGCACCACTTTGAGTCCACAATTTTCCTAATGTGTGACCAATTTTTCAACTACCAGTAGGGTTCTTGTTGCAACCAACTACCAGTTATCTCTGAATAATTATTGGTTTTATTAATAAAATTACAAACAACAGAGGTGAGACAAGTGGCAACTCGTGAAGGATCAACTTGTGGTTGAAACTAAAGATTGAAATGATCGGATTCTCAAACTGTAGCTATCAAAACCAATGGTGGAGAAACCGGTCTATGAAAGATGAATATAAGTATAAGGTGACGTATGTTAGAATATTATGTACCATTGAATGCCTAATTTAGACTTCTTGACACATTATGCACATAGACAATATATATTCAACTTAGAACTTCTCACTTACCTACTACTCTATGCCTAAGAATGTCCATTGTTGCAAGCAGTACCACATCCCTCCCAATTACTACATTCACTATGTTTGAGCTGCTGATGTTGCAAGCATTAGAGCTAGTAAAAAATTAAATGGACTTTACATATCTAATAGCTGAATTGTGCTAATGACGAGAGAGAGAGAGAGAGAGAGAGAGAGAGAGAGAGAGAGAGAGAGAGAGAGATTTAGTACTCTCTCTCTCTCTCTCTCTCTCTCTCTCTCTCTCTCTCTCTCGTGTTAGAGTTAATCCAGGTACATCCTTTTATAGCTCTCATGGAGCTACTAACTCATGCGATGTGTGCATCCTTGTGCCATCCATGTGTCCATAAATTCTCAAACTACATGTGCCTCCTTGCACTTTCCATGTTCTAACTTTTTGACCTTTGACTTCACTGTTTACAAATGACCATACAAATCAACCTTTGCCAATGTATCCTTAGTCTATTCCTTTTGTGCATGATCCTCTCATTGATCTACATATGTTGCACCCTCATGTTAAGAATGTGGATCTAGGGTGGCTCATAGCAAGTGATTAAAGACATGATCAAGGAGAATACAAGGGTGATTAAGAAAGTATACAAGATGTTAACAAAATGGTATGCTCACAAAATGTCACATAATCTCATTGCAATAATCAATATCCATACATCCATATTTATAGCCTTGGAAAGGGCTCCAATCCATGCTTTGTCTGCACCCTAGTTCCAACCATGTGTCCATAAATGCTCACACTACATGTGCTCCCTTGTACTTTCCATGTGCTACCTTTTTAACTTCACTTTTTACAAATGACCATAAAAATCAACCTTTGACATTAGACTCTTAGGCTATTCAGTTTTCTAATGTGTATGCTTCTTCTCTCTTACTCATGTGACTCACTCCCTACATTCCTTGTACTCTTTGGCATCACATTTCTGAACACCCCTCCTTGGTGCCAGATCTTTGCACTACTCAAGGTGGTCGGATGTAAGGTTTTACAACATGTCATCACCCGCCCTCATTTCTAACTTGGCTGGGTAACTCAAAGGCTCTTTGGCTTGGTTACTCTCTAGCTCAGAGGTTACTTTTAGATGTGGTCGGGTGTGAATTACAACAATCATTATCCCCTTGGGTGCTCAACTAGCTACTCTTAGGTGGTCGGGTACATTTTCACTCCCCTAGAGTGCTACTTTGGCTACTCTCTGGTGGTTGAGTGTTACAACATTTCAAATGATTTTTGGCCTACTCATTTGGTGGCCTTTATTATGTTGGCTTGAGCAGTGAGGGAATTTTTGCGCGCTCATTTGGCCTCTTACACATTCTTTTGGAACTCTATCCGGGGGCAGGACACCCACACGCTTGGGAGTTGTACTCCTCCTTGGTCACAAATTTCGGTGAGTTTAGAGATTTCTCACATACTCATGTGGTTGTGGCTTTTTACAAAGGTTTTGGGGCGGAGGTTTTACGAAGGTTTTGCTTAACATTTTTTGTTATGGTTTTTGTTAATTATGCTTTTGATATCATGAAAGATGTTGATATATAAGGGCTAAGTTGGTGAGGTCCATGTAAAATTTCACACTCCAAGAAGCCCTCCATGTGAACAACTCTTATAGGAGTCACTTTACACCTCTTAGATAAGGCGTTTTAACACCATAAATTAAAGAGGCTAAGGGCAATCCGTAGGGTTTCAAAAGAAACCTTTTCTTTTTCATGTGCTGGATGGGTCGCTTTCTTTGTAGTGCAAGATTCACAAGACATTCTTCTACTGGGTGGCTGCCACTCGTCTCATCATTGTCTAAAGACTATGCCTCTCGACTGTTGACATTGCTTGCTGTTATGCATGCATTGGAGATATCTTTTTCTGCGCGCTGCTCTCAGATAATTCATGCTGCTGCTTTGTGCCTTCTCTACAGCCGCACCATTGTGCTACTTCTTGTGTATTTTGTTTTTGTGCTCGCTATAGAGCTGCTGTGGTGCCCACGATGAGTTGTTGCAAGTCAATGAAGGCATTGTTCTACTGGCCGCAACTACTTCTTCCAGTTGCTTCTCTCTTCTCTACAGACTGGTTGTTTATGCTTTGAAGTGTGCTTATGAGTCTATCTCTGCTTCTTGTAGCACTTAATGCTTTTGGACTAGGTGCTAAGGTTGCTTATCAAGGCAACTCAATTCGTTTCAGCGCTGAGTGTGCTGATTTATTGCAAGAATCTTCTCAATTTTGTTTGCCACACAAAGCTTCTTTACCCTTGTGCTAGAAGAAAAAGACCCTAATCTAAGAAACCCTAATAGCAAAGATAAAAATCCAAATATTTTTTTCTCATCACCTCTTAAAGAAAAATTATCTAATTAATTGCTATGGCCATCCCTAGGTGGCTCTGATACCATATTAAGAATGTGGATCTAGGTCGGCTCATAGGAAGTGATTAGAGACATGTTAAGGAGAATAAAAAGGAAATTAAGAAAGTGTACAAGATGTTAACAAAATTCTATGCTCACAAAATGTTATCTCATTGCAATAATCAAGATCCTTGCATCCATACTTATAGCCTTTGGAAGGGCTCCAATCCATGCTTTGTGTGAGCCCTAGTGCCAACCATGTGTCCATAAATGCTTACACTGCATGTGCTCCCTTGCACTTTCCATGTACTATCGTTTTGACTTCACCTTTTATAAATGATCATACAAATCAACCTTTGACATAAGACTCTTAGTCTATTCCTTTTTTCAATGTGTATGCTTCTTCTCTCTTGCTCATGTGACTCACTCCCTACCTTCCTTGTGCTCCTTGGCACCACATTTCTCAACACCTCACACATTGCCTTTCTCAACACCTCCTCTCAATGTGATGAGGGTCTAACACCTAACATGTATTGACCTGACCTACACTCCATACTCATATGGTTGGAGAGGTCCATCTAGGTTCCTCTATGAGCTACAATGTTGGCTTTCTCTTGACACTTTACACACCAAGAGAGTGAGGTTACAACCAAGGGCTAGGAGTCATGCTCCTCATATCATCTAGAAGAGATGATTGGTGTTGTCTCCATCCTAGGAGGCCTCATCAGTGTCTTCCTTCTTTGACATTACATTGGCTTCTTTAGCTCTCTTTTTATGCCAACAATCCTTTTCTATGTGACTATTTTTTTCACAATGATGACATGTTATTTTGTCCTTGATCCTTGATCCTTGGTCCTAGTTCTCTTGAGAAGAGTGCTTTCTCCTCACTGATGTAGCTTGAGAGGTATTTCCTTGAGTTCGCTTCTCCTCTTCTATGAGTGTTGCTTCCACTCCTGCATGGTTTTGGAACTAGAAGGTTATTTAAGGTAGCCACCAAGAGGCCATACTCTTCAAGTGTTATGCTTTTTAACAATATGGCTATGGCATCCTCGTCTTCTACCGGTTCCCCAATGCCATCCAATTATTGTGTTATGCTCTTCATTTTGTTAAGATGTGCTGAAAGTGATTCACTATCTTTAATGTCCGAGCCAAATAATTGTATTTTTAAGCTTATTTTTAAATTCTTTTGTTTTATCCCAAACAATTTCTCTAGCTCCTCCCAAGCACCCTTAGATGTATCTTGTGATGCAATATGATGAATCCATCTCCCAATCCTAATGCAGTGATAGATAATCCTTTTTCATTCCAGATTAACCATTTGTTCTTTTCATCCCCTTCATTCTTTATACATTTTTCCCTTCCATTTACAATGCCCCAGAGCCCAACCTTCCTTTAAATAAATTTGATTTTAACTTGCCATGTATGGAAGGACACCCCTTTAAACTTCTCAAGCACAAATGAAGTAGTCATTTGAGAGTTGTGAAGTTCTTAACACTTGATTACTACTCGAGATTAGTGCTAATCCAAGGGATTAACCATGAAACCTCAAAAGCAAGCTCACTGTTTTTATGCAAAAAACTATTAGTGTTCAAGTGAACAAATGATCCTTCAAATCAAGGTAAAAATTGAAGTGATGATTAGACTTGTAGAGAAACTCTCATACTTATGATTTGAGCTCTCACTTGCCCAAAAACACAAGAAATGAGTGAGATAAAGACCTGTTAAAACAGAGGGTGTTTCTGAGAGCAAACCAGTTTTGAACTTTAATGTGAAGCTTGATTAGCTCACCAAATCACATAGAAAATTCTAGAAAAACTCCTTTTGAGATTAATTAGATAGTAGCAAGCTCAATTTTTACCAATTTAATTAGTATGAAGTTGATTTACTACTTCTTGCTGGAATTTTTGTTGACGCCTGCTGCTCACTTTTGGGACATTGTAGCTTGATATTGGATGCTCCTTTGATGATGATAAGCCAATCTTTGAACTCTTTGTAGGTCCACATAGCTCAAATGAACTTCAAATGAGTTGATTTGATGATTCTCTTCACTCCATGAGTGGGATAGAAGGTATGATTAGTGGTTGATTAATACAAGATTAATGGTTCCTATTTTGCATACTAGCTTGAGATAGGATGAATGAAGAGGCATGGCTCTAATACCATGTTTAGAAATCAAACATGATTAAGATCAAGGTAGATCAAACCATATGAGAAACATGATTTACCGTATTGGTTAAGATAATACACAAAATAGGATTAAGATGGTATCAAGATAATGATGATAATTAAGAAGTACGCCATCATAATCTCATTGCGTTAGAGTTGAACCAAGTACATCCTTTTATAGCTCTCATGGAGGTCCCAACTCACAAGATGTGTGCACCCTTGTGCCATCCATGTGTCCATAAACTTGTGCCTCCTTGCACTTTCCATGTGCTATCTTTTACTTCACCTTTTACAAATGACCATACAAAGCAACCTTTGCCAATGTATCCTTAGTCTATTCCTTTTCTAATATGCATGCTTCTCCCCTTTTTCTACATATGTTGAACCATCACACATTGTATTTCTCAACAAAAGATCCATACATTAATGTGGTTAAGTAGACACAAATCAACCTAAGTTGCCAATGTATCCTTAGTTTATTCCTTTTCTACTATGCATGCTCTTCCACTTGTTCTACATATGTTGCACCATCACACATTGCATTTATCAAGAAAAGATCCATAAATTAAGGTGGTTAAGTAGACACAAAGTTGTGGTGAATGTGTGTGAACTTTTGGAACCTCATATGACTCTTATGCATAAAAGAGAGATTGGAAGGTTATACAAGATGATTCCAAACTTCAAATTAATTATATGCTACATTTCTTGGCTGAAATGCTTGAACATATTGCCACTTTATCACTTGTTTTTTAGAAAAGCTTTGTGGATTTGACATGCATTTCTAGTATGATAGATTCCATAATTGTGGTGTTAGATGCCGAGTTTTGTGCAACACCTTTACATATTAACATGAATATGCAAGGAAATGATGGTTATGGTGGCTTTTCGTCTATTTATGAATATGTAGGGGAACATGGTTGGTTAACGTTGCACAAGGTTACAAAGGGGGACATGTATTATGAGGTTAGAATAGAGCAATGAGATGCTAGTAGTGATTTGGCTAAAACTCGACTTCCAAACAGTGTTTTATTAAATAACAAAAGACCGTTTGAAAACCAGGTTTGGTGACGCTTTCATTATTAATACAATATTAGATAACTTGGGAAAATTCTCACACTTTGGGAATCAACTTTCAATATAGTTTCGGCCATATCTTGAGCATCCTAACTCCAAATTTGTCCAAGGTTTTAGATTTAGAATCTACACATGAAAGCTCCACTCCATCTCACCGCTGCCACGCCGACTTTCAATAGAAGCTTGACCCTCCTCACAACTAAATCTCACTCACTCACTCTCTCACATAAAAGAAAGAAAGCACACACATAAGTGCTCAAACAAGCAAGTAAGAAAGCAAGCAATAAAATAAGATAGTAGAGAAGAAGACAAATCTATTGGATTAGCATAAGACAATGAGTGCTAAGAATTAAATTTTACCTTTTTATGTGTGGCTTATAGGGTTTACACTCTTTGGCATGGCCAAAGTTAAAAATTAGGTCCTAGGGCTCATTTGTTGGCCACACTATCATGTGCAAACACCTAATACACAACTAATACTCTCCACCTAAGATCTTGTGGTGCACCTTTAATACACAAGTGGCGATCACACATGCAAAGTAATACAATATAAGCACATTCCAATGAAATCTAGCATTTCTAGAAACTTCAACCAAAATTGTTGAAGATGGTAAGGTTGCTGGCATTGACATTGTGGATGTCTCTAGCAATGGTTTAATAATAAGAGACTTCGTACTTTTGCATACCACTGAGGGTGAGAAAAAGAAATTGAAACTAAGATAACTTTAAAATAATTAAACTCCTTTACTAGGAGGAGCAAGATTTGCAAGCACTATGGTCCCTTAATTGAGAATGCCTTGAAAGAGTAACAAAAGAGGTAACAAGTGATTAAGCAAGCTACCCCAGTGAGAATCTGATAGGGAGGCCAAGCTTAACAAACTATAGTCACATTGAAGAAAATAAAGTCTAAATCTTTGACCTCCACGAGGAGTAATGAGAAATCAAATTGTCTCATCTTAGGATAGAAGTGAATTAACCTATGAATTCAACCTAAATCAGCATTCCTAGATTGTGGACCTAGTCATAACGTGATGTTGTATGAAACTTGGGCTTCCTTAGGGCAACTCAAATTCACAAGTCCAAGGTATTTCTTCAAACCTTAGTGATTGCATTGGAATTCTATCTATGATTGTGTGCATTCATAATTAGCAGGTTGATTATTGTCTTGTTATTATTCTTGCACAAACCAAGTGAAAAACTTCTCCTTGGGAGACAATGACAAGGCCGTAGATGTACTGTCGATGTTCCATAGATTGGGAGATGATGGCAAGGTCATAATAGATGTACCATAGAATGGATCTCAAGATCCACTACATTTAAACTTCTGACCGGCCATCTCAATATCCTCCTAGGGCTGATGAGGAACCCAAAAACCAATCTACTCATGTTCATTCATCTTCAAGTGATAAGCTTCCAATAGACACTTTTACACTTAACCCTTCTCACTCATGAAGCTCTAACTAGCTCACTACATGCACTAAATACACCAATTGTACAACCTTCTTTGGGCTACCTAATGTGCATACTTATTGAGCTAGCAATGCTAATCTCATTACCTCTTCCCATATTACATTCCAATAGGAACCTTTACTCATACCTCACAAAAGGAAACATAATTCTAAGAGCCTAAAACCAATATATCCCACTTCAAAGGTAGCATAGAGTAAAGAAGAACATAAACTTTAGCCCATTTATGGGTTAAGCAATGATTTTTATTTCACCTATTGGGTACCTCTTAAACTTCTTATGGCACAAGGATATTATAAAACCCTTGCACCATAGAAAGAGTGCAAGAACAAACCAAGGTTGTGGGGCTTTGCCCAACCACAATCGGGAGCATAAAACAGCTCAACTGAGAAGCCAGTCTTCCATGACTTAGCTCACAATTGGATGGGCAAGGTGTATCATTGACCTCGAGAATACTTTTGCTCCGGATTCTCATAGGAGATGATGTTTCCGCATAGCTGCACTCCAAATCTCCACTCCGCCAACGCCACGGTCGCCATACTCCAAAGGAAGCTCGACCCTCCTCATAGCTTACTCTCTCACACTCACTCTCTCACATGCAAGCACAAAAGCACACATAACATCTCACATAAGAAAGTAAGAAAGAAATAGCATAAGATAGTAGATAGATAATAATAGTGCTCTATTGAATTAGCATAAAAGAATCAATGGTGAGAATACAAATTGACCCTTATCTTGGCCCCCCCAGTATTCACACCTTCATCGGCCATACCTTAAATATAGGTCCATGGCTATCCAAGACTGCCTAGGCTTGTGCAAATACTTAATCTAAGGATAAAATCTCCATATTATTATCTCGTGGCATGCCTTTCATATACAAGCTGTGCTCACACATGTAAAATATACAATATTAGCATTTTTAATGCCAATCGGCCAAATTAAGTGACGGTTTCCAATGGATGGCCTTGACGCTAGAGAGGTGTCCAATGAGGTTAACATGCCCCCCTTTCTGATGTAGATTATATCCTTGGAATATGTTGGTGAAGATGAGTCGATGCCATTGATATGAAGGTCATGATATTGAAGGCCAAGTGTGGATACCTACGTGAAAAATAAATCAACCACTGGTAAAGAGTTTTTTGCAACACAACAATAAAATGAAACATGGTTATGCATGCATTCTTCTTTTTCTTTTTCTTTTTTATGATTGGTTGAACTTCAAGTTGTGCTACAAAGAGCAAAGGTAAGTCCAATATAACTTAGAGGTTCGTAATAAGCCTATCTATACCTAAACTAGTTTTAGTCATATGCTTTACGGTTATGGTTCAGCATCAAGCTACACAGACTTTAGTAAATGCTAAGTCGAAGGTATTTTTTTTCTAGTAATTATAATATAAGGGATAAGTCACCAACCCATGGAGACCGAGGCAATGGTCAAGAGACCTCTGCCCCCAAGAGTATCTAGGAACCACCAGGAATCTCCCAAGATGGTAATGGTTAGCCTCTCTTTTATTAGTTTTTTCATGACACAAGGTCCTACCCCATAAGAAACAAGGCATCGATCTCAAGATACCATCACTTGTAACCCAGAGTCGTACCAAGATCCTATATGGCGATAGTTATCTTCTTGGTCTTTTTTATGTGTATTTTTTTATCTTTTCTGTTTTTCTTCTTCTTCTTCTTTATTTTTTTTATTTTTTTCTGGTTTATTTGTTTATTTTCTCACCTATACAACTAAGCTAAAGTTCACTAAAAGCTGAGTGGGAGTACTTCGCATAGTTTATCGGCATAATTTAAGGTCAAACATGGACAGGTAGGAACATTACTAAGTCTAAGAGAGAATATGACCTTAAAGTTTCTCTAAGTGGCATGTAGAAAGAAAATTTTACATAGTCATAAGGTCTTTTAGTTCTATGAATGCATGTAATGATGTGCAAGAACACTTTTAAAGTTGACAGTGAGTTTGGATACATCTGAGCAAGTGGAAAAGTCTACTCCATATCGAGGTTGGTTGCACATCCACCGCAAGTTGTAAATCTCGATCTGGTCTACACAACTCCACTAGAAGGGACAAGGAGTCGATAACATTATTTTATATAACGATGGTGTAAGTGCACAAGTTCTTACCCTCCTCCCCTACCATGCTCTAGAAGGGACAAGGAGTCGATAACATTATTTTATATAATGATGGTGTAAGTGCACAAGTTTTTGCCCTCCTCCCCTACTCTACAAGTTATTCAGGTATGCATTTCTTACTTGAAAGGGTCCTCCCACTGGGTAAAGTACACTCATGTCATCTTCATGACATTGTGTTGTCTCTCCTACCATGGACTGCAATAATAGTCCTATCCAATAGTGCCTAAAATAGGCTCTATGGTGCTAGCATAAGTAGGACGTTGCAGTACAACATGCGACGCTCATAGGTAAAACATGGTGCAAGGGGAATGAAACTAGAGGTAGAATAGGTTCACAAAGGTGGCTCCACAACATCTCTCCCCAAGTGGTGCATAAAAATAGCATGAGTGGGTTTGGAAAGGAGGAACACTTAGATGCCTTGCTAGTACCACTCTAGACAATGTGGGTGTAGAGTAGGGTCACTCGCATCAATCCACGAAAACTCCATGCTATAGTCAGCAGAGTGGGTTTGGAAAGGAGGAACACTTAGATGCCTTGCTAGTACCACTCTGGACAATGTGGGTGTAGGGTAGGGTCACTCGCATCAATCCACGAAAACTCCATGCTATAGTCAGCAGAGTTATAATTCATTCTCTTATTTTGACATGTTCTCTTTCTCATTATCTTTTTTAAATTTTTATGGTTAGTCAGATTTTAAGTATGTGTATAGGTGCTATATTATTGTACATGTTGGTGCGAGCTATATTATGATGGGTTAGCTTTATCCAATAGGCTCCCTCCTGGTATGGAAATGAAATTTGTTGGGGAGAGGAACTGGGAGGTAAAGATTTAGGCTTTATGAAAATTTGTTGGGGAGAGGAACTGGGAGGTAAAGATTTAGGCTTTATGAAAATGCCCCCCTTTCTATTGTTGCACGGCATCTTTGGACTTCATGGAGGCTTTATGAAAATGCCCCCCTTCCCTATGCAAGTCATCTTTGGACTTCACGGAGGCTTATGTAAGATTTTTGTAGCTATCCTCTATAGCTTTTATCCATTTGGGACTCTTTATTTTTGGGGTGCACCTAGTTGTTGATGTTGTTGAGTAATCGAGGATTAAAGGTGGTAATATGCTTTCATAAGCACAAATAGGACTTGCAGGTTCTTGGAGAGGTGTTAACATTGATGCGAGAACTTGGTGGATAGCAGTTTTTTCCTCAAGTACTAGGCTCTCCTAAAGTATGTTTGAAAATGGAGGCTGAGTAGGCATTGAAGAACTTATAGAGGTCTCATGGGAATTGGAGGCTTTGTTAGAGTCTTCTTTCCTTAAGGGGAAGGCCATCTTTGAACAGCTTTCGGAATCCAAAATGTCTACTTTAACATTAGGGTTGGCCGAGATTGTTGATTGGCTGACAAATGTGTATGCAATGAATGATGAGTCTATAGACATCTACATCCTCTTTGACACCCAAATCCATGTGTTACCCTCGCAGTAGCCTTGAGATTCAAGAAGATGAGTTGGAATCCATTGAGAGAGGTAACATGTGGTTTTGATTGATTTTTGTTGCCTCCTGGGTTTTTTGATAGTGGGTTGGCCATTGAGAACGAGTGGAGAGGCTTTAGGGACCCACTTAAGGGTAGGTTTTGGCTTTCTTTATTTGATGCCCTACTAGTAGTTGTTTCTCTATGGAGGTATATATGGAGGTATATACATATGTGGAGAAGAAGAACCTTGTGGTGTGGTGAAGTGGATGTTGACATGGGGAGGGAATGTCATTGGATTGTGTCAATGTTGAGGCTTTGTTATTGCGGAATTCAAATGTGTGTTGTTGCTAGTCTAATGCATTTGATATGGAGGCAATATTTATGGAGTGTAAAAGTGTAGTATTAGAATGTTTTACCATTATGACACTCCTTATGGCCTAGTTGATTCCACATTGAACCGCTATCATTTAGGTCCATCCAAAAATGACATGTTCTTTTAAATTTCTTGCGGGTCCAAGGAAACAAAATGGGGCTAATCTTTGCCAATTGGCTATTTTTTTTCAATAAAAAACTTCGCCCGGTATCTTAAAACATTTGCCCAAATTTTGGACATTTTGAAGGGTTTTAGAAAACATTCTCCAAATTTTGTACATTTTAGGGCATTTTTTGAAAATATTTACCCCATTTTCTATTATTTTAGATTTATATTAGAGGAATAATCACCAACCCACCTACACTTATATATTCATGGAGGCATCTTATTTTTTACCATGTGGTCATGACCAAAAGGCTACCGAGACCAAGTTCCCGTTATCACCATAGATGATAAATCTAGCAAACCAAGGACTTTGGTGTTTTTGGCACTTAGACCCTCTATTCTCATGTTAGACTTTTCAAGTTGAGGTTTACCCAGTTGATTCCATGTAGCAAAGGAAAGTAGATTGTGACTAGCACCCATGTCAAGCATAGCATTATAGTACACTTTATCATAGGGACTTGGCAATTCAATGGGTGTTCTAAGAGCTGGGATGTGATCCTCCATGTTGTCGATTACCTCTCCAACAAAAGCTTGTGTAGTAGGTCAAAGGTTTTCTTCCCGATATTGTTGAAGTTTTGCTGGTCTTTCCCTTACCTCCTCTAGCACTTAGGTCTTATTTTAAGTGGCCCTTTCCTTAGTAGATTTCTTGTCATGAAGAAGCATGTAAGGATTCTCTGGCAAGAGGTTCATAATACTTTTTAAACTTTCTACCATTAAGGAAACCATCAGTTTCAACTCCATCAGGATTCTCAACATGTATAGTACCTTGTGGAGTAACTTTATAAACCCTAAATGGTCCTTTTCCAGTATATTTAAGCTTCTTCTTTTCACTGCAAACCCTATACATAAGTATAAGATCTCCTACCTCAATCTCCTTGTCCTTGATATAAGGGTCAAACCACTTCTTTCTTCGGTCCTTTTCTGTCAGCATGTTCTGCACTGTAATTTTTTTTTCCTCTCTATAAGTTATTCTAAAACAAACAACCAATCAGCCAATTCATTACCATAAAGCTTTTGACTTATAGCTACCCTTACACTAGGGATCATGAAATGCCAAGGCAATGCTTCCTCATGTCTATACACCATTATAAATGGTTTACCCCAATTGCAAATTTGTATGATGTGTGTTGATAGGCCCATAAAGCTGATGTGAGCTTAGACTCTTAGTTAGTGCATCGAGACTCAACACTATTTCTCAATATTAAAATAATAACCTTGGTGGTGCTATGTGCTCAGCCATTTTCCTATGGGTAATATGGTGTTCACTTACGATGCGCAATCAAGAATGTGTTAGTGAGATTTTTTATAACATCATTGAGGAAATGCTTACCTTGATCACTCACTAGCTAAAATTCTTACCTTGATCACTCACTAGCTCAAATGGACATCCAAAGTGGGTAATGATGTTCTCGTAGAGAAACTTAGCACTCACCATGGCATCCTCTTTTCGTGAAGCTCTTGCTTCTCTCCATTTGGTTACATAATTTGTAGCAACAATGATAAATTGTGCTTGTGTGCCATGTGCAGTAGGGCTAATAAAATCTAAGTCCCATTTTTCAAAAGGCTGGTTGACTCTGACAGGATGCAAGGCCATCATGTCCTTATTCTGTGGCTTGGCACAATGTTGGCACTCATCAAAACCCTTTTACAAATAGCGACAATCCTTAAAAAGTGTTTGCGACCAGTACCCCGAGTGGAGTATTTTCGTGGTTGTGATTTCTATCGTAAAATGTCCCCTTGCCATCCCCTGGTGTGCTTCTTCCATGATCATGAGATATTCGTCCTCTCGTGAGTGACACTGTCTGAGAATATCATCCTTACCTCTTCTATAAAGGAATATGGTAATAAGTTGGTAAGGAACACTCTCTTTTAGCAACTTTCTTGCTAAATCTTTCCTCATTTCTTTTCCTTCTAGAAAACCATTAGCTAAAAAGTTAACGATTTTCACTCCATTCCTATTGCCAATAGTGTAGCATCAGTAAATCGTCATCAACTCCGATTGGTGCTTCACCATTAGGTATATGTGATAGATGATCTCCCATGACATGTTTCTTACTAAGCCTCAATGATTGAACTCAAGAAGAATAAACAACCACCTTTTCATCCTTCCTTGGAGCATGTTTGTTTACCACTCGTTTACTAGATACAACAAGGCTTGATGATCAATATAGAAAACAAATTTGTTAGGAAGAAGGTAATGTTGAAATCTCTTTATAGCATAAACCATTACTAATCCTTCATGCTTAGTGGTGGTTTAATTGATTTCAGCCTCATTTAGTTGTCGACTTGCAAATAGGATAGCCTAATTTATGTTCCCTTGGTTGTGCTAGGACACATCCAATTACAAAATTAGAGGCATCAATGTGCACATGAAATATGACATCCCATTTAGGTGCTCGCAAGATTGGAGCACTAGCCAAGAATTGCTTTAGTGCATCATAAGCTTGTTGACGCTCCTCGTTTCGTATAAGTACAATCAATAGCTTGTACAAAGGACAAGCTATTTCCACATAGAAAAGAATAAACCGACAGTATTATCCAACATGGCTTATAAATTACTGGACTCCCTTGTAGTTTGTTGGTGGGGGTAATTCCAAGATGACCTTGATTTTTCTATCATCATTGGAAATCCCATTTTTGGACACTATACGCCCAAGAGTAACTCTGTGTTTCACCCAAAATTGGCATTTGTAAGGGTTTAAGGATATGCAATAAAATTGACACCTTTCAAACACCCTTTTGAGGCAAGCTAGATTCTCTTTCCAAGACAAATTAATGCAAAAATTATCTAAGAAATATTCGAGAAACTTTCTTAAGAAGTCTCTACAAGTAGCATGCATAAGTCTTTGGAATGTGTTTAGTGTGTTGGTTAAATCGAATGGCATAACTCTGTAAGCATACACACCATGCTCGGTGACGAAAGCTATTTTTGCTTGCTCCTCAAAAGTTGATTATAGCCTGAGTATCCATCCAAAAAGCTATAAGCCTCCTTGCCCGCCGCAACTTGTTTGAGCACATGTTCTGAATATGGCAAGGGGAAGTGATCCTTGTGTGTGGCAGCATTCACTTTCTTGAGATCAACACACACTCTAAGTTTTTGATTCTTTTTGGGCACAACCAAAATGGGTGAGACCCATTCTGAGTGTTCCATCTCATAGATAAATCCACACTCAATGAGTTTATCCATCTATTCCTTAATAATGCCGACATATTTGGGATTCATTGGATAGGGTCGATGTTGGACTAGTTTAGCATCGGGTACCATGGGGATAGTGTATTGTACAACCTCTGTGAGAACTCCCTTTCATATCATGGTATGTCCACGCAAAGCAATCCCTATAACCCTTGGGGAGAGCTACAAGTTCAGTCTCCTTGGCCTTATTTAACTCCTTGGCTATATAGACAGGCTTAGAATCTTCTCCTGGTTCTCCAAGTCTACTTCCTTAACCTCCGTAGTCCCATCATAGACTCCTCCACTCTCACATGTAGGGTTACATTTGGCATTATCAAACACTAATTTGTGTTTCCCTATGGTGTACGACTTATAATGCTCAGGTGTTGGGCACAAATGACGCTCATTTCCTTTCCTATATTAGCTCCTTTAGCTACTGCAGCAGCCTTAGCCCCTCGTTCCTTTTATTGGAGTTCATGATGTTGTTTCCTTTTGGCTAAGCAACTTGATTTGGATTTTTATTCTTAAAAGACTTCCACCTAAGCTATATCAACTGGGGGTGGTCTACAATACTTGACCTTTTGTAACTCCTTTCCCCAATTTTCTATAAGCTTTTGATGTAAGTCAACTACTACTACACCCATGTGTTGGAGCCATTGGTGGGTGGTATTTGTTCTTTCTTGCAGTCTTCTATGATGATGATTCGTTGCATAACATTTACGTCTTTGCCATCTTCAAAGACACTCCTTAGTGTTTTCAAGAACTTCATCCCTTTTTTTAGATTGGGAATCCGTATTAGATTTAGAGCTACTCTTTACAGTTTCTTTTGATGTTGTCACGTCTATTTTTCTTATGGTGGTGACTAAGGAGTTGGTGTCTCTTTTCAGTGTCTATTTCAAACTCGTCACCACACTATTGGTGCTTGAACTTTATTCATCCCATGTGGACTCAATTTTACTATAAATAATCCCCTTGGTATCAAAAAGTAGAGCACGAATCATTTGTAGGGGCATGACCTTAGGGAGCTCCTCACCATCAGGTATAACCCATGGGGATAGTGTATTGTAAAACCTCTGTGTGGGAACTCCCTTCATATCATGGCATGTCCATGCAAAGCAATCCCTATAACCCTTGGGGAGAGCTACAAGTTCAGTCTTCTTGGCCTTATTTAACTCCTTGGCTATATAGATAGGCTTAGGATCTTCTCGTGGTTCTCCAAGTCTAATTCCTTAACCTCTATAGTCCCATCATAGACTCCTCCACTCTCACATGTAGGGTTACGTTTGGCATTATCAAACACTAATTTGTGTTTCCCTATGGTGTACAACTTATAATGCTCAGGTGTGTTGGGCACAAATGATGCTCATTTCCTTTCCTATATTAGCTCCTTTAGCTACTGCAGCCTTAGCCTCTCGTTCCTTTTATTGGAGTTCATGATTTTGTTTCGTTCTTGCTAAGCAACTTGATTTTTATTCTTCAAAGACTTCCACCTAAGCTATATCAACTCGGGGTGGTCTATAATACTTGACCTTTTGTAACTCCTCTCCCCAATTTTTTGTAAGCTTTTGATGTAAGTCAACTACTACTACATCCATGTGTTGGAGCCATTGGGTGGTATTTGTTCTTTCTTGCAGCCTTCTATGATGATTCGTTGCATAACATTTACGTCTTTGCCATCTTCAGAGATGCTCCTTAGTGTTTTCAAGAACTTCATCCCTTTTTTTAGATTGGGAATCCGTATTAGATTTAGAGCTACTCTCTGCAGTTTCTTTTGATGTTGTCACCTCTATTTTTCTTATGGTGACTAAGGAGTTGGTGTCTCTTTTCAATGTCTATTTCAAACTCATCACCACACTATTGGTCCTTGAACTTGATTCATCCCATGTGGACTCAATTTTACTATAAATAATCCCCTTGGTATCAAAAAGTAGAGCACGAATCATTTGTAGGGGCATGACCTTAGGGAGCTCCTCACCATCAGGTATAACCCATGTAGATCCTCTAGCTCCCTAGCTATCGATTGTAGCCATCATATGTATCCAATATAGATCATCTTGGGGCTCAATGGCTTGATTTTTTTCATATTTTTTGGGTGCATCTTTCTCTACATCGGTCTCTTCTCTAGAAGTATAGCAATATTTCAAAGGGGCCAAATGGATGGTACTATAAGCAGATCTCTAGATGAAAAGTCCACCACTATCCATTGTGTGTACGTGACTAGTCACATGAGGTATACTGATTGAGTCATCAAATTGTACGTAGAAATGGTTTTTGGACTACTCATGGACCATTTTAGCTTCATGCATAAATGGTCTTCCTAAGATCATTTCATAAGAATCGGGTTGCTTGGAAAAGTCCATCACAATGAGCATTTGTCTCACCCAATGTTTCACCACCTTGATATTAATATTGCATAACATCCCCATTGGTTTGGTAATAGTATCATCATCAACCATTTTAACCACACTGTCTAAGACTTCAAGCCTAGGTTTGGCCATTTTTTCCCCATCATTTTTTGGTGATTATACTGACTCTTGCACCACCATCAAGGACTCCCATTACTGTGATGCCCTTGGCAAGACTGGTAGTAATGTGTTAGATTCATCACCTTCAAAGTATTCACCCCAATTTATTCAATGAAATTTTGACCATTGATTTTAGCGTACTCATCCTCTACTTGGGTTCTTGGATCTTCTATGACTTGAGTCGGTGAATTCCATATTAGGGTTTAGTTTTGTGGGTTTCTACAAATTGTGGTAGTCCTATGTTGAGGTCTCAATTTAAAAGATATTTCAATGCTTTGAAGAGTTCAAGATCTCCACATAAACGTGTAGTCATTGTGGTCTTTATTTCAGAAGCCATGAACTCCAACAATTTGGGGATGTGCAAGGGAGTACCCATCACCTCTCTACCATATGAGGGTGTTGGTGATATTGGAATTTCCACCTCTTGAACGGGTTCAGGGTTCTCATGCTCAAACGTTCTTCTAAAGAGTTCAAAATACATGCTTGGGATAGGTGAGTTCTCATTGGACACTAGGTATATCCAAGGGTTTTTGGGTTACGCGATCGATAGGCGTTAGGTTGTTTGGATGAACAGTGTTAGAGATGTTTACTTGTTTTGGTCTTGGTTCTAACTCTTCCTAAGTATGTGTGACTATATCCCTGAGCTCATGAAGTTGTTGCAATTCTTTTACTAGAGGATGAGGGTATGAACCAAGTTTCTCTTTGTTTGGTTTCTTGAGGGCCTGCATCCCTTCCATTTTGGTCTCCTTAGTTTTTGTTTGAGTGTCTCTAGTTGCTCAGAACCTGCATGTGTGTCTCTAGTTTTCCCTTTTATGGATTTCTTTCTTCTATGGCCCCTCTTATTTTTGGATCCCGCTACTACTGAAGTATCCTAGTTTTCTACTTTCTTTTCCAGAACAAGTGTGTTTTGAGCCATGAGTCTTGTTATTGCATTCACATATGGGTTAGGATTTCTCAAAATTGCTCTCTTAGTTTGACCACCCACTCCAATCATGTTGAGAGGTGTGATGGTAGGACCATTACACTAATTTTGCAACCACCACTTTCATTGAGAAATCTTTAATCCAATGATCTATTCCATAACAATTATAGTTTGCAAGTGGCATGCTGGAAGATGCAACTTGGGTGATTGATTGGTCTTTGATGGGACACTCAGAGACTCGGTGTGGTCCTTGACAATGAAAAAATTAAAGAGGCATTCTCTTGACAGTAGATTTGTTGAAGTCAAAACTTCTTCCTACTACAACTAGTTGGTATACTGGTTTGACTCCGCCTCTTGCATCGACTATATAGTAGGCCAGATAAAGCTCTGTGGATTTTTCCAGCAACATGGGAGGCACTTTCCACGTTAACCTCATATTCTGGGCAGTCTAAAGGTTCCTCAAAACTCAAAACTTATTTTATTCAATGGTGTGATCCTCGGGGGTGAAGGTTGAGGTCCCAAAACTGGTGGAGGTAATGAAACATTTTGTGCAATGCCATTGTAAATCCCCCTTGCAATAGGTTGGTGTGTCATTTCCTTAGCATTGAGTTGAGGTGTTGCCCATAAGCATTATGGCTTGTGACTATAATGGGGCCGATAAATCCAACTATTGAGGCGGCCTGGCAAGGGTTTATATCTGCGTCCAACACTGTGAAGCCTCATGACCGTAACATCCACAAAAAGTACAATTCCCATCATAGCATGCCCTTAGGATTAGACACTCACTGGTCGAATGCCCTTGTTGGTAGATTGGCACCATTTAAGCTGTCTCCTAGGATACATATGTATGGTTTCTAGGACTCTATTGGCCTTCATTCCCTGTTGGAGTGCTTTCATGAAATCTGTGAGATTCATCTCTATTAAAGTGTTACCTTTAGCAAGGGTTTTAACTATAAAAGTGCTTTGCCCTGTGACTCTCGAGTAGTAACAAATTTACAAGCCGATGCTTTGTCTCCTTTGACCATCGGCTTCTAGTTGGATGGAATTTATTATGACTTCATCCCATGTAGTAGTGATCCCTCTAATGACTAAGCCATTATAGAACACTTCATGTTTAAGCCCATCAATGAATCTATCAAGTAGTTGATTATTTGAATAGCATTTATGAAGAAGGCAATGAGAGCTCAAATTCTTTAGACAACTAATGAAATCTCTAATAATCACTCCTCTTCTTTCCTCTCAGCTTTTTGTAGCTATGAAGCTACATCCCATAAGACTCCTTCATGCACAAATTCTTCAAGAAAAATCTCCTATGAGTGATGAAGTTCAAGCGTTCCTTGACCTTGATATTTCTTTACCAATCCCGAGCCTTACCATCTAATGTTGACAAAAGGAATTGGTCTCTTGGAAACCTCATTTTGTTCTCCTAGGGCCTCACACACTTGATCAAATACCTCCAAATTTCTCCTAGGATCACCATCTCCAGTGAATTTATGAGTTAGCTTAGCTATCTAGATAGCCTTTTCCATGGCTATATCGACCACCATCTCTCACAAACAGGTGCTATGCTCTCCACTACCACCCTTCCCAGGGCCTATACAAAAGCAACTAGGTCTGTGTGGGTAGAGTTGGTGTTGGCATAATAGGAGCCACGATAGGAGGAGGTGGACACGTGGCACTGCATAAGGATTCATTGGTCTAAACCCTGGTGGGGGTAGATGTGCTACATAAGGTATGTATCCTACTGGCACCCCAATAGGTGCTTTAGTCAAGTGGGCATTAAGTGTAATTAGTCTCCTCGTAGAGCAGGAGATGGTAGCACATTCACTCTAAGGAAGGAATGTTTTATGGGTGCACTAGAATGAGATGTGAGCCCTTTAGGAATATTAATATGGTAAAGTTCTCTACAATGCATTGCTTGATATTGGAGAAAGTCATGATTTACTCTCTTTTAATGTATAGAACCAAATGGGAAAGCCTCAATGAAATATATGAGGAAAGGACCATTCAAGGTATGCGAGATTATTCCCCAAGGGACATTACATGTGGAAACTCTAGATGAAGTTTAAACCATTGGCTTTTGAAATGGGAGTAAATTTAAAACATTCTATGGTCCTCCCACTGAGGAAGCATTACATGCTACCCATAATAAGCAAGCTACAAAAGAACAGGCTGCTCAAAATAAAATTCAAGCTCGAGAGGAAGCTCGAGCTAGAGACAAATCAACCTTTGGCAACAACATGAAGAAAGCTTAAAAATTATACAAGCTTATGTAGAAGAGGCTTTGGGAGAAACAAAAGATCACATTACACCTCTCAAAATACAAGTTGAATTACACAGCCCTTATGGTAAAATGCTCTACAATGCATTGCTTTGATACTAGAGCGTCACAATTTACTCTCTTTTAATGTATAGAACCAATTGGGAAAGTGTCAATTGGTAAATTCTCCTTTGAGATCAAAAGGCATCAATAACAAGAATACCAAAGTGCTAGGCATTCTAAAAACTATCATCTATGGTGCAAACGGGCCTTGGGTGAGCAATTTTTTGGTCATGCATGCCGAGACAGGAACAAGTCATTCTTGGTCGAGCACGAATAAAAGTTTCCTAATGCACTATAGACTGGGCCATAGGGAGTGTCTCCACTAACTCTACACCCTTACACTCCATGCACATTACAACTAGCGACTACAACACTTAGCACTAGAATGTCATAAGGATGAAGCATAAACATTGGCTCAACCTAAGGCTACTTCCTCCATACCAACCTTAATGTCATTATCAACCAGGTCTTTAGCTTCCAACACTACACCCACATCTTCCCCTAAGAGGGACCAATGCCCAACAAGGAAACAAGACAAGAAGCCTCAGCCTACCCTTAAATGGGTTCCCAATGCTACTCAACCTACTCCACATGGATAACAAATGGCCCAAAAGCCTAAGAAAAGACATCACTCAAAAATCCAACCCTAAGGTTAGTTTAAGGTGGATTCCTACTCGTCTTCTTCAAGCTCAAGGCTTCTACAAAGGCAACAACTAGATTTGGGTTCTAAAGCACACCCTGGTCATCCCAAGAGAAGTTAATACACAAGCCTCATAAGCACCTCATAAATCCATCCACCCAAAATTAAACAAGGTAAAGAAGGTCATAATTGAACCCTTACCATCCCTCTCTCAAAAATTTTGGATTCCCAAATGTATTCAAACATTGGAATCTACCTTGGGAAGGGGGGGAACATAGGATGCTTCCACTTTAGCAACTTGTGCTTCACTAAGAGAGGCTTCACATGTAGCTTCTTCATCAAGTTCACCCTTATCTCCACAGGTTTTATATGATAAATCTACTATAATGGAGATTTTTGATGTACCGCACCACATCTCCTCCAAAAGAATAACCCATAGACCTGACTAGATCTTATGAGAGTCCTTTGCCCCACCATTACAACTAGATGTCAACATTGCTATGGTGCCAAAGTGTTCTTCATTGGACCTACATCATCCTCAAGGAAGATGGATAAATTGGCTTCAAAAGTTTTACATAACCCCTCGAGAAGTCCATGGGATGATGAGCAGCAGGAAGGCAATGTACAACCAACTTACCCCCAAATAAAATTTTGCTCTCTGACAATTTATGTTCACACAACAGTAGGAGCCTATTGGGAAAACATAACTCCCACAAGTATAGTAAATATTAAAACCGTACTAAAACATACAACACATACAAGATATTTCATTAAAAAAATAAAAAAAACCCTAAAAAAGACAGAGCTGAGCACACAACAATACAAAGAGAATGCTTGAAAGAATAAGGTTTTCCTAACTCCGTTGACTAATGTACAGACCTCGTGCAATGGATTTCACTTGGCATGACACCAATGCACTAATTTCGAATCAAGATTCTCAAGAATGATATTATTAGGGAGTGTCTAGCATACCACCTTTCCAAACACACTCGTGTTACTTTTGTGCATCTATAGGTGTGACTTGTTGTGGAGATAATAAACACATAGAGATCCATTATCATTTCATCAGGGAGAAGATATTGGATGACAAGTTGACTTGACATATATGAAGAGAGAAGAATAGGTTACAAACATCTTTACCAAATTACTTGGTAAGAGAAGTATGAGTACTCCAAAGACAGACTTAGAGTACATGGTGAGCTTGAGGGGGAGTGTTAAGAATGCAAGCTCATCGACAACTAGTGGATACAATTAGATGTGTGGATGTCATTAATCCAGTGGTGTGTGGACAATAATGGCCATGCCCACAACTAGCCAAAGTGTGTGCATATTAGTACTAGGTTATGTTATGTGTGAATTTCACTTGTAGAATGTGCTGATATTGGTGAAGGAGAATCAATGAAGCTAGCTTCTATGGAGCTTCTTTACAATATGTAAGATGGATTAATTGTTGATAATGTAAGCTCATCGATAACAACTGGTGGATAGCATTAGTGTGTGCACACTAGGGTAGTAGTGTGTGTGTGGATAATAATGTTCATGCCCGATTGGCCAAGTGTGTAGAAATTAGTATTACATTAGGGAAATTCATTTTGGGACCCTCTAAGGAGTTTCATGCTCTTTGTCTTGCTAAAAAATGGGGCCATGCTGAGCCCTATCAATCTTATGTCAGAACCCCTCTATGTGACATATCATTGAGAAGCTTATGATATGATGAGTAGATTTGAAATATACAAAACCGACAATTTTCAAGTAGTAATGCAAAAGATACACCACAAACAAGATTTAAGATGCAACGTCATCACTTTTGAAACCACTTGAAATGATGTGCTCAAATTTCACCGTGGCCCCATTTTTTAGAGAGAGAAAGAGCATGAAACTCCTTAGAGGGCCCAAAAGTGAGCTCATAATTTCCCTAATGGGTTTATTTCAGTGTGAACTTATCATTATGTAATGTGTGCTATTTTGTGAGGTAAAATGGAAAAAATCTATGGAACTTTCCTACTTGGTGTGAGATGATGAAATGAGAGCTATTAGGGTTTTTTGTGTCTACTGCCTCCTCTTTCTATCTCTTTTCATGGTATCAGAGCTAGGTTGCTTTCATTCTAGGGATTGTGAGAAAGAGAGAAAAAGTTGTGAGAAGAAGATGTGAAGGAAGCCATTGAAGCTATCACAACACAAACATAAATAATTATGTGCATGAGATTAGAGGTGGTGATCCCCTAGATTTTGATGAGTTGGTCTCTTTTCTTACTATGGAGAAAATGAAGCTTAGATTAGGTACATCATCCAATATTAGTGGGCATGCAAGGGACCAGCATTTTATACTCAGAAAGGAGGCAAGGGGAGATCTAGTTCGAGAGGATGTATAGGTGGGGACGTGGTTGGCATGATAGGCCAGTGCAATAATAACAAGATTTACAGTCATCATTTAGTGCACATGGTGATAGAGGTTTTTACCCTCATGCTAGAGGGAGATCTGGATCTCAAGGTAGATGTCATTGGAAATCAATAGCAGAATATGCACGTGGTGATAGAGGTTTTTACCCTCATGCTAGAGGGAGATTTGGATCTCAAGGTACAAGTCATTGGCAACCACAACAGCAGAATATGCATGGCATCGAGAGGGTCACTATTATGGTAAACTTGGACATATGGCTAGAGATTGTTACAAGAAGCAAAATCATCTTCATGGTAGTACAGTGCAACCTAGTAACTATGCATCATCCAGCAATGAGGAACACATATAGATCATTTTTTTGCTATGAAGCATGTGATGGGCACTATGATCTCATGTAGAGAGAGTGATACAACATGGTATATGGATTTAGGTGCATCAAACCACATGCTATGAGTGGTTTGATAAAATGATGCCTATATAAACTCAAGGATATGTTGGTACTAGTGATGATACACAACATCCTATTACACATGTTGGTAGTGTACCATTGAGGATGCATGATGGTAGAGTGAAAAAACCATGTCTAAGGTGTTTTATGTGCCATCTATTATAAAGAGCTTAGCATTGGTTGAACAAATGGTAGAACAAGGACTATAGGTGAGATTCAATGAGCATGGATGTTTTGTTGAGGACTTTAAGCATGGCTATAAATTGATTGCCAAAGGTCAAAGCCAAGGGAAATTGTTTTAAGCTAGATGTAAGTATACCAGAGTTGAAGTTAGCTATGTTTTCTCACTGTCATGGGATAGTGCTAGACATTGATATTAAGCACAACAAGATTGAACACATGAATACACAACAGCTATATATATATATATATATATACTCATTCAATGAGAAAATGACTTGATAGTGACAACTAATTATGAGTCCCAATGCATTTAGGCATGTGTAAAAAATATGTATAAAAATAAAAAAAAATCTCCTTTCTCCTTTATGTGAAAGATCTCTCCTCCTCTTGCCAAGTGGGGGTCTCCTTTGTGTGAAAGATCTCTCCTCCTCTTGCCAAGTGGGGGTCTCCTTTGCTTCCCACATCGAAGGTTACAAGTAATAAATTATTATTAAAATAAGCCTATTTAATATAATCAAACACACACATACACTCACGCATGTGCACACGCACATATACACACACACATATATATTATAGATATATATGCATTTAAATAATAAACATAAAAAGTATGTATATATATATATATATATATGAATGTATGTATATGTGTGTGTGTGTGTATTTATATATTCTCTCTCTCTCTCTCTCTCTCTCTCTCTCTCTCTCTCTCTCTCCCCACTATAGATATATATAAACAATATACTCTTTACATAATCTATCTATCTATATGTATGTATGTATGTATGTATGTATGTATCTACATATATTTACATAGGCACACACACACACACACACACACACACACACACACATACACACATATACATACATCTCTATCATATTATATTATATACAGAGTATAATGTATATATATCTTGAGAGAGAGAGAGAGAGAGAGAGAGAGAGAGAGAGAGAGAGAGAGGGAGAATATTGCAACACACACACACACACACACACACACACACACACACATAAATACACATATATTGAAAGAGAATATATATATAATTATTTAAAAAAATCAACATATTTATCATAATAGAACACACACACACACATACACAAGCACATTATATATATATATATATATATATATATATATATATATCGTATAGTTATATACCCATTATACTCTTTATATAATATAATATAATATATATATGTATATTATACACACACACACACACACACATATGAATGTGTCTGTACATATGTATGTGTGCGGGCATGTGAATTTTTTTATGTGAGCATTTTGTGTATATTTGTGTGTACGTGTACACATGCATATGTGTGTGAGAGTGTGTGCACATGTGCATCTATGTATATATGTGTGCCTATCGATGTGTGTGCACATGTATATGCGAATGTATATGTGCGTGTGCGGGCATGTGATTTTTTTAATGTGAGCATTTTTTTGTATATGTGTGTGCACGTGCACACACATATGTGTGTGAGAGTGTGTGCATATGCACTTGCAATTGTGTGTGTGCATGTCCAACTATGTATACATGTGTGCCTATAAATGGTGTGCACATGTATTTGTGTATGTCAGTTAGTGTGTAAGTGTATATATATGTAAGTTTATATGTATGTATCTGTATTTGTGAGGTTGAGTAAGTGTGTGCGTGTAAGTGTGCATATTTGTGTATGTGCATGTGTGTGCAAGTGTGTGTGTGCATGTGTGTGTAGTGCGTTGTGTGCATGCACATGCATGTGTTTATGTTGGCATACATATAGATATATTTATATATACAATATATAAATATATAGATATATTTATATATACAATATACATACCTATAAATATATATATAAATATGTGTGTGTGTGTGCGTGAGCACTTATATATATGAGAAACTCATTCAATGAGCAAAAGACTTGTATATATATATATATATATATATATATATACATATGTATGTATGTATGTATGTATGTATGTATTTACATATATTTGCACATGCACACACACACACATATATATATGCATACATACATACATCTATATCACACTATATTATATAGAGATTATAATGTATATATATCTATCTAGGAGAGAGAGAGAGAGAGAGAGAGAGAGAGAGAGAGAGAGAGAGAGAGTACACACACACACACACACACACATATAAATACATGTATATATTGAAAGAGAATATATATATAATTATTTAAAAAAAATCAACATATTTATCATAATAAAACACACACACACACACACACACACACAGACACACACATACACAAACAATGAGCAAATGACTTGATAGTGATAACTAATTGTGAGCCCCCACCAATGCATTTAGGCATGTGTAAAAAATATGTATAAAAATTAAAAAAAAAATCTCCTTTCTACTTTATGTCAAAGATCTCTCCTCCTCTTGCCAAGTGGGGGTCTCCTTTGCTTGCCCCATGGAAGGTTACAAGTGGGGGTCTCCTTTGCTTACCCCATGGAAGGTTACAAGTAATATATATATAGATGACACATAACATGAAGAAGGACATATGCATTGAAGAAACGTTCAAACCACAGATAACACAAAGAATGACTAGTGCCCGCAGCCCATTATCTTTTTGTTGATGTCAAGTCTGGCATCAAAGAGAGCCCATTGGTCTATGAAAAAATTAAAATATATTACTCTAGATAGCTCTCTTAGAAAGACTCAGTGATCAGTGCTCGAAAAAACCCGAGTTTAGTGTAAATCCAACTTCATATTTTGAAAATTACCTTTTGAAATTTGAGTTGAAGTATGAATACCTTCAAATTTTTAAGGGTTGTAGTAGGAAAAGCTTTTAATTTTTAAAATTTTCTCTAGTAATAATTTTTGAAATTTTAGATTGAGGGTTTTCTACTTTTTCTAGAAATACTTTTTTTGGAGCACTGTCAGTGATGCCTACGAAAAAATTAACTGAAAATAATAAGCTTTTCTCTCTGACATTTCAAGTGTTTGTTAGCTCGTTCAATTAAAACATTCTCCCCGGCCAGTAACTCACTTATATACTCTCCCTCCAGCCAAAACATGAGACTTGATAATCTTGTCTCATTCTCACCGAACCGGTGTCTCCCAGATTTCACCAAAGAGGTGTCTCCCACATTTCATCGAGTTGGTGTCTCACTCCCAAAATTCACAGACTCCACCTTTAAGTCTTCATGAGACACAACTATCTGTTGAACCCTTTACACACTGCCAAGGCACCCAAAAAGTAGTGCCCATAGCCTAGGCATCTTGTGTGCCTAAGGTTGGGCACTCTCTTTACACAATATCCATTAAGTTTTTAACCTTTCATGGGTCTTCACACCTCCCATAAAGTGATGTAGGCACTGCTCATTGATTGAAGGTTTCCTTGTCCATCCATGGGTGAGGAAAATTCTTTGCCCATACTTTTTTGAATTATGGATATAAGGTGGCATCCAAGTGAACATTTGAGCTCTCTCCACTTCAAGTTGTGTGTAAAGGGGGAGTCCTTGCCAATGCTAATCTCTCTTTCCTATTGGTAGTTCAAAAAAACAAAAGGCCGGGCCACCCACTCTATGTGTAAAGGGCCTTATACTTCCTAAAGCTTTCCCATAGTCTACAAGGGACACAACTCTAAACCAACTACATTTCAAAATGTAAATTACAAACACACCTTAGTTTACCATTCAATTGATCACAAACTCTATGGTAACACCGCTGTACCTTATCTCCCTATGGTTAATATCCCAAAGATAATCTCCTCCTAACAATGTGGATGCTTTATGCACCCCCACTAGTGTAAGAAAAAACATGTGTGAAAGAAGAACCAACAAATTAAAAGTGGGAACATTGCACACACATTTGCTATGAGAGGCGAATAGGTGTAGGGCAGAAGGACAAACAACAAGCTGGTACAACATGAAATATTTTGAAATAATTTGATATAAACTTCTCCATATATAAGAATCTTATTATGGAAATAACTAAGGAGATGGAATTTCTAATAATAATTTAAAAGAAATTAGTTAGTGTTTAATTAAAACATCACGCCTATTTGTTGAAAAGTGCTTATCTACAAGTTCGCTAGGCTTTTTGCGCATACTTACATTCACACATTTATTGCATTTCAAACAAATATAACTACAACAAAATTCACTCGATCTTGTTGTCTTTGGTAATATTAATGATGTCAAAAAATATGTCTTTTTTATTTTTCTACATGTGAGATTCTTTAGATAAATGCAAGTGGCAAAGACCCACTCAATTGTTTAGAGAAAATAGGATGTCCTATTCATCCATTTCTTTTGTGAGAATATTTTATCATGTCCTTTTAGTCATGTATGAGAGGCAAGTTGAAGGAGATATTCATTGAAGAAAGGTTCAAACCACATACAAGTTGCAAATAGCACATTTGCAAAAGGTGTCTTGCCACCGTGGCTTGCATGAACAATCATCAAAATGTAAATTACAAACCAACCTTAGTTTACCATTCAATTGCTCACAAACTCAAGGGTAACACCACTCTACCTTCTCTCCATATGGTTAATATTCCACAAATTATATGCTCTTGACAATGTGGATACTTTTTGCACTCCCACTAGTGTCAGAAAAACATTTTTCTCAACCAATGAAAAAAAGGAGAGAGTTTCACCATAACCGATTTTTCTATTAAAAAAATTACATATCAATCAGTTTTATAACTAAATTTCGTAAGATCTCATCCATTTATTTAAAACCTACCCAAAGTTTTAATTGGCTTTTAAAAAATTTGGTCGTGAAAAATACACTAAAGGATGGTTTTTTTCTTACACTGCCCATGGTGTAGCCCACCACTATAAATCTATTTGGGAGAAAAAAAGATCTCTTACCTAATGTGATGGGATTCATCAATGTTTTCCAAAACATATCTAAACCAAATCTTGAAAACAAAAATTATAAAAATTCATAAACTTGTCTCTACCATTAGATCCATGATGATTGACTAAAAAAATTAGACTAAAGCATGAATCCACTCCTAGCCTCACTATGTCTTGCTAGATAGGCAAATGCTTACCAAAATGTTTTCGTTCTTACCAAGGCATTGCTCGGTAAAGGTGTGCCTCTTGTGTGGTTGAAAATCCAAAATTGTCGATTGAGGTTGGGTGTAGAAGGGAAAAAACTAGTTGAAAAATAGTGTAAAATTCCAAAATTGTACGGTTAATTTCATCAAATTCCCCGATGTCTTCTCTTTTTCTTTCTCCTTTTCAAAAATTCTCTCCACATAAAAAAGGTAAGCACCCTTAGCTTTACTTTGTATAGATGACCTAGAGGCTTTTTCCTTTAAATCTCGAGTTTCGTGGGAATGGCAAACATTAGAATGCCCTGGGTGTTTCCAATACTGCTGCTCTTAGTTAGTGGGGTAAGTTTTCTTGGAAGTATCTTAATAATGGATTTGCGGCAGTTTTGTGTATGTGTTCCCGGAGAATATTTTTCTTCTCAAATCTACAAGTTTTTCTTCAACATTTACAGGTTTTTTTAAAAACTAGAATACTTAAAATTCTACCGATTTCAAAGATTTTTAAAGATACAAAAGTAAATTTTGCAAGTGCGTTGTAAGGGTTTGGTGTGTGTGAAAATTTGTGTGTGCATATATGGTCGATCATATAATGATTCTGGCATCACGCTGCAGGTTGCGCCTGCAGTCTTTCTCAGAGTCTCAGCAGGAGAAGAAGAAGACGTAGACGCTCTGCTAGATTTCAAAGGCTTTGTGCAGAACGATAGTGAGGCCAAGTAACAGGCTTGGACTGCAGGCAACAAGTCCCAACTTTTGCAAATGGGGAGGAGTCACATGCAGTAGTAGTACCAACTCTACTGCATATTCACACTTGCAAGGCGTCAATCTAGCACAGTTTGAGCTGGTAGGCTCGCTGTCTCCAAGTCTGGGCAAATTGAGGTACCTAACCACCCTCAATTTGTCATTTAACTCTTTTTCTGGCATCATGCCTCCGGAGCTCGGCAATTGCACCTCCCTCAGAGTGCTCGATTTACAGCACAACTGGCTCACTGGTCCTTTCCCCTCAGCGCTTGCCAACCTGCCACAACTTTCAAGTCTTGAATCTCGGCTCCAATAACCTTAGTGGCTCCATCCCTCCAAACGTTGGAAATTTGGAATCTCTCCAAACCTTGAGGCTTTCTCAAAACAATATCATTGGCTCCATCCCCACCCAGATCGGAATGCTTGGTAACCTTCAAGTCCTATTGCTATGGGGGAACAACCTCTCTGCAGTCATCCCACCCAGCCTTGGCAACTGCACAAAACTAACCAATCTAGAGCTCAACTCACCGGTCCCATCCCAACTGAGCTTGCAATGTTACATAGCCTTCAACTCATATACATGCATGAAAATCAGTTGTCAGGAGTTATCCCACCGAGCCTCGGCAATTGCAAGAGCCTCGGCAATTGCAGGAGTTATCCCACCGAGCCTCGGCAATTGCAAGAGTCTCGTGTATCTACTTATAGAATACAACCAGCTTAGCTGTGGCTCCATCCCGAACGAGCTTGGAATGTTGCATAACTTTCATACCCTATTTATAGGGAGCAATAACCTCTCAGGAGTCATTCCAGCTAGCATCAGCAACTGCACACGTCTCGCCGCTGTAGATCTAGGCTTTAATCAACTCCATGGCCCCATCCCAGCAGAGTTTGGGCTGCTTTCTTCATTGCAGGTGTTTTCAGCGCAAGCCAATTACCTCTCAGGTGGCATACCCCCCAGCCTTGGTAACTCTAGTAGCATCATATACCTATTAAACCTGAGATTCAATGAACCGAGCGGCCCCATCCCTTCACAGCTCGGGAAAATGCCCCAGCTTCAGAAATTAAACCTTGGCAACAATAACCTGTCACATACAATCCCATGGGAGTTATCTCTATCTAAGAAATCTCTCGCTTATCTTGACTTATCTGGCAACTATTTCAGTGGCCAAATTCCATGCGAGTTTGGACAGCTTCAAGAATTGAGAAGGCTTTATTTGGAACACAACATGCTCTCGGGGATGATTCCTCAATCCTTAGGTGACTTGCTTAGGCTAGAAGACTTGGATCTATCTTTCAATCAATTGAGTGCCCCCCTACCATCAAGCCTTTCCCCTGCATTTAGCAATTCACAAAATTCACTCGCAATGGCCTCAACGGGACTATGGTTATGGTGCAAGTTATTGACTTATCCAATAATAGATTTGTGGGTAGTATACCTGAAGGCCTCGGTGATTGTGTAGCAACTCAACCTGTCCCAAAACTACCTAGTAGGAGGTATACCACACCAATTTAGTAGGCTATATAACCTTTTAAAACTTGACCTCTCTACAAATAACCTTACAGCCTGTGTTGCCATCTTTTCTTGGAAACCTTCACAGCCTACAGGTCTTCAATGTCTGCTTTAATGGCCTCACAGGCACCATTCCATCAAGTGGAGTCTTCAAACAACTCAATGCCAGTAGCTTTCAAGGGAATCCTGGACTTTGTGGCCCACTCATTCACAAGAAATGCATTCTATCCAACCACGAACGTCCCCATCATCATGGGATGAAGAAGAAGACAATTCTTTTCATTGCCTTGGCTGCTACAATAGTGTTGGTGTTAGTGATCATATTGCTGTTTTATTACTTTGTTAAACCTTCTACTCGAAGTGTGGAAGAACGTTTCACTGCCGAAGAGCTTGCCGAAGCCACACAAGGCTATTGCCAAGAGAAGTTTCTTGGAGAGAGTGGCTCAAGCCAAGTTTACAAAGCAGTCCTATCAGACAACAGAAGTGTTGCCGTCAAGAAACTCAAGGATGTGGGTTCCTACAAAACATTCTTGCAAGAGATGCAAGTTCTTAAGAATCTTGTTAGAATTCTGGGTTGTGTTCTCAATCTAGAAGTGAAGGCATTGATTCTAGATTACATGCCAAATGGGAGCCTTGAGAATTATCTGCATCATGATGGTGGAGTGATTGGATGGAGCTGGGAGATGTTCATGAAGATAGCAGTTGGTGTGGCCAATGGTTTGGCATACTTGCATCATGACTATGATGCGCCCATCGTCCAGGGAGATGTGAAGCCCAGTAACATACTACTAGGCTCAGAATTTGAGACCTGCCTTGGAGAATTTGGGATTGCAAAGATACTTACCAATGCGAATACAAGTGGAGCTTCTTGGCCATCATCCAAGTTGAAAGGTTGAATTGGCTACATAGCCCCAGCTGTGCAAATGTTTACAATCTTGAAGCTCATCATAAAGGTTATGTGGGTTTCGCATTATGCAACTCGCCGATCATGATCGCACTTTGTCTTTGATTTTGTGATTTCTTAATTATGCTTATGGAGCTCAAATCTCAACCAAGGTGGATGTCTACAGCTGCTATGGTGTTGTAATTCTTGAGATGTTGGCTCGAACAAGACCTACACAAGCCCCAGAACGAAGCCTTCGTGATTGGGTAGAATCAAAGTTTCCTAGTAGACTAGAAGAAGTGCTGGATGAACTAGGCTCCTACACATCATCATCATCATCATCATCATCATCAATTGGTGCGGCGCCCAGCATCTACAACATGGTGGTGCCGCTGCAGCAGCTTGTACAAAATGGCTCTAGCTTGCTGGCACACGAAGAATCGTCCCACAATGAAAGAAGTCTTGGCATTGTTGTCCGGCGGCCGGGTGTGAACTCCAGACTTATTCATGCAGCAACAATAAAACTTTCAAGGAAGATAATTCTAGGTGTATTTGGTAAAAGATAATTCTAGGTGTAATGTAAGAAAAGAAAATTTCTCCTTGTAGATCATCAGCTAATGGCATTCAAAGCTCACTCTCTTCTTCCAATGGTCGATTGCGTGCAGGTAGCTAGTACAGTACTCGTATACGCAACCTTTTCTCCATCAGGCAGCTTGTCTGATCTGTACTGTATGCAACCTTTTCTCCATTCGTAACGACCTTCAAAGCGATTTTAGCCTTCCAGTGAAGGCCACCAACAAAAATAGGGTTTCAATAGAAGTAAGTGAAGGCCAAGGTAGTTTTCTAGCCTTTAAGTATCTATTCAATTCAAATCTCCAAGAATAGTGGATTCTAAATGTTTGTAAGATATTAATATTGTTATAAAGTACTTGTGTAGTAGTTTATTGCTTGTTGTTGGGGGTGATAATCTGTAAATTATTAACTTTTATACATAATGTTGTTTAATCCATGCTTGTAGATTATACTTGTTCCATTCAAGGCGCATCCTTATATCAAGTCATAAAATGTATCTACATTGCGATTGAACTGTTCATTCCTTGTAGCCACAAAAACTATATGCCAATATGGGGTCCAAACATTTTTACATTCATTAATTAGCATAAGAGTTACGAACCTTAGCGCAGGAATAAGTGAGTTATTGTTGGCAAAGCTTAATTATTGGTAAGATGACGTGTGGAGGACATTCAATAGCTTCTAAGATACGCCGAGTGCCGATAATAGGAGCAGCCAGCAGGTGCTGGATGTCTCAGGCCGACGAGTGCCTGTATGAGCGTATTAAAAACAATAATGTAATCTTTTTGAGTCGAAAGATACATGAATACCAGAGAGATGAATCTATATATCTAAGTTATCTGTGCATTCTTAAATACCAACACTAAGTTATTTTCACATTCTTAGCTTGGGCTTGTTGTCCTTACACAATTACTTTCTTGAGGTACCTAAGGATTGATTCTTTTATCACTCCAACAAAGCCTTTAAATAGTGATGGTTTTTGTGAAAACTTTGCACTTAGTTTTTCTCTTCCAAAAAAAACCCAAATCCTTCATATTAACCTTGTCGTAACCATCGCTCTCAACTCATTGTTATAGCTCATAAATTACCTCTTAAGTGTTGCTCAAACACTCTCAAATAGGGATGCTTGACAAAATTGGGTAGATTGGGGCAAGCCTTGTCCCCGTTTTGTCCAATTAGAAATTAAGACTACCAAGTGCCCAACATGAGTAATTAATATGATTTAATTTAAAGTCTAAGAAGAATTATGGATTATAAATTCATATTAGGTTTGGTTATTTCAAAGCTATTTATGTAGTAGTAGTTGCTTATCTTTTATGATTGTAAATTATTACTGTAGCAATCTTGTATATGTATTGTTGTTCGATATTGCATCTATGGTTCCAAATTTATTCTTTGTATACATATTTGTGAATAAACATATTTGGTTGTGCTTGTGAAATATGCTTGTTCCATTCAATCCTTAAAATTTATGTAGATGTTAGTTGATGCCATTAAGTTCTTATATAAATATAAATATATATCTTTCATGTGTATCAAGAGCAACAATGTTCAAATTTGAGCCTCAAATTTATTTTTTCAATATCGGCCATTTTATTTGTGCATTCATAGTCTGTGCTTGTCCTTGCACACATATCTCCTACCTAAGGATAGATTCTTATTTTACTACAAACTGTCAAATAGTGATAATTTTTATGATTGTTTAAAATGTAATTTTTTTCTTTTTAAAAGACTAAATCCTTGATATTACCTTTTCTAAAAACCATTATACTCGACCCACTGTTACAATCCTCACAAAGTTGTCGCTAAGCAAAACCCTTGTGAATAGCTGGCATCTTGAAAGACAACAAAATTATGAAAATAATGACTCTTTTATTTTTATCGAAAATTTTTACAAAAATTCCTAAATTTTAGAATGTAATTTTTTTCTTTTTAAAAGACTAAATCCTTGATGTTACCTTTTCTAAAAACCATTATACTCGACCCACTGTTACAATCCTCACAAAGTTGTCGCTAAGCAAAACCCTTGTGAATAGCTGGCATCTTGAAAGACAACAAAATTATGAAAATAATGACTCTTTTATTTTTATCGAAAATTTTTACAAAAATTCCTAAATTTTAGAAATTTTCATTGTTCAAGGATAGTTTTGATAAAAAAAGTTTATTAATAAGACTTAAAATTTATGAAAATAATAGTATTTTAAAATGAGAGTCATTTGTTCATAAATGTTATTTTCAAGTTATAATGAAAAAATTTACTTTTTGTGAAACCATAATGAGAAGCTAAGACAACTGTTTAACTTTTTGTTAAAGAGTTTTTCTTCATCCTATCACTTTTCAAGGAAGTGTAAACGTGACTCATATGCTCGAATATAGCTCCTCGATCCTTTTTAAAAAATGAAGTAAATTGTTTTTTGGTCCCAAATCGTTTTATCGGCAATCTGATTAACAAATTTACTCATTGTGTCAATGCTGTACATGAGCTTTGGATCTAAACATTTAGTTGGATTCTGGAATCGAACTACAAGGCAAGTTGGGATTCTGGAATCCAATTAAATGGCAAGTTGGGATTTTGGAAGGAAGGTTTACATCAAAGTAATTTAAGATTTGGATTCCACTATCCAAAGTAGATTTTGGAATCTAATTTCTAATACATTTAATTTATGTTTTTATGCCCTGTGCTTGATTTTGGTAAATGTCACTAGAAGAAGATTGTACGTCATGTAGGGGACTTCCTATGATGGTCCCAAATCTAACTATATCTAGATCGTACTATAAAAACATTAAAACTCACTTAATTGTGCTATTTCTACATAGAAATACAATCAAATCAACCCTCTCAAATAGAAAAACAAGCATGCATGCCATATCCAAGATTCGTATCTCATAAGCAAAGAATCATAGAATCTCAAACAAACATTCACATAATATAAATCTCTATCAACTAAAGAATATCATCTCAATTAGTCTCCATATATGTGTCCATCTCAAAGATTGCTCAACCACATGGTTAGTCATAATGACCAATAGATCTAGGCCATTGCCCTATTCCACCCAACCTTCCCTTTACATTGCGGTCACCCTGGTCACCTCCATCTTATTCTCGTCCTCACTAGGTTATACCATAAGACTCCCAGAGGGATTCATTAATCTCATTCACGGTTGAGTGTTCCTTGTCTAAGGAGGGCCGGCCTTAATCTCATTCTCATGTCAAGTCTCATCATACACATGCATATCAATAATTCATTCCAAAACAAAGCAATCACAAGTCATATATATCATCTTACACTCATCTCTAGTCCATAATCTTTCAAGAAAATCTTTTTCTTGAAAATCAATCAAAATCAACTTCAAGTATAAAAACCATACTTTTAATTCAAACAATTATAACTTCTCTTATTCTTTCAATTTTTAAAAATAATATAAGAATAATTTTTTTGAAATAAATCAGTTATCCTCTTCTAATGCAAAATATTATCTCAAGTCACTATAGCTATGTCGTAACTATGCTTATGCATTAGTCTATCTTGTCTATATATGTAGAATAGTCATCTTGATAGAAATTTTCCATGCAAAGCTTGATAATTGCCCTCTTTGAAAGAGCAATATTTCTCAATCTATTTGGAATCAGAGAAAAGTTAAAACTACAAAGTTTGAGAGACTCTCTCTTTAGAACATATCTCTATGATGGTTCTCTATAAACAAGTTATAAGGTCTATTCGAGAGCATTCAAAATGGCTAAACCTGTGTTTTTAGCATAAAAGTGTCAAAAATAGCCAAGTGCCCCACTTTGCACTCGAATAACTAAATAACAAAAAGGTCTAGAGTATCATACATTCTTGTTCCTATCATCTAAAACTCTCAGGTTTATGTCAAAATCTAATTCTAAACACACGAAAAGATAAACAATTCTCAAAATATCCCCCTCATGAAGCTTATTCCCGAAATCTAGTAAAACTAGTCAAATATTCTATCTTCTAATTCTTTACCACCAAAAGCCTTTATTCTATGAGTCACATAGACCAAGGCAATCATGTATAATTAAGAAAGTCAAGAATTACTCATTGTTAAGTGTACCATACATCGTCTCAAATTCTATCGTACCTACGCTTATCGTTAATTATTAATTTATTTATTTAATCTCAAAAGAATTTAAAGAAAAACAATAAAATGAGTGTTTGTGTACTTACCCGGTATATTTGATGATGTCTTGAATGATTGGGATCCATGTCTACTCTCCAGAAGCTATGGAAGTGTTGTTTGTAGATTTTGCTAGCTTGTCGGATCTGCTATCAAGGCCACAACTTGTAAGACATTTAACTTCGTGCTCAATTATCAGAAACTGGTCACGTGGGTATCCAAAATTACTAGAATATGTGCATTTAGAATTGCCAAATTTTGTTGTATATGAAAGTCGACTCAAAAAATAGATCACATTTAATTTTCATCAAATTTTGATTTGCATGTCTATATACACACTTAAAGGCTAAACACTTGAATTTTTACTGTTGAAAACTTGCTGGAATCCATTAGTGAAATCTGTAGCATGCAAAACCTAAGATTGTCTTTAATCACAATTTGGTAAAATTGGAAGGTATGTTACACTTCCTATGGAGAAATCAAGGGAGTGGCAACCTAGATAGCCTAGGATAAGTTGAGCTTGCCCAAGAGGGAAGGAGGCATTGAGATTCTGCACTCACCCACTCATGCTAAAGCTAAGATAGTTATGAATATTGCTAAATGCTTACATGAAGAGGAAACTTGGACTAGGTTTTTGAGGCAACTGGTTGATGATTCTGATGTGCTACTTAAAGGCAGATGGGCTGGAGAGATAAGCTTTCATCTTATGCTCCCCTAGAAATTATAGGTGCTTCCTTTTGGAAGTTTTTATGTGCTAATTGGAAGGAAGTTTTGGGGTGGTAAAATGGGATGGCTACACCACAGCCATGGGGAGCTCTCTATTTAGTATAGGGATATGGTGGACTCATAAGTTCACTCCTCCTTTGGCCATTCTTGACGTTAGATTAGCCACCAAGAAGTTGAACAACAAGGTTTGAGGAGATTGGCTCATTGCTAGGATTGGTCTCTCTGGTGGGTTGGAAGGAGGTGGGATAGTTGAAGGATGAGTTTAGGGTTCAACTAGGGGAATTGCAGCTCCTAAAGTCACGTATTGGTGGAAGTGGAGAGGGGGTGTGTGTCTATTGCATTTGATGAGACTTGCTCTGGTGACTGAAAGACTAGGCTTGGCTTAATAGAGTCAAGCTAAACAAAGGGGTATCAAGGACTCTGTAGTATGAGAAGCTGAGCAAGAGTGAAGTGAATGTGTGGTGCTATAATAAAATCTGGAGGATGAGTTGGAATTCTAGTATCTGGATGAAGAGATGGAAGATAATATGAGAAGTGGGTATTCCTATGAAAGCTTATATTTTCTTCTGGAGAGGTTGTATGTGGGTATTGCCTATTGGGTATAAACTTTTACAAAGGATTTTCCCTAGATTTAGATTCGCATTGGAGGATGGGAGACGTGCTTTTTGGGATAGCTTGGCCATTAGAGGGGCCTGGGGCAAGATCAGGAAATGGATTTCACACAACATATGGATGCAAGGGTATTGGGGGGACTAGGTGTTGGAAAGGTTGTCTGTAGGCTAATGGGGCTACTAATTTGGTTTTTTATATTGTTCGATATTGTTGTCTCTGGGAGATATGGAACTCTAGGAATAGTATAATATTTCAGAAAGAGGCTTGCCAGGGGGTTGATGTGATAAGAGTTGATGCATAGATGTGTATATAAGTGCTGGTATGTATATCATGTTAATAAAATGAATGATGGTGCTGTGGTGCATTTAATCCATGTCTTACAGTCTCGGAATAGATGATTCAGTCTCTGCCTGAGGAGATTCTTGTAACTAGGTTTTCCTAATAGACGTTGTCATGTGGCAAGGCTGTACTGGTTTAGATCTAAAGGAAAACCTACCTAAGTTTGAGACAAAGACAAAGATATGGTATTTGAAGAGGAGAAGTATCTAGTCTACACATGTACTTCCTTCATTAAGAGCCCTTGGGGTAGAAGACTAGTGTGGTGAAAATATGGACTAAAGGAGACGCAATCTCCCAAAGATTGCACCTTAGAGGCTATGATTTCTGTTCATATATGCAACTAGGTTATCATATTTCTTGGGAGAAATGCTCTTTTGTTTGGGAGGTTGAGAGGTGGGATCTGATATGCAATTTGTTAAATAGTAAAATGGTGGGGGTTTAGGAAGTGATATACTCACTCAAAACAATATAAAATAAATTCTCGCTGGGAAGAAGTGTTTAAAAAAGTAACAGTTTTTTGTTTGGGGGGGGGTTTGCATCATTGAAAATCCATCCATATGGGAGCTACGAGAAGTTAGTCTTGGCTAGATTGATTGCATCTTGCAATGTTTGTGAGACCTTTCTATAACACAATGTCCAACACAAGCACTTTCCATTTCTTCCACAAGAAAGAGAGAGACGTCTTATTCTTTTAACATATGGCAGGTCCCTTACAATTCCAAAGTCATCCAAAAGATGGTGGAGTTGGTCGATTGAAAGTTAGACTTTGTACATTTTCTTTTGGATGTAAATCGTGTGGTTGAAATTAAAGAGATGAGTGGAATTTTAAATCTTTGTTTGGATGGACATTAGGGGAAATTCGGTCTTCAAATGGGCCCTTTTAGAGCCCATTAAAATAATATAAGGCCACCCAAAAGGGCCCTTTCAATGGGCCCTTTTAAAGCCCATTAAAATAATATAAGGCGAGCCAATGAGAGTGCTTGGATTCTAGATCCTTGTAACGTGGATGTTTTTTGTTAGAGTGGTCCCCACAAGTTTGAGCTCAAAAAAGAGGAATAAAATATATTGGCATAAAACTCAAAAATAGAAGAATATCAAGCCTAAATACCACCTACCAAAACGTATGTTAGAAGGATTATCAAGAGAAAATATGCCATACTTATTGAAAGGTAGTCTAATTGAAGACTTTCTCCACAATTTGAACGTAGTTCTCTTCGTTTCCCGCCTCTCTATATCATGTTCAAGGTCTAATTAAAAAACCCCTTATCTGAAAATTTTTCATGAATAAATCACACCCTTTTTCTATTCAACCTATAAATACATCCTTTAAATGGTACCTTTATGCATGTAAAAAACGTGTAAAAAAGGGATTTAAAAAACCCCTTCTAGTTGAACCCATGTGCTACGCTTACATATTCATGAGTGACCCCCCGAGATCTTCTTCTTCTCTCAGCCTCTTTTTTATTCCATCTTAACAGTCTGGTAAACTTCATTAAGCTATGTTTGCTAATCATGATTTCTTTTCTTTATAAATGTTTATTAATCTTCTTGACCATGATGTCATTTATGAAAACATACAGGGTTATTTATCGACTAAACTATAAGGAAAACGGAGTGCAAGGTTCACAACATTTGTTTAAAGTTTTATTTTGGTTATTTAGATTGTTGAGCATCTCAACGAAATGGTCCTAATGTTGTCTTTTCCCTTTTTAGATGAGCTCTAGGAGAAAACACATCTGCGACATTGAAAGTGTGGAGCTTTTAAACAAGAAGGATGCTGGCAGTTGGATCCCTCAATGGTTCAAGAAGTTAGACTGGATCACGATGAGACCCAGCACTTGAGGAGAATTCAAGGTAAAATGAAAAGACATTGGTTATCCTAATAAGCATTGGAAAGGTAGGATCGTGGAGTTCTGCAGGCCAAATGGTGCAATAAGGGTCCTTGTGCAGCATGTTTATATGCACACACACATAATGCTACATCACCATGATGAAAGTACAAGATCTAAGACAAATAGGAAGATTCAAGAAGTAGTCTTTGTTTTTTGTTTTCAATACTTCACTGTAAGATTCCTCCCCAGCCTTCGAGGTATACAGGAGTAAGAATCTTCCTTTTTGATCTTATAATTATTCTCTCTCTAAAATAAAAGAAAAATTCTGTTTAAAAAAAAAGGAAGACCCTTTCCCTAGAATACTTCTCAGGAGTCCCACCAGTTTTAAGGATTCAGAACAATGAGTTCAGAAGTAAAAATCGGTGTTTTGGATACCAAGGTTTTGGTTTTTATTCGAGTACGGCCCAAAAGAAGTTCTTTATCTATTGGGGAGTTTAAGAAGTTATCCCCCAGATATTGTGAGCCTTATCTAAATTCAAAGAAAGTAAGTGACTTAGCTTACGAGCTTCTTTTATCTCCTCATATCAAAATTGTTAATGCCTTTTATAGAAAAATGTGCCAAACCCAAATCATGGAAAGACGGTAAAACTTCAGTGGCAAGTTACCGTTGGCTTCTAAGTTACGCTAGCTCCTTCCTTTATATAAGTCGACAGTAATCTTACTTCCATCGATCTCCCTTCTTCTTAATCTCCTTCATGGCTTGGCAACAGGAATTAGTTTTATCCATGATGATTTCTCACCTTCAAGACAAAAGCGAGTCTGTGAAGAAAGATTTTATAGAACAGTATGAACGCTCACTTTTTCCTCACTTAGGAACTTCTGTAGCTCAGACCAAATGACGGACCTATCAAGACATAACTAGGGTAACACCTTGGGGTCAGCAGTTTCGTAACAATGTCCGCTTGGCCATGGTTATTGAAGCTTTGGGTTTGGGTCCCCGATACTACTGCGTCATGAGATCAAGGCATCTTGGGTTTTCTGAGCGGGTCTTCTTACTGGCGTGTTTTCTTCCTCATCAGAAGATATGCCTTTACCCCGTTTTTGGCTTGACTCTCAGAGGTCCTTTTGTTAGATCACCTCATACCACTGAGATAGGTGCGGCAATAACCAACAGAATTATTCCCATAGATGAGTTACCTTATACGTGTGCAGCTTGTGAGTGCTGCTTTTGTGATCATATGATGAACGGGCTTATGGAAGTGTAAAGAGTTCTTCTATCTTTACTGTATAAGTTTTGAGAATGAATAAAGTTTAAATCTTGTTCTTATCTTGAATCTTGCTCTCTTTGAGACTTTTCTTGGTGGTCATACACCCCTTATCACATCCTAACTCATCTTATCACATCCTAACTCATCTCATATACATCTTATCACATCCTAACTCATCTTATCACATCCTAACTCATCTCATATACATCTTATCCCATCACATACACTCCTTACCTCATCCCATACACATCTTAACTCATCTTTTATGCATACCTCTATGCAGGAATTTCAATTGTGATAAAAGTAACACTTTCATAATAAAATAATTATTTTTTTTTGTAATATTTTTATAATAAAATAATAATTTATTTATTTTTTTCATTTCTATGCACAAAATTCAATATCATGAAATAACATTTTTATAATAAAATAATCATTTTTTTGTAATATTTATATAATAAAATAATAATTTATTTATTTTTTTCATTTCTATGCACGAAATTCAATATGATGAAATAACATTTTCATAATAAAATAATCATTTTTTTTCTTTACAGTTTTATAGTAAAATAATAAAATATTCGTCTTTTATGCATACCTCTATGCATGAATTTCAATTATGCTAAAAGTAACACTTTTATAATAAAATATTTATCTTTTATGCATACTTCTATGCATGAAATTTAATTATGCTAAAAGTAATACTTTTATAATAAAATATTTATCTTTTATGCATGCCTCTATGCACAAAATTCAATTATACTAAAAGTAACACTTTTATAATAAAATATTCATCTTTTATGTATACCTCTTATGCATAAAATTCAATTATACTAAAAGTAACACTTTTATAATAAAATATTTTTCTTTTATGCATAATATAAAAATTTAATTTTCCCATGATTACTATGAAATTCTTTCAATTAATCTAGGATGATAATTCCTAAAATATGGTAGGAAATTATTTTATGTGTAAAGTTTTATAAAATTTTGCCATAGCTCTGCTACTATAACTGATAAATCTTAATTATTTTAAAAGATATGTTATCTTTAAGGGAATGATTAGAATGATCCCTAATTGGATCATTAACCCTTAATGGATTAAATAAAAAATAATCATAAACTAAAAGCATAGATAAAGAAAACTATTAATTTATTCTCAAGCATAGATTAATCTTGGATTAAAGAAAAGATTTATGAAAAGCTTCATTTGGATTGAGAATGGGTCATGAGTATGACTATTTCTTAAGTGAGAGAGAGAAAAAACCATTAGAATTAAACATAAATGAAAATTTATGTAATTCTTTACTATCATTAATCAATTAACTTCAATAGCATTCAAAAAACCATACCAATTAAGCTTCTCAATCTTGAGAGGGGTTGAGAAGAGAGAAACATTGAGAAATTATAGAAAAGATCAAAATTCACCATACTTACCTTACAATTTGCTTGATTCTTTATTCACGGTAGAGGCCCCCAACCAATCAATCGGTTTAGTATGTTGATGGAGCCACCAATGGGAATTGAAGAAAGAGAGAAGTGTCAAAAACTAGTGAATTATTAAAGAATTCACAGTTCTTGTCTTAGGTGGAGTAGAGTAACAATGTGTAAACACTATATTTTTTTCAACAAGGGGAGGCTTCTTTTTATAGGAAAAATTGAGCTCCTAACCAAACAAACTGATTCTAGAATTTTCCAAGTCAGTTTGGTCACTTTTTGACCATTTTTAGGTCAGTTAAGCTAACTTTTTGGAACTAGACTTGAATGAGGAGAGAGGAGAGATGAAATATCTCAATTTTTATGAGTTTAAAACTCATTCAAGCATGTGAAATATGCACCTCCTTTAAAGAACTCCCCTTCCTTACATATGTGTCAAAATGGAATCATTATACTTCATCTTATGTGAGCATTTACTCATTTTTGGATACTCAATTTATCTCATTTTTTTTATATTACTCATAGTTTTTTACTAATAAACCTTGTGCATATTCAACTCTTCATCTTATGTGAGCATTTACTCATTTTTGGATAACTTCTTTTACAAATTAGATTTATCTCCTCCCTACACATAGATTGATGCTATTGGCCCATAGGAACCTTAATTGGACCATAGTCCAAAGATTTCTGAAAATCTAGACCCTTAGACTAAGGTTCTTTATACCTATTTCCAATTAATTCCAATTGCACATTGGAAAATTCTTTCTGGATTTCTGTTTCAGGGGAATTCATTTTAATAAGGTGAGATATTTTTGTATCTAAAAATATTCAAAATCTGAATATTCTCTCTCTAGGTTAAAACAGTTAGAAACAAGGTCTTTATATTTCTGAAGAGGGATTGATTACAGGGGAAGATACTAGACATCAAAAGGGGGTTGGGGGAGAAATCTTACATTCTACCCCACTTAAATAACGCGAGATGTCCTCATCTCGCAAACTGGGATAATTTCGTAAGATGCACAAATTATGAGACCTCCTCCACTAAACAAACCACCTCCATTGACATAACTCGAGCATTCTCAAGCGTGGTGGGATCTATTTCCTTTGAGCTCACATACCTAGAAATGAAAAAGTACACCATATTTGCAATATGAACACCTTGCATGGAGCATTGATATGCATCACATTTTGTATCATGTAAAGTACCTCACAAGCTCGCCCATCTTGTAAATACAATCTTTCACGTCCTTCGATGCACTACGAGAAATGCTAGTAGGTAGTATGAACTAAACACACGAGGAATGGTTGATAAGTTGCTTCTAATTCACTCACAAATTTGAAAGGAAAAAGATATTATGCACATAAAATAATTACTTGGAGCATCTTGTACCAATCATGAGATTTCAAGCCATATAATTGCTCTACACCTCTTTTCTTGCTCTTTGTAAAGGCCCCCTTCAAACACCTCATGCATCCCCAGAGTGGGAGTACGAATTGTAGTAATAGCACACTTCACCGCCACCATCTCTAGCTTTGATAACCTCCACGGTGCACATTGATGGACATATAAATCCCGCACCATATCATCAAACACTTCCTCCTCCATGACTTCATGAGGTAATGGCAGAGGGCTACTATCACCATCACTCCATGCATCCATAACGGTCCCTCTTGAAGATCCCACCTCATATCGCCGACGCTTTGCCTCCTCACGAGTGACGAGTATAGGGCAACATATGTGGGTGTGGCACTGCATCCTATATCAAATTAAAACGGGATCATAACTCAAACATATGAACACCCATAGGTATCTCAATCAACCTTAACTCTTTAACACTTACCATGTTTACGGTCGCATCTCTTCTCCATACTTTGAGATGTGATTGAGTGTAATCCTGCATGCACGATACATGTTTCCTCGACATCGACACATACATTTGATTTTTTGCTTCAACCACATTTCACGATGGTGGATACGGAGGGATTCATCATCACTGGAGCTACTTGTTGAAGATGAAGACATCCTATAAATAAACATCCTACAAATAAACAACTCAAAAAATTTACTCTTGTATCAAATATTTAATCTAAAAACTCTGTGGCGCGTCTAATACCACGTCTAAAATTGCGTCTATTCTGTGTGGTGCGCGTCTATAGGCGCGTCTAAATCGTGCTATAAACACGCAATTAAACGCGCATTTAGACGGTGTATACACGTGCAGTACACAGAATAGACACAGTTTTAGACGCGATATTAGATGTGACATTAGACGCGCCTATAGATGCGATTTTCATTTTCAAACCTACTTTTAGCGTGCTTGCTTTTCTTCACATACTTTTAACAAGCTTGCTTTGCTATTAACAGATCCATAGCTTAGCATCCACACTTATCTTCAAGCACCCACACTTATCTCCAGGCTTACACAATCATCTCCAAGCACACAAGAGAAGAGGGTGAACAAGGAAGAGAAGAAAGAGAAGCAATTCTTTGAAAGTTGCTCTCTTTAAATTCATCCTTTCACTACAAGGGATCGGGCTCATACTCGCGCTCCTAGCTACAAAAAATGACGTGAAAAAAAAGTAACGAGCTCGTGTATCAGTGCGTGTATCATCGCGGCCAGAGACATGCATGTAAAAGTGCGTGTATAGAAGCAGTCAGACGCGCTGATACGTGGGCGTATACACGCATTTTGTCAGTTTAGCTGTGCTTAGACGCGCTCATACGAGGGTGTATACACGCGTTTTGTCAGTTTAGCTGTGCTTATACACGCGCATTTCATAGAGTATCCGCATATATACACGCGACTTTTGCAGAGTTGATGCGTCTATATGTGAACAAAGAGCCAAAAAAAATCCAGAGAGTGCTATTTGGTACCTGAATGCTGTTCCAACATTCCAGCACCCAATAGCACTCTCTGGATTTTTTTTTTGGGTGCATTGCACCATCCACGGAAGATTTAGTGCATTGTCATTATACGATTCAAGAATGACATGAATGCATACATTGTCAATACACGATTCAAGACAGACATGAATGCAATGCTATCAATTCACAATTCAATATTACTATCAAAATTTTATGCATACACATATATAGAAGGGAGTCCATATGTCGAAGTAGCCCATGGCTTCAGTTACAAAAATATATATACAACCACATTCTCAATATGGAATGTGATACTATAAGTCTGAGTACTACTCAGACCCAGATGATGACCCGCTGCTCCCTCCATGATCAGATGATCTCACATCGGTATACATGTCCGATGAGTAGTGCTCACGTCCAATAGGAGTAGTGGCGGGGCGGGTGGATCATCAGTGGCAGGATCATCAACAGGTGCAGCAGCAACTTGTGCCTGTTCAAGTAATATATAGTATATAAGTATATATATATGTAATTCAATAAACCAAAATCATTCGTTTAGAGTTTTGAAGTACCTGTCGACCATATGGTCTCATGGCCATGTCAAACTGTGCGTCCGTAATATGTCCCTCGGCTCTGAAGAGGGCCCACGTGTCACGTCTGCTATGCCAGCGAGCATACCCAGTATCGTGGGCTGTGGGCTTTCTCCCCATAACCCGTCTCGCTGTATCATAATCAACACAATTTGTAAGATTAAAACAATCATAGAATCAATGAATTAAGTAAACAATCAAATAAAGTGGCAAGATACTTACGAACTCTGCCTCCCATGACTCGATGCCGCCAGATCCAAAATGCGAAGATCCAATGGTCTCCATCTGGATCTGTCATCGTGCCTCCACATGTTGCCTGCTCTTCACGCCACCCTTTGCTCGTTTCTTTGCCTCCTTCCACTCGCGTTTGTGCGCAGTGGGGCAGGTTTCTCAGCAGGATAGCCACCCGACCGCAGCTACATTTAGCCCATCATCATACGCGAGTTTCTTAAGGTGAGATCTTTTATTACTTAAGATCTTCCTTATTCGTGTCCCGAGAATGTCGCATGTGGGGGATTGGGGTACCGACTATGTATAGAATCTATCACCTCCCCAACTAATCGGCTATTTTGATCTTTAAATCTAATAAAACAATTTCTATACAAGTTTGAAACTACCCCATCACTACCCCGCCCCTATCCGCCATCACATCATAGCAGATCACTCCCTCCACCTCTCTCACCTCCTCCTCATCCTCATTGTCTCCTCTAACTCTCCTCCCTCTATCTCCTCTCTCACCGCGTGCCCTACTACCTCCCCCACCAAAGCACCCGCCGCGTCCTCCACTCCCACTCTTCCTATTGCGGCGTTTGCTCTCCTCTATAGTGCAGGTGGAGTCACGACTGGGGGATTGTCTACGTGACTGTGGCTATGAGGGAGTACGTGATGGTGGCAGTGAGCCCTGACGTGACGGTGCCTGGGAGGGTGTGCGTGAGTGTGTCTGGGACGGGGTATGTCTCCTCGGTGGGCGTGGAAGAGGAGAAGCTGCATGCTGTCTCGTCCGACTCGCAGGCATAGACGGCAGTGGAGTGACATGGATACTCGGGGGCGGGGTATAGATACCAGGCAATCCAAGATGGGGATGGGCATACATGTACTCTATAAGCTCAATTGGACTAGGATAGCGCCCAAAATGATTTAGCATCTGCATCATCCAAGTTCCGTACGCAAATGGATCGGATGAAGATCCTAGATCCATGAAGAATCTGCAAAAATAAACGTATATACATGATTTTATCAAAGCACAAATACAAGCTAGCACATATGATTTTGTGAAGGCAAGCCATATGCAGATGGGATCATCTCTCTGAAGAACCTGGATCGCAAGCATGGGTGAAACACAGTTGCGTGTAAAAACCCATCCAAAAACGCGTGTATATGCACCTGAATGTCTGTGCAAACAAGGTACACGCAGACATACACGCGTTCCTATACACGGCCTGCGTAAAATTTTTTTTGAAGACGACCGACCACCGACAAATCGTCCTTATAAAAAAAGCCCAGACTGTCACAATCGTTCACAAAAGTACTACTAGAGAAGAACAGAGGCAATCGCATAAGGAAAAGAGATAATTGCATAAACAAATGGAAGGAAAGAGACAGGACAAAGGACAAACTGACTCACCTCTGAAAAAGTGAGTCTTCTTTTTGGCTGGTTTCCTTCACCCGTGTCTGCTCCTTGTCTGCTCCTTGCACTTAGGTTTAGTGCTTTGTTGGAAGAGGCGGCGACGAAGGAGAGGAAATCTTAGTTTGAAATTTTTTTTGGAGAAGGTGGCGGGTTATTTTAGGTATAGAGACAGGTGGTCGCGTGTAACAGCGCGTGTATTTTCGTGTGTATAATAAAACAGCCGCATTTATACATGCAATTTTCAGGATGTAGCCGCATTTATACATGCAATTTTAAGGATGTAGAGGCGCTGATACACGCGATTTAAAACAGTGAGACGCGCTTTTACACGCAATTAACACAAGATACATCCGCGGTTATACATGCGATAGATGCGCTGTTACACGCGATTTATAGAAACTTTTTATACTTCCATTAAAAACTGATTACGATTATATGTTTGGTCTTTTGTACATAGGATGTCATCAACCTCCTCAAGCAGTTCTGGTGAGGATGAGACAATGCGTCATCATAATCGCGATGTGTGGTTGGGACAAAGGATCAAGTGTATGTGTAATCGATGTCAAGGATGCATTGTACGAGCGCGTCGAATTACCTTGAATCACATCTCCATGTGTGGAGAATGGAATCAAACAGGTTTAGATGTAAATTGATAATATTCAAATGGCTCATGGTATATGTTTGGTCTTTTGTACATAGGATGTCATCAACCTCCTCAAGCAGTTCTGGTGAGGATGAGACAATGCGTCATCATAATCGCGATGTGTGGTTGGGACAAAGGATCAAGTGTATGTGTAATCGATGTCAAGGATGCATTGTACGAGCGCGTCGAATTACCTTGAATCACATCTCCATGTGTGGAGAATGGAATCAAACAGGTTTAGATGTAAATTGATAATATTCAAATGACTCATGGTATCCAAATTAAATTAATGGATTTGTAATATATATACTCTAATTGAAGCAGGATGCAGTACCACACCCTAACATGGTACCCTACGCGCGGCGAGAGCATGCAAAGCGTCGACGAGATGATGCTGGAGCTTCGGGATCTATTATCAGAGATGAGTGGGAAAGGGATGACAATAGCCTTGCACCCCACAAAGTTGTGGAAGAGGAAGTGTTTGATGATATGGTGCGGTATCTTTTTAGGGATGATCCCAAAGGTATGGACGACGATGATATGGAACAAGAGCATCTTTACAAGGCTTCATCGACACCGGTTTTTGAAGGGTGCACATTCTCTATTTTACGTGGTGCGTCACTTGAACTACTCAATATACAAACAGTTTATGGATGGAGCAATGCAAGTCTTGATATTGAAGTAAGCATTCTAACTTGCAAATTTGAATTAGTGGTTTAGGGTTTAGGGTTGAGGGTTTAGGAATAATGAGGGAATAATTGATGATATTGGATGCAGGCTATTATCAAACAGGCTTCCAAAGGGGAATAGACTACCCACCTCAAGAGACATAGCAAGGTGCTATGTGACATCTCTTGGAGGATTGGATTATGATCGCATACATGCATGCGTCAATGATTGCATTCTCTTTCGTGGGATGCATAAGGGGGCTCAACATTGTCCCACTTGTGGTGAAGCAAGGTATAGAACACATGTGAAGAGTTTTGATGTACCTCATAAAGTCTTGCGACACTAGTTTCCTATAATTCCTCGCATCAAACACATGTTCAAGTGCAAATCCATAGAAGAGCTCATGTCATGGCATTCCTCACATCTATCAAATGATGGCATGTGGAGAATTATCGCAGACACTCCTGCTTGGAAGCATATTGAAGATGAGTGGCCTAGCTTTAAAACAGAGCCCAGAAACTTGAGACTTGGCCTAGGTATGGATGGAGTGACTCCATTTGGTTTCAAAAGCACCGCATACAGCGTGTGGCCCAGTTGTATTGGTGAATTACAACCTTCCACCATCAATGGCGATCAAGAAGGGACATCTTATGTTATCCCTTCTAATTCCAGGGAAATATAAAGTCAAGCATATGGATGTTTATCTCGAACCGTTGATTGATGAGTTGGAGGAACTATGGAGAGGTGTTGCGGTGGTGGACATTAGTAGGCCTCCCTCCTCTCAACACTTTGACTTAAAAGCAATGTTGATGTCGACAATGCATGACTTTCCAGGATACAACGATTGTTTTGGTGAGAATTCTAATTACCTCCCTACTCTAATACTATTGGCTATATTAATTATAACTATTGACTTTATTGTTCTAACTTATATTTATATTTTAATAGGTTTGAAAACATCGGGTAAACATGCGTGTCCTGTTTGTGGCCCTTCGTAAGTACATGAGTATGCTGATGGTTTGTGTAAGACCAATTTCGATAATCATCATTGATTTCTCCCGTCAGATCATCCTAAATAAGTTGCTAGTAAGAGTAACATTCCTCCACAAACACTTCGTGCAAAAGATTGGAAGCGTATTTAGGAGTCTACAAATATTCTTCCTCTAGATGGCATGAACAGGTAGAGTAATGTTTTTCAATCTTGTTTTGTGTAGTCTCTAATTGGATTAAATATCACATAGAGCAATTCCTTGTGTAGGTACTCCATTTTTTTTCGGCTACCATATTGGACCCATCTTAAGATCAACCATCTTCTTGATCCCATGCACATCTTCAAGAATGTGGGATCTCGTATTTGGGAACATGTTATTGGTAAACGAGATAATGTTAGCGTACGGGAGGACTTGCGGGTCGTAGGACGTATGCGTCAAGCTTGGCCATGAGAGGAGGGTGGGCACATTCGTCTTCCAAATGCACCATGGATTATATTAAAGAAAGAGGAGAAGCAGGTAAAGCAGGCCATCACCACTTTGCGTACTCCCACTGGATGCATGAGATCATTGAAGGGAGCCTTTACAACCACTAAGAAAAGAGGCGTTGAGCAACTATATGGGTTGAGGTCCCACGATTGGCACAAGATGCTCCAAGTAAGTTTTCTCCAAGTCTTGTAGGTTGAAATTAAATTTTGTAATGCCATAAACCATACATACATTTGCTTTTATATGCGCAGTTCATACTACCTCTACTAGCATCGACCATTGTGCAAATAAGAGTTTGAAAAAATGTATTTATAAGATGGGTGAGCTTGTGAGGTATGTAAAACCCATGTCAGATCACCCTTCATTATACCTTGCAAAATGAACGTGCATGAGGTATAACGTACTATGCAATTATTTTTCAGATATGTTAGTTCCAAAAGCAATTGATCCAACCACGTTGGATGATGTGCGTGTTATGGCAGTGGAGGTGTTTTGTTTGGTAGAGGAGACTTTTCCGCGAACCATTCTCACAAGTCAACTACATCTCATTGTGCATTTAGTGGACGAAATTGCTTTATGTGGCACTATGCATGCACATTTGGATGTTCTTCCTAGAGCGCTTCATGAAGACCTTAAAAGACTTTGTGAGGCAAAGTGCAAGGCCCAAAGGAAGCATGGCCGAGGCTTGGTTGATACAAGAGTCTCTTGTATATATTTCTGAATTTCTTGGTCAGTTGGACAGCTCTTTGCCCCACGACTATGGAGCAATGAAGAGAACTTGAGGATGACCTCTATTGTGCCTCAAGGAAAAGGACAGAGTAAAGTAATTAACAAAACATTGATTGATGATCTCAATTTCACTTGCATCCTTAATAGTGATGTGATGAGCAGATGGGTTACAAGATATGAAGATGCAAAGACAAAAAGGCAAGCAAAAAGAGCTCTCTTTCGAAGACAACATGGCTCTCGTAAGGCATACCCTAAGCATCTAGCAACACTTCCGAATGATATCCATGTTGATTGGTTGCATGAGGAAATGGAGAGAGCAGAGAGCGGCGAGGGGCTGTATATCACGGCGGAAGAATGGGAGTATGCAAGAGGATGCATGTTAAAGGTACATAGAACTAGTGTTTTGCATTAGTTGTAAGTTATTTGCTTTTAATATTTATTCACATTTCTTACACAAATATTGCTTCTATTTTGGTCCAGTGCAATATGTTCAATGCTATATGGTGTGAAGACAAGCATTTTCAAACACAAAGAATTGATGAAAAGAGGAATACACAAGATTGCAGTGTCATTAGTAGCTTTGAGGGAGCTAATGGAAAAATGGATGATTATTGTGGCACAATCCAAGACATATTTAGGCTTGACTTTCGTCGCTTCTTTATGTATGTTTTGGATGTGAAATGGCAAATGAACGTGGTGGAAAAAGGGCCTAATGCAATGATAAAACGCCATGCAAGTGGCTATGTAACTATTGACTCTACAAAGTTTTGGCAAACAAAGAAAGATAGGCTCGTATTGCCACAACAATGTAAGTAGGTATGCATTTTTTTACTAATGTGTTTCATGTACATATATATCTAAGCTCGCGTGCCCCTTGACCTTTGATATGCTAATTAATTACTGTAGTATGTGTATTTGAGTAGGTTATCTATCTGTCAATGGTGCATGACATTAAATGGTGGTACTCATTCCTATTGCACTACGTTCCAAAGTGATGTATAATACATTCACTGATATGGAGCATATGGAGGATGTAACAAGCCGCAATGAAGATGATGTCGAACATGCCAATGAAGATGTTGTGATCGATGATCAAGAAATAAGAGATGATCATGATAATGAGGATGAGCGTGCCATTTCTCATGATCATGAGAATGACCCTACCATTGAGGATGATGGTGATGTTGATGAGGATGATCAGGGCATTGATACCATTATCAATGGACATAATATCGATAGTGGAATAAATTTAATCGTAGCCTTACAAATTGATCAAATGGATATTGATGTTGATCGTTTGGCAAGGATGGATCTTATTGAAGAGATGAGATTGAATCCTAACCAGTCCATCACTGTATCATTCTAAATTGATGACATTTCTATTGTATATGTTGTCTTTTAATTATCATCTCATGATTTATTTTTGAATATATTTCATTGTTATAAATGCATGTAGTGGGATTGTGTAATGATATATACTGTAATGTTATACTATGAGATGGTTTAAAGAAAATGGTTTTTAATTTTGTAAAGGAATGGAGTTTTTCTTAATAAAGTTCTCGTGTGTAATAATGCGTGTATAATTGCGTGTATATACATGCGCTGATACACGCGTTTCTGAAACCAGTAAACACGCGAATTTAGATGCCAATATACATGCGCTGGTAGATGCGTTTCTGAAACCAGTATACACGTGAATTTAGATGCCAATATACACGCGCTCGATACTACTCATATACATGCACGACCATACATGCGCTCGTAACTTATCGCATATATTGAACGCGTGTATGGCAGCAATGTCTTGTAGTGTTTGCTCTCTCTGAAACGAATGTTTTTGATACAACTGTTGCGATTTTGTGTGTCGGGCGCATGTCCTTTTTGGCTTTTTAGAATAGTCTGTCTGTGAAAGCGCGTCTATAGACGCATCTGAGAGCGTGTCTATAGACGCATCTGAGAGCGCGTCTATAGATGCATCTAATCTGTGTAGGAAACAAACAGCCGCGTCTATAGACGCTCTGGTATACGCAAAGATAGACGCTGTGTTTTATCTTTCTTTTTTTTCCTCTCCTCTCTTTTTCTGTCTTTTTTTCTCCTCTCTTTTCCTCTCCTTTCTCCTCTCTTTTATCCCCACTTTTTCTCCTCTTTTCCTCTCCTTTCTCCTCTCTTTTCCTCTCCTTTCTCCTCTCTTTTCCTCTCCTTTCTCCTCTCTTTTATCCCCACTTTTTCTCTCTTTTTCTCCTCTCCTTTCCTCTCCTTTCATGGAAATAAGTGATTGCATGAATGAAGAAAGGGATTGCATGAATGATGGAAAGGGATTGCATGATTGAAGAAGGGGATTGCATGAATGATGGAAAGGGAAAGCATGATTGAAAAAATGGATTGCACTTTTCTCTATTCTCCTCTCTTTTTCTCTCTTTTATCCCCTCTTTTTCTCCTCTCTTTTTCTCTCCTTTCTCCTCTCTTTTATCCCCGCTATGCATGCCTTTTCTACGCTCTTTCCTTCTCTCTTTTTCTCTCTTTTTCTCTTCTTTTTCTCTTCTCATTTCATCTTCTCATTTCATCACTAATCTTCTTTTTTTCTTTTTTCCGGTTCATCATGTGGCCACAGGAAGCTCTTTAGGCTCACCTGATCTTTGGGAGGAGTCTATCTTTCGGGACTTATATAACCTTTTGGGCACCCTCCCAGTCTTGGGGAGTTATACGGCTGCATGACGAGTACTCTAAACACCCCTTAGGAGGCGGCACTACAGACTCCAAACCACCCCAACCCCACACCTTTTGAGATTACCCCAGTGGAGTCAACACAGCCCAACCGCCTACATAGCTGAGGCCCTTCCCCCATGCCATCCTATGCCCCTTCCCCCATGCCATCAGGAGGCCCTTCTGCCTCGGAGAGCTGTCGGCGTACTCCCGTGCAGTCGAGACTTGGTTCTCCAGCAGCGTACTAGCTCGACACGACACAGTAGCAGGCATCGTAGCAGGGAGAGCGGTGGGGGATGAATGGCACAATGCTTTGGGAGGGGTGGTGGTGGGGATGAGAATGATTCAGATGATTTAGACGTGCCTCCGGGTGATGGTACGATCTACTATGACATTACTCAGACAGGAGGCATCTTGATGGATGCACGGGGGAAGGACATCATGGCCTTCATGTGCTCTGTAATTGCTAACAATTACAGAGATTGCTTTATTCACTACAAAGATAAACCAAAGAGGTTGGCTGATGAGACCCTCGCTGCTGTTCGCTCTAGGTATCCTAACCCCCCCAATGTTTAGTTCACAGATAAATGGGCCAAGTCAAAGATTGTTTCGATACTTAGCAATAAAAGATCTTTGCTTAAGAGGCATGCACTAGCGGAGCTTGCCAGGCTCCAGGGAGGTCAACCACCAAGGGTCCCACCCCACACCGCTCACAAGCGTGAGTGGAAGAAAGCAATGAAGTCAGCGAAGGAGGAACCCAGTCTAAAGCACGTGGAGGCACGAAGGATCCAAATGGAGCAATATGGAAGTGTGCATTTTGGAGCAGGGGGTGTTGAATCATGGGAGGCCTCATGAGGATGACCCTACCATTGATGATGATGGTGATGTTGATGAGGATGATCAGGGCATCAGTACCATTATCAATGGATAGAATATTGATAGTGGAATAAATTTAATCGTAGCCTTACAAATTGATCAAATGAATATTGATGTTGATCGTTTGGCAAGGATGGATCTTATTGAAGATGAGATCAAACCCTAACCAATCCATCATTGTATCGTTCTAAGTTAATGAGTGACAATTCTATTGTAGATGTTGTCTTTTAATTATCATCTCATGATTTGTTTTTGAATATATTACATTGTTGTAAATGCATGTAGTGGGATTTTGTAATGCATGTAGTGGGATTTTGTAATGATGTATACTGTAATGTACTATGAGATGGTTTTTAATTGTTTTAAAGTATGTTCCTCGGCACACGCGTGGGTATCTTTGGCGACCCAGAGCCGGGGCACCATATAGTCAGCACCCTCTAGGCTCCTTCGTAGGTCACCTAGCACTTCACTCATAGGCCGCTTCCTTGGTCTCTCATCCACCATACCGAAAGCTCACCATTTAAATCAAACCAAGGCTGGTCGGTCGACCGTGCTAAGGGAGACGTCCTCCGTTGACTCTCCATCAGTTGTTGCAATTTATCACTTCGGTCTCCACAACCCCATTCACAAGAAGGTCAAAATTCTTCTCTAGCATTCTTGACATAAAATAGTCATTTAAAAACAGGTCATAAATACAGTTTCTAATGAACTCTCATCTTTTCACATTATTCCACATCATTTTCTGTTATTTCACATTATTCCACATCATTTTCCGTTATTCCACATTCTTCTACATCAATTCACATTACTTATTCCACATTCAGTCATATATCTTGTTTCTATCTATTTTGGCCTAGAGAGAGAAAATGTCTAGAGGGAGGTAATTCAAAATTGAGATATTTTTAGATATAAAAATCCTCCTAGTGTCTAAAATGATTTTCCTTGAAAGAGAAATTAAAAAAGAACTTTCCCATGTGCAATTGGAATTAATTAAAAATAGGTATAAAGGACCTTAGCCTAAGGGTCCAAATTTTCAAAATTTTTTGAATCATGCTCCAATTAAGGTTCCTATGGACCAATAAGATTATTCCAAATGTAGGGAGGAGATAAATTGAAGAATAAAAGAAAACCCCCCAAAAATGATTAATGCTCACATAAGATGAAGAGTTGGCTAAGGACAAGGTTTATTAGTTAAAAAAGAAGAGATATTTAGAGGAAATGATGCATTTTTGACACCTCAGTGTGGGGATCTCCCCTCATGAAGGAGGCGCCTATTTCACATCTGTGGAGGAGGTTTAAACTAAAATATAATGAGATATTTTCATCTCTCCTCTCTCCTGTTTCAACTAGATCCAAAAAGTAAGCTAAACTAACCCAAAACTGGTCAAAAATTGACCAAACTGATCTGAAAAATTCTAGAACCAGTTTGATTGGTTAGAGGCTAACTTTTTCCTCTAAATAGAAGCCTCCCCTTTGTAAAAGGTTAATAGTGTTTATGCACTGTTTTCTTGATAATTCAATTGTTTTTGGCTTAATCCTCTCCAAAGTAATTGGTGGCCACTCTTGCTTCAAACAAGAGTAGAACCCTCAATCCCTGAAGCGAAAGGAAAGCTTACAACTCCATGTAAGCTAAAAATTTCAACTTTTTAATTTCAAATCTATGGTTTTTTGATTTTCTTATTTTTTATAATTGATTAAAGAAAATTCTGATGCTATGGCTTGATGAAATCCCCTTCTCTTCTTTATAATTGAGCCTATCTTTATCCTAGAATGATTAACAAATAGATTGATTAAACTTTTCTTATTGTTTACTATCTTGGAAATTAAAAATTATGTCGATTTGAGTCCTTTATATCTGATTGGGGTTAATTTAAATCAAAAATAGAATGTTAAAAATTGAGAAATGGTCAGCCATACAAGGAGGTTACGGCGGTAAAATTTTCTTGAATTTGGTGGAAAAGAAAGTTTATTTTTATGTTATTCTATAAGAGTAATTACCACCGTTTGTGCACTCTAAAAGAAATATTCTAATTTACTCCATGTACATATTCACCTATGAATATGCATGGATATCACTGATATTAAATTATTAAAATTAATTTCTATGCAGAGAAAGATGCATAATGAAAATATTTTTATTAAAAAAGTGTTGTTTGTTGAGAGAGGGAGAGAGACGAGACAAGAGACACCACATACCCTCCACAAGAATGAATCATATGCATAATGAAAATATTTTTATTATAAACGTGTTGTTTGTTGAGAGAGGGAGAGAGACGAGACAAGAGACACCACATACGCTCCACAAGAATGAATCATATTAGTCACAAGTCACATATATATAGGCAAGACCTAGAGTGAGTTAGGGCTAGCTATATATAGCTCCAACAACGAGTAAAAAAACCCTTGGGAGCACAAGGGAAAAACCCGAGCTCCTAGATATAAATGTAAAATGCCATCTTAAATAAAGTCCATGTGCAATGTGCTTCTATATACAAAGTACAAAGAATAAATGTGCATGATGTGAAGTAATGTGTGAAGTGTCCTAAAGTCTATAGGCTATGTACAAGTCTAGACAAAATTGACATGACATGAGATGTGCTAATCTCCGAAAAGAGAGGCCACCGCAACTCCAAGTTTTGATCGCAAAAGTGTAAACTGAGCTTCATGGAGTCCTTTGGTGAGAATGTCTACAATCATTTGATCAATTGGACAATGTTCTACCGTTATTGCTCCTTTCCTTACTTCATGTCGAACATAGTGATAATGAAGTGCAATATGCTTGGACTTGCTATGTTACACGTAGTCCTTGGCTAGACTAATAGCACTTTGGTTGTCACATCTAAGAGGAGTGCTTGAGGAAGGAGAATTACCAATATCAACAAGCAATTGTCGAAGCAAAACCAATTCACGAGCTGCTAAAGATGTAGCTACATATTCAGACTCTATAGTAGAAATTGCAATACATTGTTATTTCTTGCTAGCCTAAGATACTAAACAGCCATTGATAAAGAAGCAATTACCAGTGGTGGATCGCATGGACAAGTTAGAGCTTACCCAATCAGCATCTAAAAAACCAAAAAGATTAAGAGAAGTTGATGAAGATATGTCTTCTTGACGGCGATATACAAGTCTGAAATCTGCAGTGCCCTTCAAGTACTTCAAAACACGTTTAGCTTGAGACCAATGTCTTCTAGATGGAGAGGACAAGTATTGTCCTAATAGATTTGCTGCAAATAGAATATCACCGACGAGTGCTCATGCCCACAAATTGAAGAAAGACAACCAACAAGATTAGCATAGGATTGATTTAAAGCTAATGATTCAGCCTCAATATTTGCAGAAGTACTCCTTGTAGAGCTTGCAAGTGAAGGAGTGTTTGCCGAATGTGCAGTAGCCAATCCAAACTTTTGAACAATATCTTAGATAAACTTTGTTTGACGAAGAAGCAAAATACCATTGCGACGATACCTTTGAACTTGAATACCAAGGCATGAATGGATGTCGCCAAGATCCACCATATCAAAGGCTGAGGATAAAACCTTTTTTACTTGTTGCATGAAAGATAGATTATTAGAGGACACAAGTATAGTGTCATCAACATAAAGGGTCAGTATCACAAAATGGTTATCCACATTGTGCTTGATATAAAGATTTTGATCAGAGAAGCAAGAAACAAACCCCTAAGATGTGAGAAATTGATCAATCTTGATGTACCATGATCATGAAGCTTGTTTTAGCCCATACAAAGCACGGTGGAGTTGGTATACAAGGTGTTCCTTTTTGAGAATTGTAAATCGTTCAGGTTGCTCCATATATATTTCCTCCTTTAAGTCTCCATTAATAAAAGCCGTCTTAACATCCATTTGATGTATTTCCAAATCAAACTGAGTTGCAAAAGCTAGTAGTACTCGAATGCTTGTACTATGAACTATGGGTGAAAAAGTATCATGATAGTCAATCCCTTCAATTTGTGAGTATTCCTTTGCAACTAAACGAGCTTTGAATTTTTCAAAGGATCCATCTACCTTTGTTTTAGTCTTGTAAACCCACTTACATTTGATAGGAGTACGATCAGAAGGTAGATTGGTAAGAACCCATGTACCTTTCGAGATCAAAGACTCATATTCAGCTTCCATGGCTTCCTTCCATTGTTCCTTTTGTGGAGAGGACTAGCTTTTGCATAAGTTGAAGGATCTTCAAAAACAACCAATACATGATTAAAGGTTTCAAGATCATCATAATATACATGATTTGCACCGTGCTCAAGTTCAATAGGAAGATCAACATACATATCAAGTTCTGTAGCAGTCTCTTTTGAAACCGTAGGATGAACATTAGTAGACTTGTCTCCAATATCCATCAAAAGAGTGTTGTCATCATGCAAATCATTGTCCAAAAGTAGAAAAGGAAAAGAAGTGAGTGATGGTTTTGTATCATTAGCATCATCTGTGGACCATTAACCTCCCATCAATTACTCATTGAATATAGCATCTCGACTAACAATTATCTTTTGAGAATAACCAATAAAAATAACCTTCAAACCTGAAGGTTCTAGCTTGTGTCGTGTCTCTTTTGGGACATGAATATAAGCAATACACCCAAAGACTTTAAAATGTGCAACAGAAGGAGTTTGGCCTATCCAAGCTGTGATTGGAATCTTGCCAGAAGGTGTAGTAGTTGGAAGATGATTTTGAACAAAAATGGCTGTCAATACTGCTTCTGTCCAAAAAGAGCAAGATAATCCAGAATGAATAAGCATGCATCTGATTGCACTCAAAATTGTACGATTCTTTTGCTCTGCAACTCCATTCTGTTGGGGAGAATATGGAATGGTATACTCATGGTGGATGCCATGGTTGATGCAATGATCATGAAATAAGTTGGAAATATATTCACCACCATTATCACTTCAAAGAATTTTGACTCTTTGACCAATGTGATTCTCCACAGATATTTGGTACCTCTTAAATGTGTCCAATGCTTCTGATTTATGTCGTAGGCAAAAGACATTTGTATACTATGAATAGTCATCAATAAAAGTAATGAAGTAACAGTAGCAAGACTTGGATGGAGGAAAGGATCCACAAATATTAGTATGAATGAGATCCAAAAGATTATTTGAATGAATATTTGTAGACATTGGAAATGGATTTCGATGATGTTTACCTAGAGCACAATATTCACATATCCCCATATGCGGGTGAGATTTGAGGTCCATACCTCTCAGAAGATTATGACAATGAATATCAAGAAGCTTTGAGAAATTTGAGTGAGAAAACCAATGATGCCATAGCTTACAATCCAAGTCTCCTAGAGCTATAGCAACATATGCAACATCCTCATTCAATGAAAGTTCAAAGAGATTACCATGTCGAGGAGCAACCGCAATAGTGGTTCCATCCTTTTCGATGTGACACTTTGTATTATCAAATCCAACAAATAGGCCAAGATCCACAAGCCGTGCAACAAAAAGTAAGTTTCTTTGTAGATCAGGAAGATATAAAACTCCTCGCAGTATGAGGAAGAAGTTGCCAAATACAAGTCGCCAATACCCATTACTTGGCAAGTTGTATTATGAGCAAGATAAACCACTTTCTTGATAGGAATTGGCTGATAATTGTGTAACCATTGCAATTGATATGTTATGTTGCCCAGCAGTAGCACCAGAATCAACAATAAAGAGAGAACCATCACGAATATGTAGTACCTTTTCTGGAGAGACATTATAGTGAACCAAATTAGCCTCTTGATAAACATTGTCTTCATCATGAGGATTTTGTTGAGTAGCATAAGCTTGATTTCGAGCTTCATCATAACGCCTCTTGAAGCATTCACTAGATGAATGCCTTGTGCTCCCACAATATTCACAGGTTGCAAAAGAAGAAGAATCCGTTGATAAACGAGGTTGCTTATTTGTAATACCGTGTTCTTCATCGTACTCTCGTGCCCAACATTTAGATACCAAGTGACCAATTTTGTCACAATAAGAATAACGCTTTTGAGAAAATCTCAAAGGAGAAGAATTACCTCCTCTTTGGAAGCCACGAGATATAAATTGGGAGGAGGAAGAAGGGCGTTGCTGAAATGGACGTCTCGGACAACAAAGGCTATCTCTCTGATTCTGTGTACTCTTGGGTAATCATGATTGTTTCATGAGTTACCGACGTCTGATGATCATGATGTTGAGAATATTCAATCAAAGGATTCCATCCTTGTTAGGTAATATAGTGACAATATTATCATACAAAGGATCCTTCACCGTATCAAGAAGGTGTGTAACCAATTGAGTTCGAGGAATAGGATCCCCTGTGGCAGCAAAAAGTTGATTCATAATACCTTTGAATGATTCAATGATGTGACTAGACATGGATGTACCTGCCTCTTGAATTGAAGCTTACCCAAAAGATTACAGACATACAGAATCTTTGTAACAGTTTTCTTCTCAAACATAGTGATAAGATAGTCCCATATAGCATATGACGTGGATAACGGATAAACATCTAGCATGAGTGAATTGTTAAGGGCAGAAAGTATATACTGATGAGCAGCCTTATCACACGACGAATCCAGTGTGCATGATCAATTTTCCACTGTTCAAAAATAGGACCTTCGTAATAATAACATCATTCTGAAGTGGATCAATAGGTTGAGGAGGGCATGCAAGAATACCAAGAACAATATCTGCCAATTCATCTCCTTCCAAAATTAATAGCATCTTGTATTTCCAACCAAGAAATCCTTGGCCTTGGAAAAGAGGAACAGAACGCTGCCCAGAAGGAAATCCGTTAACAAGTATGGTGTTTTCCATGTCAGGTTGCGAGAACACGTACAAGATAAGATCGCAGAACTTGCACACCATGTACGAGATATAAGAAACGTAGTCAAAAATAGGCATGCACCAGACAACAAGCATAAAGTGATCGTGTTAAGAATAGAACGTGAACGAAAATTAAAACTCTAAAAGTGGAGACCCGTGTCTCATGTACGTAAGCAAACTTAGAGGTCCATAAAAGATGAAAATAAAAATAAGAAAAAACACCATGTTAAGACGCAACTTGCATGGCAAGTTTTGTATCTAATTGTAGCTTGTATAGCAAGCATCCATCTGAAGCTTTCACAGAAAGCTTTGATGATCAAATCCTACTTACCACTCAGAGACAACTACCTGTTTGCTCTCACAAAGAACCTGTTTTACTATTTTAGATGCAGTTTGCCTGAACTGTCCAAACTTTTGACTCAGAACTCTGATTGACTAACCGTTTTGATAGGATTCACAAGCACTGTACCATCTACGCACTGGTTTTGGTTTCAAGGATGAGATTAAGAAACAATTCCAATTACAACAAGTGGAGCTATAAAATCATGTAGGCATCATATAATCAAATTACCAATCAACCCTACACAAAACTCTTACCAACGGTCAATCTTATAAGACATGAAATCATAATCATAAATTGAATAAGAAGACGTAGATGCTTCCCTTATGATTAGAATCACCCTGATACCATGTTGAGAGAGGGAGAGAGACGAGACAAGAGACACCACATACACTCCACAAGAATGAATCATATTAGTCACAAGTCACATATATATAGGCAAGACTTAGAGTGAGTAAGGGCTAGCTATATATAGCTCCAACATTATTTTCATTGAATTTAATTTTTATGCATAGAAAGATGCATAAAGGATTTATTTTTATTTCAAAAGTGTTATTCTCATTAAAATTGATTTTATGCATAGAGAGATGCATAAAGGATTTATTTTTATTTCAAAAGTGTTATTCTCATTAAAATTATTTTTATTCATAGAGAGATGCATAAAGCATTTATTTTTATTTCAAGTGTTATTCTCATTCATATTGATTTTATGCATAGAAAGATGCATAAAGGATTTATTTTTATTTCAAAAGTGTTGTTTTCATTGAAGTTGATTTTTATGTATTAAATAGATGCATAAAGAATTTTTATATCAAAATTAAAATTCTCTTAAATTCTATGTTTAAATTCTATGAAATGATGTGAATCAGATAGATGTGAATGAAGGGATGAATAGATGTGATGTGAATTGAGGTGATGAGATGTGAGGTAAATAGATGTGATGAGATGTGTGATGTGAATCAGATAGATGTGAATGAAGGGATGAATAGAGGTGATGTGAATAGAGGTGATGTGAATAGAGGTGATGAGATGTGAGGTAAATAGATGTAATGAGATGTGATGTGAATCAGATAGATGTGAATGAAGGGATGAATAGAGGTGATGTGAATAGAGGTGATGAGATATGTGATGTGAATCAGATAGATGTGCATGAATGGATGGATGGATGTGATGTGATGTGAATAGGGGTGAAGAGATGTGAGGTGAATAGATGTGATGAGATGTGATGTGAATCAGATAAATGTGAATGAATAGATGAGATGTGATGTCATGTGAATCAGGATGTAAATGAATGATATGGGATGTGAGTGGATGTATGTGAAAGAATGGATGTGAATGTATGTAAAAGAATGTGATGTGATGTGACATGAATGGATGTGAAGTGATAGATATGAATGTATGAATAGATGTGAGATCCCTGTCCCCACCGCGTAATGGATTCGGGGTACTAGCAGCGGAAGTAGCACTTCATGCACGGGGCAGGGTCCCACAGTCGGGGCCTCGTCCACGGATATCCGGACAAGAGACTAATCCGTCGGTTTTTCCAAAACCGAACCTGAAAAAACTTTCCTTACCTGGAAAGCACGGGAGATTCCACTAGGATAACTTTTTACTCTAACGTAGACAAGATCATTACTGTGATCAATCTGATCCTACTGCACCTATAAAGATACTCGGTCGGATCAAGGAAGAAACTTGCACTTGGATCATTGGGATCAATGCTTTTTTCCCCATCAAGAGGCACAGCCGTTGATTCCTATCCATAGAACAATTATTATCCGGGATTTACTTTTATATCTATCGTAATAACAGAAATTGAGTCTCGATTTACGGATCCATCAGTCCAACCTAACCCCATCCAGTCCCATGGGTTAGCCAACCGCCCAAGCACTGTAGTGATGGGATCCAATTAAGAATTTGGTTAGGTTTTGTCCCGGGTACCAAGGAAAAGAGTTCCAAGGCCCCCTAGCCAGAAGTTCATGCAAACATAAAACTAGTCACACCACTTACACACCCAATATGAAATTACCTTTTTCTTAGCATCAGCTAACTTTAAAACAATCCTTTAATGAAACCATTATGTCACTGATGACAATCCTCAAGTCTCTGGTTGAATCCTTATTTCCAGTCATTCATTCATCGGTATACTTATGGCATCATTGGCAACCAGAACGCTCACCACCTGTTCACTCAGGGGCCTTTTCCATAGTTTCTAGCTCATAGTAACCGGCAATATATTCATATAATAGAATGGAATCTCCGTGGAAGATCAGCAAGATCAACCCACAGATCCATATAAAAGAGTCATGGACTCATCCGTTGAGGACCAGCAAGGTCAATCAACCAGATCCATGCTTACATCCATTTTCACATCCTCATTCATACATCCACATCCACATACATAAACATACATCCACATCTCCATGCACACATCCACATCCATAATCACCTTCACATCCATACATCTACATCTACATGCGTACATCCACATCTCCATGCATACATCAACATCTCTATGCATATATCCACATCCATAATCACATTCACATCCATATATCTACATCTACATGTATACATCCACCTCTCCATGCATACATCAACATCTCCATGCATACATCCACATCCACATTCTCATTCACATCCATACATCTACATCTACAAGTATACATCCGTTTTCACATCCATACATCTACATCTACAAGTATACATCCGTTTTCACATTCATACATCCACACTCCCATTTCCACATCCACACATCCACATACATACATCCATTTCCACATTCCCATTCATATAGCCCCATACGCCTTCACATCGATTCTTTTACATCACATCCATTCTCGCCCTATCACAACCCATATACATCTTATCTCATCACATACACTTCTTATCTCATCCCATACACATCTTAACTCATCTTATCACATCCTAACTCATCTCATATGCATCTTATAGCATCTTATCACATCTCATACACCTCTTATCACATCTCATACACCTCTTATCACATCCTAACTCATCTCATATATATCTTACACTTTTTACCTCATCCCATACACATCTTATCACATCTTAACTCATCTTATCACATCCTAACTCATCCCATAAGTATCTTATCACATCTCATCACATCTCATACACCTCTTATCACTTCCTATCATATCTCATACCTATTTATAGAATACAAGAGAGTTCTTATATTGGATATAAGATTTCTTTACACATCTATTTATGCATAAATTCCATTTAAGGAGACTAACACTCTCGGATTAAAAATCCATCTTTTATGCATCTTCCTATGCATAAATTCATTTTAAATGAGAATGACACTTTTGCATTAAAATCAATCTTTTATGCATCTTCCTATGCGTAAATTCAATTTAGTAGGAATTACTCTTTTAGAATAAGGAAATTTCTCTTATGCATCTAACTTATGCATAAAATCCATTTATGATGAAAATCACACTTTTAGTATAAAAAATTTCTTTTATGCATACCTCTATGCATGAAACTCAATTATTATAAAAGTAACACTTTTATAATAAAATAATCAACTTTTATGCATACCTCTATGCATGACTTCCAAATAATGATAAAAGTAACACTTTTATAATAAAATAATCAACTTTTATGCATGCCTCTATGCATGAATTCAAATAATGATAAAAGTAACACTTTTATATTAAAATAATAATCTTTTATGCATACCTCTATGCATGAAATCCAATTATGATAAAAGTAACACTTTTACATTAAAGTAATAATCTTTTTTGTATACCTCTATGCATGAAATCCAAATATGATAAAAGTAGTACTTTTATGTTAAAATAATAATCTTTTATGCATACCTCTATGCATGAAAATCAATTATGCATAATATAAAGAACAATTTCTCTATGATTACAATGAATGTCTTTCAATTAATCTAGGATAATAATTCCTAGAATATGGTAGGAAGTCCTGTTTTCATGCTTTGAATGAAATTATTTTATGCATAATTTTTATAAAAATTTTGCCATAGCTTCGTTGCTATGACTGATAAATCTCAAATTTTCTAAGGGATAAAGCTTTTCATTAAGGAAATAAATAGAATGATCCCTACTTGGATCATTAATCCATAATGGATTGAATCATCAATATTCATGAAATTCATAAACTAAAAGCATAAAAAAAAGCCATTAATTTGGCCTCAATCATAGATTAATCTTGGATTAAGGAAAAGCTTTATGAAAAGCTTCATTTGGATTGAGAATGGGTCATGACTATGACCATTTCTTGAGTGAGAGAGAGAAATTACATAAAAACCATTAGAATTAAGCATAAATGGAAATTTATGTAATTCTAAACTATCATTAATCAATTAACTTCAATAGCATTCATCAAATTATGTAACTCTTCACTACCATTCATCAATTAACTTCAATAGCATTCAAAAACCATTCCAATTAAGCTTCTCAAGCTTGAGAGGGGTTGAGAAGAGAGAAACATTGAAAAGAATCAAAATTCACCATTTACCTTACAAATTACTTGATTCTTTGTTCACGGTAGAGGCCCCCAACGAATCAATTGGTTTAGTATGTTGATGGAGCTACCAATGGGGATTGAAGAAAGAGGGAAGTGTCAAAAAACTAGTGAATTATTATTGAATTCATAGTTCTTGGCTTAGGTGGAGTAGAGTAACAATGCATTAAACATTGCTGAGTTTCAACAAAGGGGAAGGCCTCTATTTATAGGAAAAAGTGAGCTCCTAACCAAACAAACTGATTCTAGAATTTTCCAACTCAGTTTGGTCAATTTTTGACCATTTTTAGGTCAGTTGAGCTAACTTTTTGCAACTAGACTTGAATTAGGAGAGAGGAGAGATGAAATATCTCAATTTTTATGAGTTTAAAATTCATGCAAGCATGTGAAATATGTACCTCCTTTAATGGACTCCCCTTCCTTACATATGTGTCAAAATGGAATCATTATACCCAAAATATCTCATATTTTTAATATTGCTCATAGTTTTTTACTAATAAACCTTGTACATTTTCAACTCTTCATCTTATGTGAGCATTTACTCATTTTTGGATACTCAAAATATCTCATATTTTTAATATTGCTCATAGTTTTTTACTAATAAACCTTGTACATTTTCAACTCTTCATCTTATGTGAGCATTTACTCATTTTTGGATACCCAAAATATCTCATATTTTTAATATTGCTCATAGTTTCTTACAAATAAACCTTGTACATAGTCAACTCTTCATCTTATGTGAGCATTTACTCATTTTTGGGTATCTTCTTTTACAAATTGGATTTATCTCCTCCCTACACATGGACTGATGCTATTGGCCCATAGGAACCTTAATTGGACCATAATCCAAAAATTTCTGAAAATCTAAACCCTTAGGCTAAGGTCCTTTATACCCATTTCTAATAAATTCCAATTGTACATTGGAAAGTTCTTTTTGAATTTTTGTTTCAGGGGAATTCATTTTAATAATATGAGAAATTTTTCTATCTAAAAATATTCAAAATTTGAATATTCTCTCTCTAGAATATTTTCTCTCTCTATGTCAAAATAGGCAGAGACAAGATCTTTTATATTTGTGAAGAGGGGATTGATTACAGGGAAAGATGCTGGACATCTTGAGAGGCTGGGGAGGAATCTTACATTCTCTCCCACTTGAAATACGCGAGATGCCCTCATCTCGCAAACTGAGGGTAATTTCGCAAGATGCACAAATATGAGACTGAGAGAAAATTTTTAATTAAGATTAACCACCAAGAAAAGTCTCAAAGAGAGCAAGACTCAAGACAAGAACAAAGATTTCAACTTTATTCATTCTTGGAACATATACAGTAAAGATAGAAGAACTTTTTTACACTTCCATAAGCCCGTCCATCATATGGTCACAAAAGCAGCACTCACAAGCTACACACGTATAAGGTAATTCATCTATGGGAATAATTCGGCCGGTTATTACAGCACCTATCTCATTGGTATGAGGTGACCTATTAAAAGGACCTCTGAGAGGAAAGCTAAAAACGGAATAAAGGCATATCTTCTGATGAGGAAGAAAACACGCTAGTAAGAAGACCCGCTCAGAAAATCCACCATGCCTTGATCTCATCACGCAGTAGTATCAGGGACCCAAACCCAAAGCTTCAATAACCATGGCCAAGCGGACATTGTTACGAAAGTGCTGCCGACCCCACGGTGTTACCCTAGTTATGTCTCGACAGGTCCGCCATTTGGTCTGAGCTACAGAAGTTCCCAAGTGAGGGAAAAGTGAGCGCTCATACAGTTCTATGAAATCCTTCTTCACAGACTCACTTGCATCTTGAAGGTGAGAAATCATCATGGATAAAACTAAGTCTTGCTGCTAAGCCATAAGAGAGATTAAGAAGAAAGGAGATTGATGGAAGTAAGATTACTGCGAGCGACAAGTAAGAGTTACGACTTATATAAAGAAGGAACTAGCATAACCTAGAAGCCAACGGGGTATCTTGCCACTGAACTTTTACCGTCTTTCCATGAGATCCCTGTCCCCACCGTGGATGTGGATGTGTATGTATGTATGTGGATGGGTAGGTACGGATGTGAATGTGGATGTGTATGTGTGGATGTAAGAATGTAGATGTGGATGTATGGATGTGAAAGTGGATGTGGATGTGTATGTATGGATGTATGCATGTAGATGTGGATGTGGATATATGGATGTGAATGTGGATGTGGATGTGGATGTATGGATGTGAATGTGGATGTGTATGTATGGATGTATGCATGCAAATGTGGATGTGGATGTGTATGTATGGATGTATGCATGCAAATGTGGATGTATGAATGTGGATGTGGATGTATGCATGTAGATGTGAATGTATGCATATAAATGTGGACGTATGGATATGAATGTACATGTATGAAATTGGATGTGAATGTTGGAAAATGATGTGATTGGATGAGTACACATATAAAAGGAATGTGGAATAAGTAAAGTGGATTGATGAGGGATGATGTGGAAAAATGAGAGTTAATATAGAAATTGTATTTATAAACTGTTTGTAAATGGCTGTTTTATGTCAAGAATGCTGGGGAAGCATTTTGATCGTCTTGTGATTAAGGTCGTGGAGACCTAACTGATAAAGTTGCAACTGCTGAGACGGAGAGTCAATGGAAGACGTCTCGCGTAGCAAAGTCGGCCAAGGTCTTGACTAGCCTTGGTTCGATTAAAATGTTGAGCTTCTAGTACGGTGGATGAGGGACCAAGGAAGCGGCCTATGAGTGAAGTGCTAGGTCACCTGCGAAGGGTGTTGACCATACGGTGCTCGGGCTCTGGGTCGCCTAGGATACCCACACGTGCGTCGAGGAAGATATTGGAACAAGGAGTAAGAGTTGTTTTCTGAAACCGGGCATGGATCTGGTTGATTGACCTTGTTGGTCTTCAATGGATGAGTCCATGGCTCTTTATAGTTGATCTTGCTGATCTTCAACGAGAGTCCATCTTGATTTTTATAAGTGATTATATTGCCGAGTGGATCTAGTTTGCTCTGATACCAACTCTGAGATCCCTGTCCCCACCCCGCAATGGATTCGGGGTACTAGCAGCGGAAGTAGCACTTCATGCGCGGGGCAGGGTTCCACACTCGGGGCCTCGTCCACGGATATCCGGACAAGAGACTAGTCCGTCAGTTTTTCCAAAACCGAACCCGAAAAAACTTCCCTTACCCGGAAAAACTTCCCTTACCCGGAAAGCACGGGCGATTCCACCGGGACAACTTTTTACTCTAACGCAAACAAGATCATTACTGATCAATCTGATCCTACTGCACCTATAAAGATACTCGGTCGGATCAAGGAAGAAACTTGCACTTGGATCATTGGGATCAACGCTTTTTTCCCTATCAAGAGGCACAGCCGTTGATTCCTATCCATAGAACAATTACTATCCAGGATTTACTTTATCTATCGTAATAACAAAAATTGAGTTCACATCCATACATCCATGCATCCATTTTCACATCCACATACATACATCCACATCCACACATACACATCCACATCTATATGCATACATTCACATCCAATTTCATACATCCACATCTACATGTACATTCACATCCATACATCCACATTTATATGCATACATCCACATCCACATTCATACATCCACATCTGGATGCATACATCCATACATACATATCCACATTCACATCCATATATCCACATCCACATCCACATCCACATCCATATCCACATTCACATCCATACATCCACATCCACATCCACATCCATATCCACATTCACATCCATACATCCACATCCACAAGTATACATCCGTTTTAACATTCATACATCCACACTCCCATTTCCACATCCACACATCCACATACATACATCCATTTCCACATTCCCATTCATATAGCCCCATACGCCTTCACATCTATTCTTTTACATCACATCCATTCTCGCCCTATCACAACCCATATACATCTTATCTCATCACATACACTTCTTATCTCATCCCATACACATCTTATCACATCTTAACTCATCTTATTACATCCTAACTCATCTCATATGCATCTTATCACATCTCATACACCTCTTATTACATCTCATACACCTCTTATCACATCCTAACTCATCTTATCACATCCTAACTCATCTCATATACATCTTACACTTCTTATGTCATCCCATACACATCTTATCACATCTTAACTCATCTTATCACATCCTAACTCATCCCATAAGTATCTTATCACATCTCATCACATCTCATACACCTCTTATCACTTCCTATCACATCTCATACCTATTTATAGAATACAAGAGACTTCTTATATTTGATATAAGTTTCCTTTACACATCTATTTATGCATAAATTCCATTTAAGGAGACTAACACTCTCGGATTAAAAATCCATCTTTTATGCATCTTCCTATGCATAAATTCATTTTAAATGAGAATGACACTTTTGCATTAAAATCAATCTTTTATGCATCTTCCTATGCGTAAATTCAATTTAGTAGGAATTACTCTTTTAGAATAAAAGAATTTCTCTTATGCATCTAACTTATGCATAAAATCCATTTATGATGAAAATCACACTTTTAGTATAAAAATTTTCTTTTATGCATACCTCTATGCATGAAACTCAATTATGATAAAAGTAACACTTTTATAATAAAATAATCAACTTTTATGCATACCTCTATGCATGAATTTCAAATAATGATAAAAGTAACACTTTTATAATAAAATAATCAACTTTTATGCATACCTCTATGCATGAATTTCAAATAATGATAAAAGTAACACTTTTATATTAAAATAATAATCTTTTATGCATACCTCTATGCATGAAATCCAATTATGATAAAAGTAACACTTTTACATTAAAGTAATAATCTTTTTTGTATACCTCTATGCATGAAATCCAAATATGATAAAAGTAACACTTTTATGTTAAAATAATAATGTTTTATGCATACCTCTATGCATGAAAATCAATTATACATAATATAAAGAACAATTTCTCTATGATTACAATGAATATCTTTCAATTAATCTAGGATGATAATTCCTAGAATATGGTAGGAAGTCCTATTTTCATGCTCTGAATGAAATTATTTTATGCATAATTTTTATAAAAAATTTATCATAGCTCCGCTGCTATGTGACTGATAAATCTCAAATTTTCTAAGGGATAAAGCTTATCATTAAGGAAATAAATAGAATGATCCCTAATTGGATCATTAATCCATAATGGATTGAATCATCAATATTCATGAAATTCATAAACTAAAAGCATAGAAAAAAGCCATTAATTTGGTCTCAAGCATAGATTAATCTTGGATTAAGGAAAAGCTTTATGAAAAGCTTCATTTGGATTGAGAATGGGTCATGAATATGACCATTTCTTGAGTTAGAGAGAGAAATTACATAAAAACCATTAGAATTAAGCATTAATAAAAATTTATGTAATTCTTAACTATCATTAATCAATTAACTTCAATAGCATTCATCAAATTATGTAACTCTTCACTACCATTAATCAATTAACTTCAATAGCATTCAAAAACCATTCCAATTAAGCTTCTCAAGCTTGAGAGGGGTTGAGAAGAGAGAAACATTGAGAAATTATAGAAAAGAATCAAAATTCACCACTTACCTTACAAATTACTTGATTCTTTGTTCACGGTAGAGGCCCCCAACCAATCAATTGGTTTAGTATGTTGATGGAGCCACCAATGGGGATTGAAGAAAGAGGGAAGTGTCAAAAAACTAGTGAATTATTATTGAATTCACAGTTCTTGGCTTAGGTGGAGTAGAGTAACAATGCATTAAACATTGCTGAGTTTCAACAAAGGGGAAGGCCTCTATTTATAGGAAAAAGTGAGCTCCTAACCAAACAAACTGATTCTAGAATTTTCCAACTCAATTTGGTCAATTTTTGACCACTTTTAGGTCAGTTGAGCTAACTTTTTGCAACTAGACTTGAATTAGGAGAGAGGAGAGATAAAATATCTGAATTTATATGAGTTTAAAATTCATTCAAGCATGTGAAATATGCACCTCCTTTAATGGACTCCCCTTCCTTACATATGTGTCAAAATTGAATTATTATACCCAAAATATCTCATATTTTTAATATTGCTCATAGTTTTTTACTAATAAACCTTGTACATTTTCAACTCTTCATCTTATGTGAGCATTTACTCATTTTTGGATACCCAAAATATCTCATATTTTTAATATTGCTCATAGTTTTTTACCAATAAACCTTGTACATTTTCAACTCTTCATCTTATGTGAGCATTTATTGCTCATAGTTTCTTATTACAAATAAACCTTGTACATTTTCAACTCTTCATCTTATGTGAGCATTTATTGCTCATAGTTTCTTATTACAAATAAACCTTATACATAGTCAACTCTTCATCTTATGTGAGCATTTACTCATTTTTGGGTATCTTCTTTTACAAATTGGATTTATCTCCTCCCTACACATGGACTGATGCTATTGGCCCATAGGAATCTTAATTGGACCATAATCCAAAAATTTCTAGAAATCTAAACCCTTAGGCTAAGGTCCTTTATACCCATTTCTAATAAATTCCAATTGCACATTGGAAAGTTCTTTTTGAATTTCTGTTTCAGGGGAATTCATTTAAATAATATGAGAAATTTTGCTATCTAAAAATATTCAAAATCTGAATATTCTCTCTCTAGAATATTTTCTCTCTCTATGTCAAAATAGGCAGAGACAAGATCTTTTATATTTTTGAAGAGGGGATTGATTACAGGGGAAGATGCTGGACATCTTGAGAAGCTGGGGAGGAATCCTACAATAGATGTGGGTAGTCGTACAAGTGAACGATTGGATGGCTGTGTATGAATGAGATATGATGTGGATAGAAGTGATGTGATACAATGTGGATAGAATGTATGTGATGGGATGGTTATGAGAATGTATGTGGTGGGTATGAATGAACATTTAATGTGATGGGTATGAATGAATGTGATGTGATGGGTGTAAATGGATGTGATGTCAATGAATGTGATGGACATGAATTGATGTAATGTCTTGTGAATCAGGATGTGAATGAATGAGATGTGATGTCATGTGAATAAGGAAAAATTTTGAACAAAACTCACCAACCTCCTACACCCCCCCACCATATTAATCCACATACAATTCCACCATGATCTCGACCATATCTATGAAGCTCATCTCAGTCATTCCATGTACACTAACGAGATGAGTGTGCCATTGAAAATTTGGATTATAATTAAGAGATAATAAAATCACACTAATTAATTAATTAATTAAGCATAGTAATAAACACAATATGGACTATCGAATTCAAATTTATATTCGACGTGTTCAAAATTTAAATGATTTAAATATTGTTATCATCCATCTTACACACACACACACACATAGATATATATTGATCTCGTTGATATATATATATATATGTATATGTATATCCCACACACATATATATATTATATTTGTCTCATCCAAATTGTTATATAAATATTGGTCACTTGACCAAATCTTTGGATCCCCTACATTTGGGATCATTCTTTTCCAATGTTTTGGTTGCATGATCAAATCAATGTCACTCAAGGGAGGCACGTAGAACAGAGAATATGCACCCCTTAAACAGTGGAGTCGATGCTGCGGTAAAAAAAATCGTCCTGCTCCATGCTATCATCCCTCCCTTCGGATTGATGGACATATAAATCCTGCACCATATCATCAAACACCTCCTCCTCCACGGCTTCATGAGGTAATGGCGGAGGGCTACTATCACCATCACTCCATGCATCCGTAACGATCCCTCTTGAGGATCCCACCTCATATCGCCGACGCCTTGCCTCCTCACGAGACGAGCATAGGGCAACATATGCAGGTGTGGCACTACATCCTGTATCAAATTAAAATGGGATCATAACTCAAACATATGAACACCCATAGGTATCTCAATCAACCTTAACTCTTTAACACTTACCATGTTTATGGTCGCATACCATTCTCCATACTTTGAGATGTGATTGAGTGTAATCCTGTGTATGAACATATGAACACCCATAGGTATCTCAATCAACCTTAACTCTTTAACACTTACCATGTTTACGGTCGCATCCCATTCTCCATACTTTGAGATGTGATTGAGTGTAATCCTGCGTGCACAATACATGTTTCCTCGACATCGATCACACATACATTTGATTTTTTGCTCCAACCACATTTCGCGATGGTGGATATGGAGGGATTCATTTTCACTGGAGCTACTTGTTGAAGATGAAGACATCCTACAAATAAACAACCCAAAAAAATTACTCTTGTTCAAATATTTAATCTAAAAACTCTATGACGTGTCTATTTGCGTGTCTAAAACCACGCTGTTTTGTGTGGTACGCGTCTATAGGCGTGTCTAAACTACTGTAAACGTGCATTTACACGCGGTTTTAGACGCGATAGTAGATACGACATTAGACGCTCCTGTAGACGCGATTTTCATTCAAACCTACTTTTAGCGCGCTTGCTTTTCTTCACATACTTTTAACGGGCTTGCTTTGCTATTAAGAGATCCACAACCTAGCATCCACACTTATCTTCAAGCACCCACACTTATCTATAGGCTTACACAATCATCTCCAAGCACACAAGAGAAGAGGGTGAATAAGGAAGAGAAGAAAGAGAAGCAGCTTTGAAGAAGGACAAGAAGCATCCATACCTCTATCCAAGGTAAGTCTCTTTAGGGTTGATCTTCTTTGAAAGTTGCTCTCGTCTGATTCGTCCTTTGCTCTCTTTGAAATGAATGTTTTTAGTACAACAACTGTGTTTTTGTGTCGGGCGCAACGCATGTCCTTTTCGTCTTTTAGAATAGTATGTCTGTCAGAGCGCGTCTATAGACGCATTTGAGAGAACGTCTACTAAAAGTGCGTCTATAGACGCGTCTACTCTGTGTTGGAAACAAGTAGCCGCGTCTATAGACGCGCTGTTAAACGCAAATATAGACGCTGTGTTTTCTCCCTTTTTTTTCCCTCCTCTCTTTTTCTCTTTTTTTCTCCTCTCTTTCCCTCTCCTTTCTCCTCTCTTTTATCCGCACTTTTTCTCCTCTCCTTTCTCCTCTCTTTTCCTCTCCTTTCTCCTCTCTTTTATCCCCATTTTTTCTCTCTTTTTCTCCTCTCTTTTCCTCTCCTTTCATGGAAATAAGTGATTGCATGAATGAAGAAAGGGATTGCATGAATGATGGAAAGGGATTGCATGAATGATGGAAAGGGATTGCATGATTGAAGAAGGGGATTGCATTAATGATGGAAAGGAAAAGCATGATTGAAAAAATAGATTGCACTCTATATTTTCCTCTCTTTTTCCTTCCCTCTTTTATCCTCTCTTTTCTTCTCTTTTCGTCTCTCTTATCTCTTTTATCTCTCTTCTCTCTTTTCGTCTCTCTTATCTCTTTTTGTCTCTCTTATCTCTTTTATCCTCTCTTTCCTTCTCTTTTCGTCTCTCTTTTTCTCTCTTATCTCCTCTCTTTTTCTCTCTTTTTTTCTCCTCTCTTTTCCTCTATTCTCCTCTCTTTCTCTCTCTTTTTTTCTCCTCTCTTTTCCTCTATTCTCCTCTCTTTTATCCCCCTCTTTTTTTCTCTATTCTCCTCTCTTTTTCTCACTTTTATCTCCTCTTTTTTTCCTCTCTTTTCCTCTCCTTTCTCCTCTCTTTTATCCCCGCTGTGCATGCCTTTTCTACTCTCTTTCCTTCTCTCTTTTTCTATCTTTTTCTCTTCTCACTTCATCAGTAATCTTCTTTTTTTCTTTTTTCCAGTTCATCATGTGGCCCAGGAAGCGCTTCAAGCTCACCTGATCCTCGGGATTCCATCTTTCGGGACTTATATAACCTTTTGGGGCACCCTCCCAGTCTTGTGGAGTTATATGGCTACATGACGGGTACTCTAACCCCCCCCCCCGAGTCGACACTACAGACTCCAAACCACCCCAACCCCACACCTTTTGAGTGGAGTCAACACAACCCAGCTGGTTACATAGCCAAGACCCTTCCCCCATGCCGTCCTATGTCCCTTCCCCCATGCCATCCTATGACCCTTCCCCCATGCCGTCCTATGTCCCTTCCCCCCATGCCGTCCTATGTCCCTTCCCCCATGCCGTCAGGAGGCCCTTCTGGCTCGCAGAGCTGTCCGCGTACTCCCGTGCAGTCAAGACTTGGTTCTCCAGTAGCTTTAGGTGGCCAACGTACTAGCTCAACATGACACAGTAGTAGCAGGCGTAGTAGCAGGGAGAGCGCCGGTGGCGGATGCATGGCACAGCGCTTTGGGAGGGGTGGCGGTGGGGACGAGAATGATTCAGATGATTTAGACGTGCCTCCGGGTGATGGTACGATCTACTATGACATCACTCAGACAGGAGGCATCTTGATGGATGCACGGGGGAAGGACATCATGGCCTTCATGCGCTCTGTAATTGCTAACAATTACAAAGATTGCTTTATTCACTACTACAAAGATCAACCAAAGAGGTTAGCTGATGAGACCCTCGCTGCTGTTTGCTCTAGGTATCCTAATCCCCCCAATGTTCAGTTCATAGATAAATGGGCCAAGTCAAAAATTGTTTCGATACTTAGCAATAAAAGATCTTCGCTTAAGAGGCATGCACTAACAGAGCTTGCCAGGCTCTAGGGCGGTCAACCACCAAGGGGCCCACTCTACACCGCTCACAAGCGTGAGTGGAAGAAAGCAATGAAGTCAGCGAAGGAGGAACCCAGTCTAAAGCACGTGGAGGCACGAAGGATCCAAATGGAGCAATATGGAAGCGTGCATTTTGGAGCAGGGGGTGTTGAATCATGGGAGGCCTAGTTTGTAAGTATCGATCTCAAATTATATTATTTATGTAGTTTATTAGGAGGTTGTTTCTTTGCAATAACCCCTCCATAAATTGTGTCATTTTGCAGCTTGATATCATGGGCAGGTATCCTACTCCTGTCTACCACCACTGCCACCATCGTAGAGGAGATACATGGAGGCACTTCTATAATGACGGGTTGATTTTACTGAGGAGCAGTATATCCGGGCTACTGGAGAGTCCAAGGTATTTGAAAGTAATTAAATAATGTCAATATTATAAATAAAGATTTGATTTTTCATACATTGATATATGTTGTCCCTTGTTTAGAGGACCCTGCACAAGAAGACGAGAAAGAAGACGAGGAAGAAGAAGGTGGAGAAGGGAGCACAGAAGGGAGCGAGAAGTAGTGCTAGCTACTCTTTTTTGTACTTGGCCACCACTGGCTTGTGGCGTCGTGCCTCTTGTATATACACTCCTCTTATTTTTGGTACTTGAAGCCACAGGACGTGGCTTAGCGTCGTGCTATATGTACATACAAGCACTTTTAGAACTATCAATTAATGCCTTGTAACTAAACGTTTCGGAGTTATAATGTTTTATTTGGAATTGTAATTAATGTCAGCTATAGACGTGCTTGTTGCAAGAGTGCTAATTAAAATGTGATTGGTTGTAAGAATTGAATTACACAATGTGGAAATGGGATTCCTGTTACTACATTGCATACACAACATACACAGCATTCTCTTAAAGCACAAAAAATTTAAAAAATATTTTGTAGCGCGTCTAAACGCGTCTATATACGCGTTTGTCTGCTCAAGAAGCGTCTATTTGAGCATCTATAAACGCGTCTATGCATGCGTCTGTCTATTTACGTTTATAAATGCATCTATACATACGTCTGACTTTTTTTAAATTTCTCCTCGATCGTCTATTTGTCCGTCTATATGCGCGTCTGTGTGAACGTCTATAGGTGCATCTATAAGCGCGTTTGTTTGCTACCTTTTAAACGTGCCTTTAGATGCGGGTCTGTAGACGCGCTAATAGACGTGCAAATAGATGCACCCGTAAGTTTTTTTTTTAGTTGAGTAAACACGTCTGTGTGCGCGTCTGTAGGTGCTTTGTCTTGTTGTGACTGCTTACTTCTAAAGATTAATTCGCCTAACATTTTGCTCCACAATTTGGACCCTTGACGAGGACTTTGTAATGGTACTAAATTGATATGCAAGCAATTTAACTCAAAGGTGATAAAAGCAAAAATCATTACAGGTACAAATATTGGAGATAGAGTCTTTATTCCCAGGAAAACATTTGTGCCTACTATGCTTCAATTGTCATTTGACATGAGAAGGAGGCAATTTCCTATCATGTTAGCTTTTGGTATGTCAATAAATAATTCCCAAGGACAAACATTGAATGTATTGGGACTTTATCTGGCCATGCAAATATTCACACATGGACAATTGTATGTCGCTATGTCACATGTTAGATCATCTAATGCAGTGAAAGTGTGTGTAAAGCATATTGTGGAATATGAAAGTGGCACAACAGATTCAAATGAACTCTTCACAATAAATGTTGTCTACAAGGAGGTTTTGCAAATGGCATGTCGAAGAATTTCAATGTAAATGGAAGTTTTTGCAAATGTAAGAGACTACATTTATTCCTATCTTTGTGCAATGAAGGAAGCATTTGATTGGAGAATATTTTTGAAGATGTGCAAGTGCAGTCTTTGTTTGCTTTTGGATTGCTTTTATATATAGTGCCCTTATACTGTGTGTGTGTGTGTGTGTATATATGTAAATATATATATATATATATATATATATATATATATATATATAGAGAGAGAGAGAGAGAGAGAGAGAGAGAGTGTGTTATATTTGATATCAAGGATATATTGCTTAGAATGGATGTGGCAAGGAGCTTATTTTCATTTGTTTATGGTGATGGACAAGATATTGAAGGTAAATGTTCTAGATGTTTGCTATAATTCAGGTATTATTGTTTTCCAAGATTTATTTAATATTCATGGGATGAATTGTAGACCCTCCATTTTGGGAAGCCCAAGCAACCACTTCTCTAATTGTCGAACTGTTAGAGAGCATTGGTGGTTTACGGTATATATACAAACTTTATTTTTATGTAGCTTTTGTGTTTTGTTTGATTAATTTATATTTTTATTGAAACATTCATTTGCAACAAGGAATATCTTCACTTTTTAGAACCCAAATTATTGTTGGGTTGTGTTTCCGTGGTCGAGAAAGTTACGAAGAGAGATTTGGGCTCCTAGGAATTTACAATCTACGATTGTGGAAGGTTGCAGATCAACTTCATGTACGTGTAATGTTTGCGGATTATGAAAAGCCTGATAAGTTAGATTTTCGGTGCATAGGCACTGGACAATACAGAATTTTTCAATTTGCTATTTGCAAGCCCGTTCAAACGCCCTTCGCCTCCAATATTGATCCACCAAATGAGTTTTGTAAGATTTTATCCTTATCCAACTTTTTTCTACGAGAGTTATATTTTCAATGCTAATACTTTTTATGGCATACATTTTGCCAGATGGAGGCACGAGATATAGGCTACCAAGGAGAGATAATCCAGTTGTCCAAAGATTGTTTTGAGGTTGTGTTCACGTGTGTTAAGATACTCATCATTTTATGGGTTTGTAATGCTAGAAGCTTCTATATGGATATATATGGCAATCATGATGTTTTTATATATTAGTTTGGCAAGTTCACGGCGATGTATACATATATGTATGAGTGTGACCAGTGTCTATGAATATTATGGGTGCGTGCGCATACACAGATACATATTTACATGTGTGTATGTGACATGCATACATGCATTCATAGCCACGCACACACTTACACATATCCTTCCAGTTGTGGCATGTATGGTTTCAATGGATTTCACGTACACATACTCATACATACATACATACATCTTTATGCATGTTTGTGTGTAACTCGATGTGCCTAGCTTCTAAAAGGAAAGAAAAAGGTGATTTTACACATATTTCTTTTGCATGTACCTAAATGCAAAATGCTTCTTGCCTATCGGTCGTGACACTAGTATTCAAACTAGACTACACCATGGAATGCGTCCGCTAAAAGATGGGCACATTCGACGCGTAAGGATCCAATTCTGGTGCGTCGTCTGCCACATCAACCCCGTCCTCCTCTCCTCCCTCCAGTGGTAGAAGCTCCCAACTCCATCAGAAGCCCCTTTCTACACCCCTCTTTCCACCAGTGGTAGCTTGCCGTGGGGAAGCTTCCCCACTCTCTCAATAACCTTTCTGGTAACCCCTTCGTCCGGCATAGTTTTCATAAGGCTTACATAGTGGCATACCTTTCATAATATTGAGCATAGCTTGCATAAGCTTTTGTATGTATGCATTACTAATCCTTTTCTCACCCTTTTGTTGGTTGTGTATGTCCTTTAATTCTCTCTTTTGACATCACGAAAAAGAGGTAAGTTCTTCTCTATCTTTCCTCTATTATTATTGTACCCTTAGGTGCTCGGGATTTGTTTTGTAGGTTTGCACATAAGCTTTATGCATAATGCTTTATGCATGCTTTACGCATAAGCTTTACGCATAAGCTTTATGCATAAGGACTCATGCATAGCTTCATGCATAAAGCCTCATGCATAGCTTTATGCATAGCTTTATGCATAGGCTATGCATAAAGCTATGCATAGCCTCATGCATAGCTTTATGCCTAGGCTTTATACATAAGGCCTCATGCATGCTTTATGCATAAGGCCTCATGCATACTTTTATGCTTAAGGCCTCATGCTTAAGGCCTTATGCATAGTGCTTTATGCATAAGGCCTCATGCATAAAGCATTATGCTTAAATCTTTATTATGCATAAGGCCTCATCCATAAAGCATTATGCTTAAAGCTTTATGCATAAGGCCTCATGCATGCTCATGCATGCTTTATGCATAAGCTTTAGCATAGCTTAATCATAAAGCTTAATCTATGCATTAAGATCTATTCATAGAGCTTAATACATAGATTAAGCTCTATGCATGCATTCACAATGCATAGAGATCTATGCATAGATTAAGCTCTATGCATTGACCTCTATACATGCATTAAGCTCTATGCATAGAGCTTAGTCTATTCATACATTAATCTTTGTGTATGCATGCTTAATGCATAGTGCCGAGGTATGGTTTAGTTAAGGCATATTTTTCCTCTCTTTCCTCTATTATTATTGCACTCTTGGGTGCTGGGGATTTGTTTTGTAGGTTTGCACATAAGCTTTATGCATGCTTTATGCATAAGGCCGCATGCATAGCTATGTATAGCTTTATGCATAAGGCCTCGTGCATGCTTTATGCATAAGGTCTCATGCATAGTTTTATGCTTAAGGCCTTATGCATAGTACTTTATGCATAGGTCTTATGCTTTAAGCTTTATCCATAAGCCTTATGAATAAGGCATCATGCATAAGCTTTATGCATAAGCTCTCATGCATAGTTTTAAGCTTAAGGCCTCATGCCATAGCTTTAGGCTTAAGGCCTCATGCTTAAGACCTCATGCCATAGCTTTATGCATAAGGCCTCATGCATAATCCTTATGCTGCTTTAAGCTTTATGCATAAGATTTATGCTTAAGGCCTTATGCATAAGCTTTATGCTTAAGGCGTACTTTAAGCTTATGCATAGTACTTTAAACATAGTGCCTCATGCATCGCTTGATGCATAAGCTTTACTAATCTTTTACTCACCCTTTTGTTAGTTTTGTAGATCCTCTAATCCTCTCTTTCAACATCATGAAAAATAGGTAAGTGCTTTTATATCTTTTCTCTCTTTCCTCTATTATTATTGTACCCTTGGGTGCTAGGGATTTATTTTGTAGATTTGCAGATAAGCTTTATGCATAATGCTCATGCATACTTAAGGTCTTATGCATAGTGCTTTATGCATAAGGCCTCATGTATAAAACTATGCATAAGGCCTCATGCGTAAGGCCTTCTGCTGCATAGTGCTTTATGCTTATAGCCTCGTACATAAAACTATGTATAAGGTCTCATGCTTAAGGCCTTATGCATAGTGCTTTATGCATAAGCCTCATGCATAAGCTTTATGCATAAGGCCTCGTGCATAGTTTTATGCTTAAAGCCTCATGCATAAGGTCTCATGCATCGTTTTATGCATAAGGCCTCATGCATAGCTTTATGCTTAAGGCCTTATGAATAGTGCTTTATGCATAAGGCCTCATGCTTAAGGCCTTATGCATAAGGCCTAATGCATAATGATTTATGCAAGGCTTACTTAACGGCTTGCATAACGCATAGTGCCGGGAATGAGATGATTCTCGGCTTGCATAACGGCTTATATGCTTTCTTAATATTTGTTTATTTTTTGAGTTTTTTGAAGAATGAGATAATTCCCAGGGTCAATTGACTTAAAGAGCCAAGAAGTCTTCTTTTCATAATATTTTTTAAATATTTTCATTGTTTGTATAGATGTGGCCTGGGTCCTTGTCCTCTTGTCCCACAGGCCCACAGGTTGAGGCTCTCATCCAGTCTCTCTGAACGGTTTGCTAGGGACGTAGAGGGCATCTTTGGCTACACTCCTACCCCTGAGGAGTTGGCAGTCTATGCAATAGGCCCCCCTTTACCATTAGGTCCGCGCCCATAGCCCAATAGAGTCCCTTGCAAGGCACTTTACCCTTGCTAGGCACTTCACCTGTCTTTACATTCACCCCTTATCCATCAGTCCCAATTAGTACTATAGCATCTCCTACACTTGCACCTTTAGGAAATGTGACACCTCACAGTCATCATGGCTCTACTGAGAGTGGCAGCCGTCGTCGTAGGAGGGTAGTCGTGGAGATAGTGGTAGTTGTACCTCACGCCACACTAGCAGTGAGAGTGGAGGTAGAGGATGCCTAGGGCAGTGCTTTGGGGGTGGGGATAGTTCTTCACAGTCACCACCACATCATGGTGATATATCATATTATGATATCACAAATGTGGGCGGCATAGTTGATGAATCTCGTGGAAAGGAGGTGGTAAACTACTTGTGCCAAGTAGTTTTTGCACACTATAAAGACTACTTTATACAATTTAAGTAGCAAAGGAAGAGCCTAGTGGATGATTGCATTAAAGCTGTCCACAAGAAGTATCATAATCCTCACAACCAAAGGTTTAATAGTAGATGGACACAACATAAAATCAAAGACATACTTAAGAATAGGAGGTCTCTAGTAGTAAGAAGACATGCAAAGGAGGAGAAATCCCGAATAGATGCCAGTCAAAATGGACACAGCAAGCCATCTACTACTCATAGGGGTGAGTGGAAGAAAGCTAAGAAGGAGGTCCTAGAAGGAGTAGTGAACTAGCAACAAAGAGAAGAGCGATGAATACAAATGGAGCGATATGGATACAAACAGGGGTGAGTGGAAGAAAGCTAAGAAGGAGGTCCTAGAAGGAGTAGTAAACTAGTAACAACAAAGAGAAGCGCGATGAATACAAATGGAGCGATATGGATCGTCCCACTTCGGATCTAGAGGTTGTGCATCATAGGAGGCCGAGTTTGTATGTATAGTGAAACTTCATGTCTTTTATTTATATTGTCTCTATTTGAGTTATGTTATAATGTTTGTCTTGTGATGTAGTGTGACATTGTGGGTAGAGATCCTACCCCAGTAGAGAGACTAGCTACCATCGATGCACAATCAAGGAGATACATGGGATTACCTTCACGATGAAGGGATCATCTCCGACGAACAATACAATCGAGCAAGGAGAACACCAATGCAGGTAATACTTTTTATTTTTATTTACAAAACATGTTTCGATCTTTATAATACTTTTTTTATTATTTACATATATCTTCACTTTGTGTAGGCACAAGGTGGACAAGAAGGAGGACAACATGACTCAGAGAGTGATGACTCTTCTGAGTAGTTTTCCTTGTAGTTTTTCTTCATGTACACTTTTGGTTTATGCAACTATGTTTCTTTTTCAAGCCTCATGTGGCTACCATCATGTATGGATAATTTCTTAGATATAAGATGAAATTTTTCATCTTCTTTATGTATCTATGTTTTTATTCAAGCCTTATGTGGCTACGATTATGTATGGAGAAGTTTTTGGATATAAAATGTAATTTCTCATCTTCTTTAATCAATATTCGAAGTGTGTTCAGAAATCTTTTTGTGCATATCTATCTTTAATTTAAGTTTTTATGTTTATATCTTTGTCGATCTTGCTTCATCTATGTACAAGTAAGCAAAACCTTAAACTAGAGAGCTGCTTCTGTAGAAAATGCAGCTGCATGTGTAGAAAATGCAGTTGTACATCTGCACAGGCAGCTCTCTATAAATTTTTTTAATTCCAGAGCGCGTCTATAATTAGAGAGGCTATCAAGGTGTCTATTTACACGTCTTTATCTACATCTATTTATGCATCTATATGCATGTCTATATCAGTATAGACGTGTATATAGACGCATAAAAAGATGTGCATATAGATGTGTGTTTGTAGACGCAATTATAAACGCGCTCGTAATATTTTAAAACACGTCAAAATGTGTTTATAAATGTGCTTATGGTCGCTTTTCCTTATAGTGTCTCACAAATAAAGTTATCTACACCCTCATGCGAGGCTGTTACTGAAAAATTAACGGTCAATTTGGTGTCTGCGTCCCGTTTTCGGTGCTCGTTGCGTTTATTTTTATTATGAAAACTCCCATATGAGTTTCCTTTAGGCTAAACCACTCACTATGACCCTCTTATACATTATCCAACATGGTTAAGTATAGAATAGAAATTGCATACAAATAACACCACAAAACATGCATAAAAAGTCTCAAAATTGACTAAAAATCGACATATCTAAATTACTAAATTTTGTGACCAAACTTAATCTTTTATGTCCTCTATGTATTTCCTACTTTTCAACAGTAAATATAGATGCTAAAAATCTCCGAATCAAGTGGACCCGAAATACGTACATATGAGTACGTTACATGAAGATATGTTTATTTGTAGTAGACATAGATTACCTTCTAGGCCATGCATCAAATCTAAGCTTAGCCATGATTATATAAAGTCTAGATTTTGTAAAAGACTATAACATTCGTGTGGTAGAACTCGCTTTTCCCTAGATAATTATTTAATGATGCTAAATCATTTGATTCTATAATTTCCTTGGCAAAATGTTCTAATTATAGGATAGTATCATTTTTAAAGATTTTCCATTTCCATGTAATAATATTTTTGAGGAAATAAGGGACATCTTTTCTTAATATGTGATTATTTCCAAAGTATTAAATTAAAAAAAGTCTTTTATTTTCGAGGAATCGTGAGGAAGGAGCATCAAGATCATAGTATTGTATTGAAAATGGAACCCTTGGAGAATGATGTTAAAGAAGTGCTATCCATAGATCTTAGCCATGAAGGCAATCACCTCAGATAGACAATGTTAAATTGGACAGTCTCTGTGGAGGAGTATTTTGATATTAGAGGGTACAATGATAGGATTAAGATGTAGTAATTCTAGCTTAGATAATAACAAAATGTTTTAAATGCTAGCAAACAAAGACATTTCATGAATGATCTCCCCAATGCTCCAGTTATTGTCACCTATCCAGTCTTCTTTGCTCTAGGACCTTGTTTTTGGAGGCCTATGGTCTTAATCGAGAGGCATATGTGATCTTTCCCTAAGAGTTTGAGAAACTAGAGGAAGCATGTTTAGCCTAATGAACTGCTTGCAATGCTATGATAGTTTCTAAAACCAACAAGGATAAGAGAGGAAGAATCCATACTGCAATTAAGCATTGTGTGGTGGTTGAGTACTAGGCAAGGTAAAAAATAAGGACTATCCTATGGTTAAAGTAGATATGGGTTGGTGAATATTTCTTTGATAGAAGGTAGAGTCTTTATGAAACTTTGGCAAATGTTTAAAATTTTTTGGGATATACGCTCACTTTTAGTGTAAATTTAGCAATTGTTTCTCTAAAATTTACCCAAAAAATGCTACATTGGGCTAATATATTAAAATAATCACCATTTTTTAGTTCTAAAATATTCCAAAATTTTGGAAGACCCTTGAAAATTAGCCTTTGGGATAAATTTTACCCTTAATTTTTTCTTTGGCACCAAGGTTTGAACTAGTAATCTCATTGATTCACACCCCTCCCAATTTCCAAGGTAAAAATTTTAAGCTTTTAGTTTATTCAAACGACTTCATTTTGTGAATATGTAAGCGTATAAGATAATAATGGTCGAGAAGTGGTGTAAACTAATGCAAGTGGAATTGGCAAGTGTAAAAGTTCTTTTCACGTGCCAAGAGATGTATGTAATTTAGTTTTCCTTGGATAAAAAACCCAATCAAATGTAAGTTTAGAGTTTTTTCCATAGATGCATATGATGGAATCCTTGGAATAGATTGGCTCACACACAACCAAGATATCCATTATTAGAAATGGATTATTTGCTTCTCAGATCTTCACAAAAATGAGATAACAGGGAGTGGGCTATCTAGAACTCCCACCCTATAACTTATCCAAGTATTGAAGTTATTTGAAAGGACTCAATAAGAATTAAGAAATTTATGTTATGAATCTCAATATTGTAAGCAAAGAGTCAGATATGAAGGAACTAGAATGGTTAAGTTGGTATGCTAACACATTCTCTAAAGATTTGATTAAAATGTGAATAAGTTATGAAGTTGATCATGAGACAGAATTGATTCCCAAATCCTAAATAAATACAAAGAGAGATTAAAAGATGGACGTTCCAAAATCCATCGAGATTAAGGAGCAATCGATTGGTCGTTCCAAAATCGAAAATGTAGTTTAAGGAGAAATTGAGGTAAAGGTACGAGCAAGGAATCGTTCGTCCTTGTAAGGTCCCTCTCCCAAGCCATGTATGTCTCTTTTAATAAAGATTTCAAGAAAGAAAGACAGTGCACTTAGAGAAGAGTGAGACAGTGTGGCTAGAAACATTAGGAAAGTGTTAGGATAAAAATATTCACTCCACAAATCCTAAAAGAAATAAGAAGACAAGAATAGTTCTATAAAGAGATAAGTAACTCCAAAAATAAAAATTCAAATTTAGGTGATAGGAGGTCATATTTAGAGTACTTTTACATATTTAGAGTCCATGCACACTAAAAATGTGGAAAAGCAATGTGTTTCTAAAGATGGCATGTTTGCGGCTATATACAAACGTTTGCAGCTATATACAGACGTTTTGTCCTATTCTACCTTTGCTAGCTTGTAGACCAGATGCCTTTTGGTTCTTTTGACTGGTTATACAACCATATTCTGAGTTTTTATCAGAGAGTTATGGCTGAAATAATTTGTTGATCCTCTCAAGGTCTCTACACAGAGAAATTGTAAGAATGCAGCTAGTAGCCACAAGTAGATTTTAGACCTTGAGATGCACATATCCCTTAATTCTTATCTAATCTCTTAGAAAAGAAAGCTAGATTGATATGACCTTTATGAGCAAGATACTACTACTCCATAGCTTTTCTTTTAAAAAAGAAAGAATAGTATGTCGTAGCCCTACAAGAGAATGCTACTTTGCCATAGACCTTCCAAAGAGAGAAAAGTTAGAGTACGAGTAAGAGGAGATAGAGCTTGGGAGATGATCGGATGATTTCAATCGTAAGTGAAGGTATTAGAAGACTCTCTATTCTCATATATCAAGTTCTGAATATCTTATTAACAAGCAAAGACAACGATAAATGATAAATTTCTATTAGGTATATATATATATATATATAATTTTTTGATTATATATCATTCTTAGGGGTTGAGGTATGGCCCCAACTTCTCTCTATTAATTCCTAATAGTGATCTATTTAATTGATTTACCAGTTAAAAATTGTTTTCTTTTTGTTGAGAGAGGGAGAGAGACAAGACAAGAGACACCTTATACGCTCCACAAGAAGAATGAATCATATTAGTCACAAGTCACATATATATAGAAAAGAACTAGAGTGAGTTAGGGCTAGCTATATATAGCTCCAACACCCCCACTCAAAAAAAGGTCTCCAACTGCGACGAGTAAAAAAATCCTTGGGAGCACAAGGAAAAAACCCGAGCTCGTACATATAAATGCACAATGCCACCTTAAAGTCCATGTGCAATGTGCTTCTATATATACAAAGTACAAAGAATAAATGTGCATGATGTGAAGTAATGTGTGAAGTGTCCTAAAGTCTATAGGCTATGTACAAGTCTAGACAAAATTGACATGACATGAGATGTGCTAATCTCCAAAAAGAGAGGCCACCGCAACTCCAAGTTCTGATCGCAAAAGTGTAAACCGAGCTTCATGGAGTCCTTTGGTGAGAATGTCTGCAATCATTTGATCAGTTGGATAATGTTCTACCATTATTGTTCCTTTCCTTACTTCATGTCGAACATAGTGATAATGAACTGCAATATGCTTGGACTTGCTATGTTGCACGTAGTCCTTGGCTAGACTAATAGCACTTTGGTTGTCACATCTAAGAGAAGTTCTTGAGGAAGGAGAATGACCAATATCAGCAAGCAATTGTCGAAAGCCAAACCAATTCACGAGCTACTAAAGATGCAGCTACATATTCAGACTTTGTATAGTAGAAACTGCAATACAGCGTTGTTTCTTGCTAGCCCAAGATACCAAACAGCCATTGATAAAGAAGCAATTACCACTGGTGGATTGCATGGACAAGTTAGAGCTTGCCCAATCAACATCTAAATAACCCAAAAGATTAAGAGAAGTTGATAAAGATATGTCTTCTTGTTGACGGCGATATACAAGTCCGAAATCTACAGTGCCCTTCACTCGCGGGGGGGTCACTCACAAAAAAATGTGAATATCACGTGCGTTCAACAGAAGCATATTTTTTATTTATGAAACTTACAGAAATATATTTACATAAGGGTATGATTTATTTTTTTTAAAAAAATTTACATATTCATAAAGAAAAGGGGATATTATATAGATCAAAGAAGCAAGAAACAAACTCCTGAGATGTAAGGAATTGATCAATCTTGATGTACCATGATCGTGAAGCTCATTTTAGTCCATACAAAGCATGGTGGAGTTGGCATACAAGATGTTCCTTTCTGGGAATTGTAAATCCTTCAGGTTGCTCCATATATATTTTCTCCTTTAAGTCTCCATTAAGAAAAGCCATCTCAACATCCATTTGATGTATTTTTAAATCAAACTGAGTTGCAAAAGCTAGTAGTACTCGAATGCTTGTACTACAAACTACGGGTGAAAAAGTGTCATGATAGTCAATCCCTGCAGCTTTGAATTTATCAAAGGATCCATCTGCCTTTGTTTTAGTCTTGTAAACCCACTTACATTCGATAGGAGTACGATCAGAAGGTAGATTGGTAAGAACACATGTACCTTTCGAGATTAAAGACCTATATTCAGCTTCTGTGGCTTCCTTCCATTGTTCCTTTTGTGGAGAGGATAACTTCTGCATAAGTTGAAGGATCTTCACAAACAACCAATACGTGATTAAAGGTTTCAAGATCATCATCATATACATGATTTGCACCACCGTGCTCAAGTTCAATAGGAAGATCAACATAGATACCACCGTGCTCAAGTTCAATAGGAAGATCAACATATATATCAAGATTTGTAGAAGTCTCCTTTGAAACTGTAGGATGAACATTAATAGACTTGTCTCCAATGTCCATCAAAAGAGTGTTGTCATCATGCAAATCATTGTCCAAAAGTAGAAAAGGAAAAGAAGTGAGTAATATTTTTGTATCATCAGCATCATATGTGGACCACGAACCTCCCATCAATTGCTCATTGAATATAGCATCTCAACTAACAATTGCCTTTTGAGAACTTGGATCGTAAAACTTGTAACCCTTTGAGCTGCCAGAATAACCAATAAAAATAATCATAGGAAGTTGTGTAACTAATTGAGTTCAAGGAATAGGATCTCCTGCAACAAAAATTTGATTCATAATACCTTTGAATGATTCAATATATGACTAGACATGGATGTACTTGCCTTGAATTGAAGCTCGCCCAAAAGATTACGGAGATAAAGAATCTCTGTTAACAGTTTTCTTCTCAAACATAGTGATAAGATAGTCCCATATAGCATATGACGTGGATAACGGACAAACATCTAGCATGAGTGAATCGTTAAGGGTAGAAAGTATATACCGACGAGTAGCCTTATCATGACGAATCCAGTGTGCATGATCAATTTTCCACTGTTCAAAAATAGGACCTTCGGTAATAATAACATCATTCTGAAGTGGATCAATAGGTTGAGGAGGGCATGCAAGAATACCAAGAACAATATCTGCCAATTGTCTCCTTTCAAAATTAATAGCATCTTGTATTTCCAACGAGGAAATCCTTGGCCTTAGAAAAGAGGAACAGAATGCTGCCCAGAAGGAGATCTGTTAACAAGTATGGTGTTTGGCATCTCCGGTTGTGAGAACACGTACAAGATAAGATCGCAAAACTTGCAAACCATGTATGAGATATGAGAAACGTAGCCAAAATAGGCATGCAACAGACGACGAGCATAAAGTGACCGTGTAAAGAATAGAGTTGACGAGTAGGAAATTTTCTCCAAGCTAAGACTTAGTAGACTATCTGAAGTGTTTCCCCTATTTTGGAAGGGGGGAACCTTACAAATGGTATCAGAGCTGATCTTAGTTCCTAGGATTTGTTTTTCAAAGGTTAACTGTGAAGGGATTAAAACAAGTGATTGTTTATCATATGAGGAGGAATCAATCATCTCTAGTGGCCATAAAAGTAATTTGAATATCCTCACATGTTGAGACAATCATCCTATGAGATTGTGCTTGTATCTTGGGGTTGCACATGCAACATATTTGTACAATAAATTTGAGAAAAAAGATTGGGGAGGAAACCTTTTGAGGAAAAACATAGGGTGATCAAATTAAGAAACTAGTGAGAGACTGAATGACTAGAAAGATAGACCGAAACTTTGTATAGAGAAATTTTCAAGATATATCTCATTAATTTGCATATTATAAATTACTAAGATTATAACTCCATTAAGGTTTGAATAGTTGACGTATGAATGCCATCCATTGGATGCTTTACACTAGGACTATCATCATCCAAGATCTTGAACCCATCTCAGACAAGCATGGGTCTAACTTTAGATGTGTAATTCCCAGAAGATCATGCTCTTAGATGTGTTAATTCCAAGATACTAAATGTGTAATTTTTAAACAACTAATCATCTCAGATGTGTTAATCCAGAAAATCTTTAGATGTATCAATCCCAAGGCACCATATGTGTAATTCTCAAAAAATAAAGATCTCAGATGTATTAATCCTAAGTGTCTTCAGATGGAGTGCTATGATAAGTATTTGACAGTTTTTAACTTTTCATGGATACAATGAAAGAAGCGAGTTAATCCTTGCTCGTCTAAGAAATCAAAAGAAATGCCGAATTAGTTGGAAGCATTGTTGTCAATCTAACCACTTGAGCCAAAATCAGTTATGGGTTGCCATGAAAGTACACCTTTGTGAAAGGTTTTGTCCTCTAGGAGTTTGAGAGGATAAAATGAATGATTTTTTGGAGCTAACCCAAGAAGGGAAGACCCTAGAAGAATACCACCAAAATCTTACTAAAACTTCTCCGATTAGCTCGAGAGATGGATGAGGTTACTCTTCTCCATCGATTCATTTGAAAGCTTAATGTACCATTGAGTAACCTCGTCACAAGAATACAAAACCATCCTCTATTTCAGAAGCCATAATTATAACCAGAGACTATGATATAGTTTTTTTATATAGAAAGTGTCAAGAAGGACATGAATCCTTCCATGTTAATCAAGAAGAGGTCCCCTAATTCAAGAGGAACATTAAGTCCACCCTTGGCTACAAGGAATCATGAGCTAGAGAAAAATTAGGTCAAGAAATAGGGAAAGCAGGGTTAAAGATAATCGAATTCAACAACTATTTCTATATTCCTTGATATGCCAAGATAGTTTCTCCATTGACATCTTAAGAAGGATAATATAATCCATTAGTTTGTCATGTAATAAAGTTCTTTTAATAGCCTCAAAATTACCTTGGAAATGCTGAAATTGCCAAAGTTTGGGAATCCCTTCAAGGTTATTACTGATGCTAGTGGATTCCCCATTGGAGGAATCATAATGAAGGAAATAAAGACCTTATGAAATCAACTATGATATTCACAGTCATGCATTGCTTGTCATAGTGCATGTGCAAAAGCTTTAGCAACACTATATTCTCATTTAGGAAGTTTACTTTAGTTAGCGATCATAAGAGTTGAAACTAGATTTTCACCTAGAATGATCTTTAAACGAGACATAGAAGTTTAATTTGATTATAAATCATAAGATTGTAACCTCAATTTTCACCTAGAATGATCTTAACATGATACATATAGAAGGTTACTTTGGTTACACATTATAAGAGCTTAAATTGGATTATAAATCATAAGATTGTAACCTCAATTTTCACCTAGAATGATCTTAACATGATACATATAGAAGGTTACTTTGGTTACACATTATAAGAGCTTAAATTGGATTTTTACCTAGAACGATATTAACATGAGATGCACTTTCCAGAAAGACTTCCTTACTCAATTATTCATGGTTATAGTACTTTCTAACCCTCTACCTGGCTGAGATCAAAGAAAATATCAAATCAGATAAATTTTTATCCCCTCTTATCGTACTACTCAAGCAAGAAAGTAAGACTGCTCAAGAAGTTATAAAAGTTAAAATTTTTCTCTTCTTGATGTAAATCAAGTATTTAGATTGTCTTTACATGTTTCTTATAATATATATATATATATATGTATATATATAATCCCATTTTTTAATAATTATTTATTTGATTTTTTTTTACAACTTGAAGTATGTAGGGTACATGGAATGCAAGGCTTATTATAAACTAATATAACTAAAATAGAATACAAGGGTAGAATACTAACACACCAAAAGGATTCTGGTGCCTAAACCTTGTAATTATCATTCATTCTTAAACTTTGTAGTAGTAGATTCAAGCTTGTTATTCATGAGCACCTTGGTATACCCATTTGGTATAATAATCCACAACCACAACTAGAATGTGATAGTTTATGTTCTTTGAGATATGGGTTCAAATTGCCCTATGAATTCCAATCCGCATATCTAACATGCTTCTAATGGTATAACTAGATGATAGGTTATTTTGTGTGAAACATTTGATTGCTCTAATGGTTGCTTGAGATCACATGCTTCCACACATCCATTAATACTATTCACAGTCCCACCATAACTATTTTTGGAAGATTTTTCTAACTCTAATTTCTTCAAAAATGTTATTGCTAGTCACCCCTTTATATCCCTCCCTAAGAACCAGTGGCTACTCTCACTGATGTAATACTTGATATATCCCAAATTTATATAAGTGGCTTGCAACCACCATAAATGTGTTTATGCAGAGTGCCAATCTCTTCTAATGATCTAGAGGCATGATGCAAGCATCATCATACCAGCCCAGCCATCTACTAGAAAAAATTAGCATCCAAAAACTCATTGAGAACTCCATTTGGAGGATCTTCTAATAATAAATCTTCAACAATATATATGTTATACAATCAAGATCTACTGCTAACATGAGCTTCAAATTCTAAAATACCTTATCAGAATGCTCAGATCAAACATACATGGCATACTATTTTGTAAGGAGCACAACACATAAGCTAAATAGTGGAGGAAGTGGGTAATATTTATCTAACCAAGAAACACATGAGCTAAACAACATAGAACTTGGGTGGTCTGTCATTTGATCTGATAAAAAATCTTCCGACCACCTAATTCACCATAATGGGATCAATCACGAGGGTGCTTTTTATAAGAGAAACTTAAAAAAAAAACCACAAAGACTTGCTAGCTTGGCATAAGTTTGAAGGCAAGTTATGTGTAATTTCATCTCTGTTATTTAAAGAGGGTATTTTGATGTAGGTTTATTGAGGACCTCATTTGTTGTATTAAAGCATGGTTTATTAATTCTATGTGGAAATATGGAATTGTGGGACTTAGAAAGACATTTAAAGACTACTTTTTAGAATTTGATTAGAAATTGCTGCAATTTATTGTCTATAATAAGAACAATGACAGGCTCATTAATTTTAATCACTATATGAAATAGATGAAGTGATATTTGCTTGAGTTTAGGTGTGCAAATAAACTCTTTATCTAACCTACATAGATAGTCCTTCATGGCTTTTGTTATGATATTTCAAGAAGGGAAAAAAAGTTTTTAGAAGAAGAAACTCTTTAAATGCACATTAGAAAAAATAAAACTACAATCTTGGTAGGTAGACTCTTATTTATTATTATGTTAAGATTGTTTTGAAAACATGGACCAAATTTTATGTGGGTAGAATTGTCCAACATTTTAACTCAGTCTAGCCTTATCTCTTCCATTAAAATATCTAAACATGGGTCTAATCTAAATGAGAATTGTGTAGAAGATATAAACTTGCCATGTGCTACATAAATATATGAGTTCAAATTGAGGGGTTCTTGAGAGGCATTCTATTTACCCATGGATTAAGAGCTATGTGGAAATAATAATAATTATTATAGCTAGTAATTCATCTAATTAATGTTATAATATATATGAAGCTATAAGAGGAAAAAAAATATTCATATGAAGGATTTCAAGAAGAAAAATAAGATTGTTCTTCTAACAATTAGAATTCATGACTTAAATTTCAATGTTTAAGATTGATTTGTCTATTATTGGGAATTAGTTTGTCTAGGAGTGATTATGATTCATGGTATATGACAAGGATCTCTTTACATGAAAGGACTCAACTAGGCTTGAAATAAAATTATGTTACCCTCAAAGCTTTAAGACTTAGCCTATATAATTGTCTCCACTTTATGAATAAATATAATTGATTCTCCTTAATTCTTCTAGTGTGTAATTAGCATGAGATTAGCCTTCTTTTAATCATTTTAATCATAAATAATAATTTCTCGAATCAAGCTTATGTGTTACCTTGATCCACCATAGCTTTAGCCTTTACTCTTGCTCAAGATCTAAACCATAAGGTCCAACACCACTGAAAGGATACTAGAAAATGAATTTCCTAGATCCTCCTTCAAGGTGAGAGGATGCCACACTCCTCCTTCAAGGTGTACATCTTGTAATCTTAAGGGGAGAGGATGTCACACTCCTCAAGAGTAACTGTTAAGTGAAAATCCCTTTTTGGTCATATGTTGTATGCATTGGAGAAGTTTAGGAGAAATCGGTTTTGCATTAAAAGGAAGCGGAGGTGTTGGAAAAGATTCATTCATATGTGTGGGTAGATAACCACATTTCATTGCCATTGTAGAACTAATGAACACTAGGATGAGCTCTCGGCTTCGTATCATATAAACATCGATATATGTATTTTGACAGAGGAAAGTATATCATCACATACACGTTCTTAAGAGAGAAGTCAATTTGGGTGTAAATCGATGAGTCTCTTTGGTAATATGTGACTATATTCTTAAGGGAAGTCACCTCGGGTGTTAAAAAAATGGTATAAATATATCAAGCAACCTATTTTGAATGCCCGTGCATGGGATGCCAATACAAAACAAGGTGTTTAAGTGGATTTTGCACTGCTCAAATGGGAGCATCATTATAGAAATATCATGTAGGTCTACTTTAGAAGAAAAACTAGACTTAAAATGTACTAAGAAGATATAAAAAGAGAACCCTCTATAGAGGGAGTGATATTGTTACTATGATTTTTAATAGGTGCCCACACAGTGTTAATGTTGTGCTAGTGAAAGAGAAGTGGAAGTGGAAGTGAAAGAAAAACATGGAGGTTACCAAAGTTGCAACATTTAGTCAATGTTTGATTAATTATACAAGAAAAGAGGAGTTAGTCTCAGAAACAACATGGGCTATAGAGAGAGCAAGGAGGTACCGAAACAAGCATCATTGTAAAATAGAATAGCTAAGTGAAGAGAATCACACAACACAAAGAGGGAAGTCTTGATATTTTGGGGCACAAGTTGATGATGTAGATGTATGCTCATAGTTAGATGATGATGTAGATGTATGCTCATAGTTAGATGGCCCCTATATAGTAAGAAAAGAAGCTTGTGTTGTCGATTGAGAAGAGAATAACCTTGTGTCAATTGAAGGAAGGATTGTAGTGTTGTTGGATTCTTCTTGGGAGAGTGGTAAACACTTTAGAAAGAGCCTGATCAACAAAATTCAGTTAATGCAAAGATAGAGATTTTGTACAAGAAATTAAGGACAATTGGTCTAATAGATGTTCAATTTAGAAGTAGCTTGTGAGTATTCACGAAGAACTTTTTGAGGAAGCTTAGTGTGTGGAGCTTCAACGTGTGATTGGAGACATCATCACATCAGCTCCTCTAAGAGAACACCCTAGTTTGAGTAAAATCCATAAGAAATAGAATGGAGAATTTTTTTGAGTTGTATTGGAATGTGGTGAAGAACAATGAGATATACCATTAGCTTAAATGAAATGATGCAAAATCACCTAGATAAGGGGAAAACGTGAACTCCCATTTTGCCTGATGCCCTGTTAAGAAAAGGTGACATCAGAGCTTTCCAATAGTATAGCTTAACTAGGGTATAAGAAATCATTATATATGTACATGCTCCACTTACCTACTTTTCTATATATTGACAACTTGCAAGAGTATAGGTATGGAATCCTTAGACGTAAATCACTATATGTGAAAAAAAGTGATGGTGGATTATTAGAGAGAGCGTTATCATGTTGTGAATGCCCAACTTAGAAAGCATAGCTTCACTAGGGTATAGACAAAGAAGTATATATATGTACCCCCTTACCTAGTTATTTATATTTTAAGAACTTGGGATGAGAGGGATGTAAATCTTAGACTTAGAAAGTATAGCTTCACTAGGGTATAGACAAAGAAGTATATATATGTACCCCTTACCTAGTTATCTGTATTTTAAGAACTTGGGATGAGAGGGATGTAATTCTAAGACTTAGAATTACATCCCTCTCATCCCTTACTACCTAGTTATCTGTATTTTAAGAACTTTTGGGATGAGAGGGATGTAATTCTTAGACTTAGAAAGTATAGCTTCACTAGGGTATAGACAAAGAAGTATATATATGTACCCCTTACCTAGTTATCTATATTTTAAAAACTTGGGATGAGAGGGATGTAATTCTTAGAACTAGGGTATAGGTATGGAATTCTTAGAAGTAAATAAAGTGATGACATATTAGTATAGGAAGTGTTATCATATTATAAAAGCTTGAGATTTTTACATAGAAAAGGTTAGGTGGTCAAAGCTAGTTCTATATTTATCAAAGTTTAAGTTATGTAGCTATCATGAACGGGTTGATCGAGATGACCATTTAATGAGTTTGAGTCCATAGCCATAAGAGAAAGCCTTGAAATTCTTTGCAAGTGCATGGCCAAAGATGACCATAAGGTACCTATAATGTTTGAGTATTAGGCCACTATAATGCACTAACCATAAGAGAAAGCCTTGAAATTCTTTGCAAGTGCATGGCCAAAGATGACCATAAGGTATCTATAATGTTTGAGTATTAGGCCACTATAATGCATTAACCAATGATTGCATAAACCTTTAGGTTGGACTTAACATGGTTGTGGGGTACTATTGTGGTGCCTCATTGGGAATTAGGACTTGCATTTTTCCAATAGACCAAATATATTTACTTTAATTTTTTGATGGCTTATCAAGATGCAATGGGATAAGGAGGATATGGATGTATTGCCATTCCTGTAGCTTGATGACTCACTACCCACTTGTATTTGCTACTTGATTTTTAGCATCAATTGGCTAGGTTTAGATTGTTAATCAACTAAAAAGGTTCCTCATGTCATGAGCTCCAAGATCTTCCAGTAATTTTCCATAGGAGGAAAGGAGCTTTGTGTAGAAGATAATCACATTTTCTATTCCAAAAAACTATAAAAGACCGCTAGAGAAGGAAAAAAGCTTTGTGTAGAGGGTTATCTCATTTTGCATTCAAAAAAACTATAAAGGCCTCTAAACCGCATAATCTATTTTTAAAAAAAGGAATTTTAGATCTTAAGAATGAACATGTTGGTGCTTCAAACATTGCTAAGACTTGACTATTGAGTGTTGGGACTCCTTTTAATAATTGTGTAGAAGATTTAAACTTTCCATGTGCTACATAAGGTTTCTTGAGAGGTATTCTATTTACCATGGATTAAGAGCTATGTGAGAATAACAATAATTATTATAGCTAGTAATTGATTTGATGAATGTTATAATATATATATGAAATTATAAGAAAAAATAATATCAATATGAAGGACTTATAGAAGAACTTAATAAGATTGTTCTTGTAACAATTAGAATTCATGACTTAAGTTTCATTGTTTAAGATTTATTTGTCTATTATTGGGCATTCGTTAGTCTAGGAGCGATTATGATTCATGGTATACGAAAACGTTCTCTTTACATGAAAGGACTCAACTAGGCTTGAAATAAAAACATGTTATCCTCAAATCTTTAAGACTTGTTCAACTTAGAATAAACAAGTTTATGTCATGAACACTTGTGTTGGTATAAAACTCAAGAAATATATATTATGGTCCGCCAAGGAATAGATCTTGGATAAGAAGATGTGTTGCTATGGATAAAGATAGTGATAAATCACTGATAGGATGAAACTATTTTATGTGAGTAATCACATAATGAATCATAATTCAATTATATATATAGGATAAAGTTATTGATGACCAAAGGCTTCTTTAGAACTTGAGGGTGTTAAACAAATTTATAAGGACTATGAGGAATATTAGTTTACTTTGAGATTTAATAATGATGTTTGCATTCTTTAATGATAATTAGAACTATATAACAAAAGAAAAGATTCTTAGCATATTGTTTCTGTTTGTATAAATAGACAAGTATGCTTGTATGTTTACGGCAAAAAGAATTTAGATGCTTGGCAGCCAAGGGGCTGAGGAACTGGGAGTGACAGGCCTTGATTATTGACCTTTGTGGGCCATGGAGGCCCACAAAGTGTATATTTTAGAAAGAGGATGGATGGGTAGAATAAGGCCCATAGATGGATTTAGTGCAACTGTACGGTGTATGTAAAGGATCATATATAATAACACTAGCATCATTAGGTTATGTTTTTAACCTTGATCTTGCTTTGAATTCTTAAATCTTTTTAAAAATTTTAATTATGAGAAGCAGAAAAAAAAAGAGATATCTTCTGTATATATCTAACCCGGCGTCGACCCCCCTTCGTGTGGCGGATTTTTTAGGCATCTCCTACAAGCTAGGCTTTGCGCATCCTCGCTATTTTCAAATTCACTGCCAGCTTCTTTCAAATTCAAATAGAAGTTTCTCTCTTTTCAAATTCAACAGAACAAATAGACGTTTCTACTGCCAACCTCTTTACTGTTGTTCCCTTGAGCTGATTTAAGAGAGGCCTCCACAATCTGCAGCGAAGGGAGATTGTGATTCTGCTGAGTTATCAGGTTAGGCCTCCACGATCTGCACCGAAGGTTGAGAGATCGACAGACCTGAAGCCACCAAGCCGCTGAGCTCAGGCGGAATGGGGCCTGTGGGTGGCGTGGGGCAGAAGGTGAGTGTGGAGGTTGTGGAGGCGAACATCGGGGGGAGGCAGTAGGAGAAGGTGCTCTTGCCGAGGCGCACAAGGATGTGCAGCTGAGATTGGGAAGGACAGTTGTTCGGAGCCCAAGCCTAGCAATCCAGCGGACTCTATGAAGTCCCACAGTGAGCTAATCTGGAGGAAGAGGGAGTCAAGCTTGAGAGATCGAGGGACCTCAAGCTCCCCAAGCCATCAAGCTCAGGCGGAATGGGGCCTGTAGGTGGCGTCGGGCCGAATGTGAGTGTGGAGGTTGTGGAGGCGAACAACGGGGGAGGCAGTAGGAGAAGGTGCCTGGTCTCCCTCATCTACTCCGTGAGCCCAAACCGCGACAACAGCTGAAGCAAGGGACGCAATAAATCATTAATTACGGCCGTGGACTTCTCCCAATTCGCTGCACTGCACGAGCCACTGTTCGCGGATGCAGAAACAAAAGAATCGCAAGAAGAAGAAGTCGATGAGCTCTTGGAGGATGCGTTTCACGTGTACGACAGAAATCGGGACGAGTTCTTCAGCGCGTCCGAGCTGGCCGCCATGCTGCTAGAGCTGGGCCTACTAGCAGGTGGAGAAGAGGAGGGTCACTTGGACAGGTGCGAAGCCCTTATAGACCGAGTCGACTCCGATGGCAACGAGCTTGTGGACTTATAGTAGTTCAAGGTCATGCTCAATGCGAGCTGCTGGATGGCGTCAGAGATGGTGCCGGAAAGGTTGAGGTTGGAGAGGTCTAGACCCACGATGGTGTCTGAGGAGTTGCGTTCGACACCACGCAAGGAGAAGAAGGAGGTGGTGGTGCCGTCGTTGTCCGTCACAGTCAACCAGTTGGTCTTGAGGGTTGTCTGCAGCGGACACGATAAGAAAAACATTTATAAACGCCCCTACAACCGCCACTTTCATGGACAAGTTCCGTTGTAAGAAGGAGTAGAGCCTGGCTACCACTGGACGAAGGGGGTGACTAGAAAGGTGATGAGGGAGTGGGGAAGCTTCCCCACGGCGAGCTACCACTGGTGGAAAGAGAGGTGTCGAAAGGGGTTGATGGAGTTGGGAGCTGCTACATTGGAGGGAGGAGAGGAGGACGGGGTTGATGTGGAAGACGACACGCCAGAATTGGACACTTACCCGTCGGATGTGCCCATCTTTTACTGGACGCATCCCCGTGGTGTAGTCTAGTTTGATAATACTAGTGTCGCAACTCGTCTCCGAGACGGGCAAGAAGCGTTTTGCATTTAGGTACATGCAAAAGAAATATGTGTAAAATCACCCTTCATTTCTTTTTAGAAGCTAGGCACATCAAGTTACACACAAACACGCATAAAGATGCACGTATGAATGTAGATGTACGTATGAGTACATGCATGTGAAATCCATTGAAACCATATATGCAACAACTGGAAGATATGTGTAAGTGTGTACGCGCCTATGAATGCATGTGTGCATGTCACATACATACATGTAAATATTTGTGCGCCTATGAATGCATGTGTGCATGTCACATACACACATGTAAATATTTGTGTGTGTATGTGTACGCACCTATAATATCCATAGATACTGGTCACACTCATACATATACCCTCAACTTACCAAACTAATATATAAAAACATTGTGATTGCCATAAATATCCATATAGAAGCTTCTAGCATTACAAACCCATAAAATGATGAGTATCTTAACACACCTCAACACAATCTCAAAATAATCTTCAGACAACTGGATTATCTCTCCTTGGTAGCCTATATCCATCGTCTCCATCTGGCAAAATGTATGCCATAAAAAATATTAGCATTGAAAATATAACTCTCATAGAAAAAAGTTGGATAGGGATAAAAGCTTACAAAACTCATTTGGTGGATCAATATTTGAGGCAAACGGCATTTGAACAGGCTTGTAAACAGCAAATCAAAAAATTGTGTATTGTCTAGTGCCTATGCACCAGAAATCTAACTTATCAGGCTTTTCATAATCCACAAACATTCTACGTACATGAAGTTGATGTGCAACCTTTCATAACAATCGTAGATTGTAAATTCCTAGGAGGCCAAAGCTCTCATCGTACTGTCTCGACCATACAAACCCAACAATAATCTGGGTTCTAAAAAGTGAAGATATTTCCTATTGGCAAATGAATGTTTCAATAAAAATATAAATGAATCAAACAAAACACAAAAGCTACATAAAAAGAAAGTTTGTATGTATAGCGTAAAACACCAGTGCTCTCTGAAAATTCAATAATGAGAGAAGCTGTTGCTTAGCCTTCACAAAATGGAGGGTCTACAATTCAACCATGAATATTAAACAAATCTTTGAAAACAATAATACCTAAATTATAGCAAATGTCTAAAACACTTACCTTCAATATCTTGTCCATCACCATAAACGAACGAAAATGATCTCCTTGCCACATCCATCTTAAGCAATATATCCGTGATATCAAATATAACACACTCTGTCTCTCTCTCTCTCTCTATATATATATCTCTATATATACACACACACACACACACACACACAATATAAGGGCATTGTATATAAAAGCAATCCAAAAGCAAACAAAGACTGCACTTGCACATCTTCAGAAACATTCTCCAATCAAATGCTTCCTTCATTGCATGAAGTTAGGTTTAAATATAGTCTCTTACATTTAAAAACTGCCATTTACATTTAAATTCTTCGACATGCCATTTGCAAAACCTTCTTTTAGAGACAACATTGGTTGTGAAGAGTTCATTTGAACTTGTTGTGCCACTTTCATATTCCACAATATGCTTTACACACACTTTCACTGCATTGGATGATCTAACCCATGATATAGCGACGTACAGTTTTCCATGTGTGAATACTGCCATGGCCAGATAAAGTCCCAATACACTCAATGTTTGTCCTTGGGACTTATTTATTGACATACCAAAAGATAACGTGATAGGAAATTGCATCCTTCTCATGTCGAACGGCAATTGAAGCATATTAGGTACAAATGTTATCTTGGGAATAAAGACTCTGTCTCCAATGTTTGTGCTTGTAATGATTTGTGCTTCTATCACCTCTGAGTTAAATTGCTTGCATATCAATTTGGTACCATAACAAAGTCCCTATCTCGAGGGTCTAAATTGCGGAGCAAAATGATAGGTGCATTAATCTTTAGAAGTAAGCAATGAGGAGGGTAACCACCAAGTTCAAACTGTTCAAGTACTCATATGGATACAGTATTGCATCATTCTCGCAAAGAAACATCAGCATCTACACTAAGGTATTCTCTTTCAAGACTAGGCAACGAACTCAAGGCTAGTTCATTGATCTCATCAACCTCTAAATTTTGTAGTGCAAGAATAGCACATCTTTGAAGAAGCATGCATAATCCTCAACTCTATGAAGATCTTTGTATATCCATTCTACCAAACTCAAAATAGAGTTGTCATGGATCAACATTTGCGATGGAATTACTACTCTGCCTTCATTGTTTGGCTGGCCTACAGTGCCATCCCCAATTTGAAATGTCCATTTGACAAATTAATGTTCTATACGACTGTAAGCAGTCTGTCTAACCCGCATGTTTTGGGTGACCTTTAAAACACTCACATATCTCCAAATATGTGACTGGCATAACGTTGCCATCAACAATGTCTTCACGCGATTCCTTTGGCACAACTGGTAAGATTTGCCTAAAGTCACTACCAAAAAACATAACTTTTTCACCAAACACTGTATCACTTTGCATAATGTCATGCCTAGTGCTTCATATGCGTACCTATGCATCATTGGAGCCTCGTCCCAAACGATTAACCTTGGAAGCTTCAACACCTCGGCCAATGGGCTATTAGTTTTGATTCCACATGTGCTAGAAGCATTGAGTACCAATGGAATTTCGAAATGTGAGTGAACTGTACGACCATTCGAGAGTAATAATTTGGCTATTCTAGACGATGCACATGCCAAGGCAATGTGTTTCTCTCCACGCAATCAAGATAGCAAGGCATTGTAAAGATAAGTTTTGCCTCATCCACCTGGTCTATCATGAAAAAAAACACCACTCTGGTTCAAAGAAACGACTCGAAAGATAGTATCAAATGCTCTTGATTGACAACTATTAAGACTCCTTTCCATGGAAACATACAAATCAGCCTCATCTCTTCCATCAGCAAACCATTCTTGATTGACAACTATTAAGACTCCTTTCCATGGAAACATACAAATCAGCCTCATCTCTTCCATCAGCAAACCATTCTTGACAGTGGCAACACTTGATCTATGTGGAGTAGGCAACCCTTCAAAATCAGCTAACCGCTTTCCATAGTGGTGTAAGAGATCTTGCATGTGCAACAAATCCTGATTCTTTGCTATAGAGAATGACAAACACCAACATTGACACACCCTCTTTGCTACAATGAATGCAAACAATCTTTTGAAAGTTTGACAGAGAATTTGTCCCAAAGCTATCCAGGGTATATAGGCTCACAAAAATCCATTATAATGACAAACAATTGACGCAACTGAAATCCTGTATTCTGAACAGAAGCTTCAGAAGACACATGCACCACTGCTCATCACTCTCCAGCATCCCTCTGGGTTCACATGATGCAGCTTTAAAACATGGATACAAATGTCCACTTACTGTTCGCAAATCTTCAAAAGATTTGCACCCTTTGCACACTGAGTAGCATCCGTAAAGTAATATTGATCACCTGCACTCAGACTAACATTATCATTAGGAACTCAATGGAGTCTTCTTGGGCCCTTTTATTTGGCAGTTTAAGGGAGTCAAACCTTTTCTCTTAAGAAGAAACGTTTTCTAATTAGAAGCTTCAAAACGGCTACTTTATTCGAATTTGAATTTTGGGGGGAAAATGGAATTTAAAATCTAGCAGATAAAACCATATCATGTAACATATCTATGGAAAGCTCTTGATGCGTAGATCACGGATCTATAATCTCCGCTCAAATTGGAGCTTGTATGTAGAAGTTATGGAGGTCCGAAAATTGTAAAATTGCCCCCTCCCCTTTTTGGGAGAAAAAGTGCACCCTTTGACCACTCTTACACCTCTCTTACAAACCATTGGTTTTTGCTTACATGGCGGGCTCCTATTTGTCAAAAAGTTAAACGTTTCCATAACCTCATGGCAAATTAAAGGGCCCAAGAAGACTCCATTGAGTTCCTAATGATATACGTCCAATCATATTTCCCTTTTTCCTTTTAGTCCATCAATGACTTGCAAGGAAAATCAACATATAGTGTGCTATTTGCATCTGCATATAATTGATTCGCTTTGAACCATTCAGTGTGAGAGATGTTCTTTGGTTTTGTCCTCACAACTAATCACATCACGCAAGTCATCCTGGTCATTGAAAAGCACATTATTGTGCATTCGGACATGAACATGAACATGTAACCTTTTTATATCATGTTTTTCATCATGCAAATCATATTGATATCTGTGCCAACATGTCTCTACAGCAAAAATGTACTAATCATCCAGATATTGACTAACCTCATCAATAATCCCATTTCTGCCTTGCAACTCTGTAGTAGCTCTATCATGTCCTTTGTATACATACTTATACAAATATTTTATAGCTCTAATGGTAGAGAATACTTCTATGTTAATATGGGCTTTGTACCTCAAAGGGAGAAAAGGGTTATATGAAACAACCCATCAACTATCCACCCAATGATCCTTTACCTGGATGAAACTACCATCATCTCGTCGCATGTAAGTTGGATACCCATTGTCATCAACGCTAGTACTCTCACAAAACTTCCGAGAATACTGATGTTTGCAACTCCCATTAACCATGCAAGGAGAGCGCTTATTCAGTTCACCAGATGGTCCATGGACATTGCAATGACTAATTATGTTGTGCAACTCCAGAAACATCACCTTGTTATAGAAAGTTCAGCACACACCAACATATCATAGTGAGGGATCATGATCGGTCTTCATCCACTTTCCAAAATCAATAGTATATGTGCATGTGGCAAGCCTCTTTTTTGAAATTCAATAATAGAAACAAATCCCAATACCGTTCCAAATATTGATTTTTTCACCAATAAGTGCATCATGTCTTTATGCTTCTCATAAAAGACCTATGCAGTCAAGTTGGGTCGATCTTGGGCAACGTGACCCGACAATAAAGCATTGGTTATTTCATCCCACTTAGGATTGCACGTAAAGGAGGTTAATGCATGCATAGAGCTTAATCTATGCATTACGAATACATGCATAGAGTTTAATCTATGCATTAAGCTCTACCAATAGAGCTTAATGCATAGATCAAACTCTATGCATGTATTCATAATGCATACATTTAGCTCTATGCATAAAGCTCTATGCATGCATTAAGCTCTATAAATAGAGCTTAATCTTTTAGATTTTATATGTATGCACTAGGTTCTTAGGGCTTTTGTATGTATGCATTACTAATCCTTTCCGCACCCTTTTGTTGGTTTTGTAGGTCTTCTAATCTTCTCTTTCAACATCACTAAAAAGAGGTAAGTGTTTTCTTATCTTTCCTCTCTTTCCTCTTTTTTTATCTACCAAAAAGAGGGATTTTGTTTTGTAGGTTATCTATGCATAGATCTTAATCTATGAATAGAGCTCTAATCATACATTAAGCTTTATTCGTAGAGCTTAATGCATCGATTAAGCTGTAAGCATGCATGCATAATGCATAGAGATATATGCATAGATTAATCTCTATGCATAGACCTCTATGCATGTATTAAGATCTATGCATAAAGCTTTATACATGCATTAAGGTATATACATGCATACTTAATGCATAGTGTCAGGGTAGAGTTTAGTTTAGGCTAGCATAGTGTCAGGGTAGAGTTTAGTTTAGGCTAGCATGGCTTGCATAGTGTCAGGGTAGAGTTTAGTTTAGGCTAGCATGGCTTGCATAGTAATTTTTGCATAAGCCTCATGCATAGCTTTATGCATAGGCTTTATGCATAAGGCCTCATGCATAGATTTATGCATAAGGCCTTATGCATGCTTTATGCATAAGCTTTAGCATAACTTGTATATAAGGCTTGCATAGCGGCATAGTTTGCATAAGGCTTGCATAGTGGCATAGCTTGCATAAGCTTTTGTATGTATGCATTACTAATCTTTTCCTCACCCTTTTGTTGGTTTTGTAGGTCCTCTAATCCTGTCTTTCAACATCACGAAAAAGATGTAACTACTTTTCTATCTTTCCTCTATTATTTTTGCACCCTTGGGTGCTGGGGATTTATTTTGTAGGTTTTCACATAATTTTTATGCATAAGATTTATGCATGCTTTATGCATAAGGCCTCATGCATAGCGTTATGCATAAGGCCTCATGCATAGCTTTATGCATAGGCTTTATGCATAAGGCCTCATGCATGCTTTATGTATATAAGGCCTTAGGCATAGTTTTATGCTTATGGCCTTATGCATAGTGCTTTATGCATAAGCCCTATATATAATGCTTTATAAATAAGATCTCATGCATGAAGCATTATACTTAAATCTTTATTATGCATAAGACCTCATGCATAAAGAATTATGCTTAAAGCTTTATGCATAAGGCCTAATGCATGCTTTATGCATAAGCTTTAGCATAGCTTGCATAAGGCTTGAATAGCGGCATAGTTTGCATAAGGATTGCATAGCGACATATACTTTCATCAAAATTGATTTTTATGCATAAATGTTGGAATTAGGGTAGCAACAAAGCACACAAAGCTTGGAGAAGAAGAAGAAGCAAGAATGCACACAACACACAATGTATTAGATTATGTCAATGTACAAAAGATAAGTTAGCCCTAGAATAATGGGCGTATACAAGCCGGGGAAAAAAACCTCCTAAAGAGGAAAAAAGTACCTCGGCGGTCCTAAGTGTGTTCACACACATCACTGCCTATATATATGGCAACAAATCCCCCCTGGGAGTGATGGTGTGAACGAGAGCTGGCACTCATGTATAGGGAAGTGCCATGCCCGAAGTAGATCAGTCCACAAAGGGGAGCAAGCCCAAAGCTTTGTGGAAAGCTTTGAACTTCTCACGAGGAAGCGCCTTTGTGAAAAGATCGGCGAGGTTGTCCTGTGTTGTTTATTACTATCCTCGTGGGTAAGCCATGCAATCTGAAGATCTCTTTAAAGAAAACTCGGGCAACATCTGGCAACTTTGGTTAGCCTGTCAACTACCACAAAAATGGAGTTGTAACCTGATTGCACTGAAGGTAATCCAGTGACAAAGTCCATACTGATACATTCCCACTTCATTTGAGGAATGTCTAGAGGCTGCAGTTTCGCTCGCATCTTGACTCTCTCTGCCTTGACTCTTTGACACATTAAGCATTTCCGTACATGATCAAGTACATCCTTTTTGAGTCTTGGCCAGAAGAAGTTTTTCTTCATAGACATATAGGTTTTTATAAACCCTGGATGTCTAGCTATCAGGCTATCATGGGCTTCTCTTAGAATTCTTCTCTTTATTCCCTCAGATCGGCGAGGTTGTCCTGTGTTGTTTATTACTATCCTCCTGGGTAAGCCATGCAATCTGAAGATCTCTTTAAAGAAAACTCGGGCAACATCTGGCAACTTTGGTTAGCCTGTCAACTACCACAAAAATGGAGTTGTAACCTGATTGCACTGAAGGTAATCCAGTGACAAAGTCCATACTGATACATTCCCACTTCATTTGAGGAATGTCTAGAGGCTGCAGTTTCGCTCGCATCTTGACTCTCTCTGCCTTGACTCTTTGACACATTAAGCATTTCCGTACATGATCAAGTACATCCTTTTTGAGTCTTGGCCAGAAGAAGTTTTTCTTCATAGACATATAGGTTTTTATAAACCCTGGTGGATGTCCAGCTATCAGGCTATCATGGGCTTCTCTTAGAATTCTTCTCTTTATTCCCTCTTCCTCTATTATTATTGCACCCTTGGGTACTAGGGATTTGTTTTGAAGGTTTGCACATAAGATTTATGCATAATGCTTTATGCATAAGCCTTATGCATAGCTTGGCCTCGTGCATAAGGCCTCATGCATAGCTTTATGCATAAGGCCTCATGCATAGGCTTTATGCATAAGGCCTCATGTATGCTTTATGGATAAGGCCTCATGCATAGTTTTATGCTTAAGGCTTCATGCTTAAGGCCTTATGTATAGTGCTTTATGCATAAGCCTTATACATAAGGCCTCATGCATAAAGCATTATTCTTAAACATGAGGCCTTATACATAAGGCCTCATGCATAAAGCATTATTCTTAAAGCCTTATTATGCACATAAGGCCTCATGCATAAAGCATTACGCTTAAAGCTTTATGAATAAGGGGGTGGTTAAAAAGCGAGCCAAGAGCAGTGAGCACAAAGCAATGAGTAGAGCTCACGTTCTTGTGAAAGTGAGCAGGTAGGGGCATGGTATGATGTTAAGCGACCATGCAATGTTAAAGAGAAGAGTGGAACCACAGTGCGATTCTGTAGCAATCAAACAAAGAAGACATGAAATGTTCTAAAATGACCATTGTAATAAATTTTTTTTTGAACCAATGGTGCAGATACAAAAAATCATTATTAAACCCATATTGCTTGGCTCATTAAAAAGATGTTGAATCTATAGTATTCACAATGTTGGAGAGCCATTAGCAAACAAAAGACAATAGATAGGAAAATTTATAAAATAACCAAAACATTTCCAAAACAATCACTAATAAACTCGTACTACGGTTCATCGAAAATTACATGACCCCCATTCATATTTCAACTAAAGTGGGTTGCAGGTTCCTAAAGCAGTTGAGGATGACTTCTAATAGACTTAGTTAGCATGTCTTTTACAATTCTCTCAAAAATACAAACTTGATGAATATGCATATTGTTATTCACATTCTGTCCAAGAATCATTAAGAACACAAAGTATATGTGCTTGCATGCAAGATATGGTCTTTTCTTGGCAACTCTATCTCTAAACTCCACACATGAACACATTGGATTCTTCTGAATAGTGACCTCTATTAGAGGTGTGTCTTGTTGGCTCCCATTGATCAATGGATTAATACTAAATGTTTCTTTTACCCCTTCTATATGTATATGGCTGCCTACCCCTTCTATATGTATATGGCTGCCTACAACTTCTGCATGCACATCTAAGGCCGCAGTGATTTGACCAAATGCAGCCTTTGAAATTCCTCGTTGATATGGAAATTGTTTCACCTCCTTGTTTGTCTTGCTAGTGCCTTTTGCAAGCTCCTTTTTTAAAAAAAACTCAAGAGGAATACCAATATCATATCCTACTCTAATAAGCTTGCAGGCTTCTTTCACTTGTAACTTGGTACCTTTAGCAATGGGCCAAACATAAGGGACATCCTCTGGTGGATGTAATTTTATCTTTGTAATTTTCCAAGTGTGCCTAACATCTGTATTATGAAAATAGCAATACTTCTCCTTTTTCCAAGAGGATAGTTGACAATTACTCCAAAAACAAGGACTAACATCACCCCCTCTCGCAACTTTGAGCTACACTGTTTCCCCGATGCCCATGGGTTGCACTCAACTCGATTCACTGTTGGTATCCTCCGCAAGGCCCATTTTGTATCATGCACATCACTTTCAAGGCTCTCTAAAACTTTGCATTGCTCATGGACCTCTATTGCAGACTCTAACCTCTCTCTTGTCACATAGTTAAACTCAGGCCTATGACTAGAGTTGCCAAAGTTTTCTTCTGTCGAGTCGTGTAGTGGCCTTTTGGCTCGAAAAGTTTTATTCTCACCCTTGAATTTTACCCTATTTGAAAACATAGGGGTTCCCGCCACTACATCATCCACTGCTCGTGAGGTAGCTATTGGGGATGGACTTGCTTTTTGTCGAGAAAGAGATCTCTCAACCAAAAGCTCCAATGTAGGCCCAGAACCTGTGTATTTTCCTTCCAAGAAAGCCAGTTGTCTGGCACATTGGAAGTAAGCATTGATTAGATCTGTCACATAAGCATCATAAAGACTAATCTTTTGCCTATACCCCTCCCCTGCCAACCAGCTTGCATGCTTGGTCTCCGATATATTTGTCCTTGGGATAAGAGCATTGACAATAGGCTCTCCATCCTACAAGAGAGTGGTAGAAATTGATTAAAAACAATGCAGTGCCAATAAGTAGGAGGCACACAATAATACAATGAATAATCTCTTACAAACATTACCTTTAAAATGAAATGACCCCATGGACTAACCCTATAGTGCCACCAACTCAACCAGCTAACAAGCTTAGGGATGTTTCTATCAGCTGCCTTGCCAGTTGCCCAGCATCAGGGATTTCATTAACGTCTTCACAATTTCGTGATCACGTTAACAAAACCTATTGTTAACATATTAAAACTTGTGATCACATTGTATATTCACATGACCTGAGCAATGACCTGCTAGAACCCACTAGTCCCGTAACACCTTCGGGCTTTTAGTTTTCCCAGCGGGCCCGTCGAGAAAACAACTTATCCCGGCGGGCCCGCCAGGAAAAACAAAGAACACCGGCGGGGTACTATTCTGTATATAAACACTGCCCGACACCCATCGTACAACTTTTGGGGAGATAGTCCTTGTTTTGGGGGCGTGATATCTCTCCTCAAAGTACTTGTAGAGCTCTCGAGTTGCTAGAAGTGTCCTCTTGGAAAGAACGTCCTTATCTTAGGGACTGTCGTCTTTCCTTGTAGGCACTCCTAAGGCTATTGAGCCACTCGTCCTTAGTTCTTTGAACTGGGGGTAGGGTGTGGTTCGTAGCTAATACTTGCGGAGATTTAGGGACAAATTTGGATTCATTCAGCTTTGCATTTGAGCCACGTACGTAATCTACCTCATTCTGCTTTATGAATGGTTTGATGGAGCCAAGAGGCCTGCTTAGGGGCTTGTATTGGTTCTTGATACTTGATATAGTTTAGAGTAGACAAGGGTCTATTGTCCTATACTAGAGTATTGGGCAAGCATAGATCTTTGATTTTCTTTGTGAATGTTAGAGAAGGTCTATTGTCCTATACTAGAGTATTGGGCAAGCATAGATCTTTGATTGTGTAAAGTATCCTTAATTGGGTACAAAAGGCATCCTTCATTGGGGGTGCAATGTGCATGATAGTTTCGAAGTAGTTTTGTAGTAAGACCTTGCAAGATAGTTTGAAGTAGTTTTGTGTTATGTGATGATCTTTTGTATTTGTGAAGATAGTTTCAAAGTACTTTGTCTGCTAATGTATGTTTTGTAATATGTGAGTGATTTGTTGTTTTTTCATTTGTGTATTCATTGTTATATGCTTGGTTGAATAGGTTATTTGTTGAGATGGAGGAAAATGTTGGATCCAGTGATACCTCCAATAGAGTCCAAATTTCAAATAGCAGGAAAAAAAAGGCACCTGGGATAGAGTGGCAATATGCAATTAACGTTGGTGATCGATTCATAGTTTGGAAGTGTAAGCTATGCCATGCAGTAAAATCAGGTGGGGCGCCTCGACTAAGAGAACACTTTTTAGGCAGACCGAAGAAAAAGTCATGTACCCACCCCTCTGCACCTATAGTGGCCAAACGCATAAGAGAAGAAATTCAAAAGAAAGATTCAAGAAAACATGACACTCCTACCGTTAATGTATCAAGGCAGCAAGAACACTGTTGTTCTAATTATCAAACTCCCGCTACATCGTCTACTTGTACCCCGAACGGCAATGTGCAACCAGAAAGTAATCTACCCAGTGCATCTTCCTGCAAGAAGAGTATGAAGAAGATATGCCCAGATGGATGTACAATTGTGATGATGTAGTAGACGAGAACTTTGATGTTGGACACACGTTGTGCACCACCCTTGAGATAGAAGACAATTTAGACATTGACTTAGATGAGCTTAATTTAGCAGACGAGAGAGTAAACGGTGAAAGAATTTTGGAGCAAGATACTGACATAGAGAAAGAAGTTACTTCATTAATTTCATAAAAAGTACTTGTACAAATGATCGTATTTGGAGAAATTATCAATACAAAAGTAGGATTTGTCTTTCTTAGCTTTCATCTTGAAATAAATTACGAATTGCACTAGGAGTTGCATCTATAGGTCCTGGTGGTTTATATTCGCTAGCCATGCCGAACACTGTATAAATACCTTGATTTATTGGGACACTGCACAATGCACATGTGGAAGTATTTTGCATTTGCCTCACTAAACATATTAAGTGGTAGTAGTGTCCACAGGGTAGTATATACTGGCCGCTCCACCCATCGAATACTTTGTAACATACAGGACATTGGGGGGTAGAGGAACTAGTAGCCTCAGCAAAAACTCCCACAAGATCAGGATGTATCAAAAAATGAGAGATGTGGTTTCCTTGGCGCACAGGAGCAATACGTGAAGAGATGCTCTGCACATCTTGGCTGATCTTTGTGAGCTGCTCTTGAATCCCTCTATTGGCCGGGGGAGGAGTTGACGCTTGAGTTAATCGCTCAGCTTCTTTCTCCTTCTCTGCTAGCTGTGCCCTAAGCTTTCTTTGACCTTGTTTAACTCCAATCCAACGCCCTCCACCATGAGAGCAAGTTCTTCCCTTGTGAATGTCACTGTCTCTTCACGTATGTCGTGGGTGTTGATAGCGGTCTCTCTGGAGGTGAAGTCCACTGGAGTTTCCAGGATAAATTGAGCATATAGCATCTTAGCAAAATAGAGTGGAGCGTCGGCGTTATGGAGAGGACGACCGTACACCTCCAAGAAAATGCGCTCGGCATTAGTTTTGATATCATTGTGAGTGCAACGTGAAATCTTCCATCTTCCCTTCTTAATCTCGCCATCTGGACATGGCCATATTTCCTTTATCATCTCTGTGGGTTACGCGTTTGTTTATGTCTTTCCATTGGGCATAAGTTGGATTTGTCCATTTCGACAACCTGCATGCTGTTCTTGTAGCTTCGCGGGCTGTCAGGCCATGTACAAGGGCCTTCATTCGCTCATATGCCTTCTTGGCTAACTCTTGATGCTCGTTTGCTTGCGCCTCTGCCATATCTGCATGAACATAAATGACTTTAGGATTTTAATGAACTGTAAAGATCAACGTAAGATAAATTGACCATTACTCTCAAAAACTTAAAGTTAAATACCACGAGAGGAGATATGTATTGCAAAGACTCGATGAGAAATATCCACTTAAATGATAAATTATCGACTTGTATTTGAGAAAATCTTAATAGTAACGATCAGATATTGCCATACTTGCAGGCTTTTGAAAGATCAGATATTGCCCCCTGGCAACGAGATGCCTCCATCTCGTGCAGATGCGAAGAAGTTATTGAAATCCATAGGCATGGATTACAATAATATTCATGCTTGTTGTAATGATTGTTGCCTCTTCCGCCATGAATATGAGCAGTTGCAAGAATGTCCCCATTGTGGCTCTAACAGATATAGAGAAGATGTTCAGGGGGAAGCTGTCCCGGTAAAGGTTCTCAGGCACTTTCCAATCATCCCAAGGATAAAAAGCATGTTCAGGTGCAAATCAATAGCCTCACTAAAGACATTAGAGCTACTATCTATAAGATTGGCACATTGGTGCGCTGGATTTCTTCAAAAGAGATAAAGAGAGACACTTTGGAGACAGCACGTTTAAACTCCATAGAGGCAGTCTACATGGTAGAGAAGTCCTACAAGTTTATTAACAATCTAGATGCATCTGCTAGTTCATGTTGTAGATGAGGTTGCAGTTGCTGGAACAGTCCATTCAAGATGGATGTTCTTTTTGGAGAGGTTTATGAAGACATTAAAGGGATTTGTTCGCCAAATGGCTCGCCCAGAGGGTAGTATGTCAGAAGGGTGGCTGATACAAGAGTCCCTTGTTTACATCACTGAATATTTAAGTTCCTCAGATCCAGAGATACCTCGACTATGGTCACAAGAGTCCAACAGGCGAGTCATTGGTGAGGAACCTCAAGGCCAAGGCATTAAGAGAAAGATGGATAACACTTTGAGGGAAAAAATCAACAAATTTTGCATCTTGAACTCTCATGTAATGGAGAAGTGGATTGAGACATATGAAGCTCTCAAGTGATGGGGCATCGTAGGTCAGAGGCGAGGGACGCATTTTGAGAGGGGAAGGAGAAACCTGTTTGGCTAGATGACAGGGAGTGGGCAGCCATTGCTCAGGAGCTCACCGAGACACCAGACAGGTTTCAACAACAAAGAGAGGCGGCAAGGGCAAGACTCCAAACAGTAGGGGCTTCTCATCTCGGGAGTAGTGGTTACGAAACCATGCGCCATGAATTCGTAAGTGTTTGTAGCAATTTTATTTATTTAAATGTATGTATGTGGGTTAAATGTTGATTTCTAAAAGTTATAATTGTTAATCGTGTGTGCAGGAGTTGGCCATGAATCGCCCACCAAGTAGGCGAGAGGAGAAGTACGCTCACAAACATGGCCTTGTGGCCTTGTTTGAGATGCTTGAAGAAGAAGGAGAGACCGTCAATTGGGAGGCATTACCATGATGTAAGATGACCTTCAAACTAATGAAATATGATCAAAACATTCTTGAGTATTAATGTTTAATATAATTTCTTGTTTGTCGATCAGGAAAATATGCAAATAAGCACGGTTGTTTTTGTGCTCTATTTTAGACAGAATGGTGCTGTCTGTTTGCTGTTGTTGATCCTGCTCATTGCAGGCAGCTAGGCAACAGCCAGGCAGCACTATTCTGCCCAAAAAAATTTTTCTGCTAAAGCGTCGGTATATACCCCGGTACTGACGTCGGTATATACAATGGTATTTCTCTCGGTATTATAGTCGGTATACACCCCGGTATTGACCCCGGTATATACGCCGGTATATGCACCGGTATAGACGCCGGTTTATGCGTCAGTATTACCCAGTATATTAACCGGTATAGGCGCCGGTATTACTACCCGGCGCTTATACCGACGGTACTGTTCCAGCGCTTATACCGGCGCTTATACCGATGAGGAGGCTTTTTTAGACCCCGTTAATTAACGCCGATATAAGTCCCGGTATTAGGCTAACATGTAGTAGTGATCCTCTTCTCTAAATTCACAAGTTACTATTGTCAACAGCTCACCAATCCTGCATGCCGCAAAGAAATAGAGTTATATTAAAGACACAAAACAAGCAATGCTCTCTACCGCTTGTAACTTACATGTGGTCATAAACATATGCTCCCATTGTATGCCATCCAGTATTCGATGCACATGATCAAAGCAGACCCATGCTTGATGAAGATCCCCATTACCATCCTTGTCCATTCGCCGAACAATGTCAATCCCAGAACCAGGTCCAGTAGTAGACATCTTAAAGATAAAGCAACGCTCAGTAGTAGTGGTGGCTTGCAATGGAAATCGAGAACCATGGAAGAACTCAAAATGGCATGTACTCTCCTCCAATTTCAAGTAAGGCCTCCACATTTATCCCACCAATAGTTCCAAGCTTCCCCCGGATCATGTTGATTGACACAAGACATTTTCCATTTGAGAAGGGGACTCGGATGCATGCACCCATTGTAGAATGGAGGAAAACACGAGCCTCCCTGCATAATGCAATCACAACAATAATAAAGGAATTTATATTGAATATTAGCCAAAAATATTTTAATACTAGATGTTCTTGCTCTAATCAATAGCATATACCAGCCATAATACAATTTTACCAAGCTCATTTTAAGACTATGGGTAGAAGCAAATAAAAATATTTATTGCAAAAACAGTCATATATATATATATGTTTGTGTGTGTGTGTATGCACACACACACACACACACACACACACATTTGCTTTGTGTTAGTTCTTGCGCTTTTTCATAATCTCTTGTTAGATTTCAAAAACTCTACCAGTTGGATGCCATAGCATAACTGTGCTAGCTAGATTTTAAAAAATCAGAAAAATATTGACCAAACCCTTAAATTTTAGTGTTGAAATTCAGTAGTGTTAGGATAAAAAATTTGTCCAATGCCTAACTTAGGGTTTTTAGTAGTCGGCTACTTCTTATGAAGCAATTACTTAAGGCTTTTAGTAGTCGGCACAGAAGTATCTTCCCTCTGGAACACACACGCAGAGAAGCGATCATGAAGCATCATACGTCTCCCCAGCAAAGAAACACTGATCTCATGCACAGGGCCCTCTCCCCAGTCCAATCTTTCTCCCCAACAAAGAGATGCAGAAAAGTATCATCCATGAATTTGTGATATTTTGCCTGAATGAATTTATGCGCTCAGCGCACAAAATAATAGGATGTTTTTCTGCCGCTGCACTCCACACACAGTATGAGATGTGCGGCATTACGTCTTGCTATTTTTCTTGAATGAATTTGTGTGCTCAGCGCACAAAATAATAGGATGTTTTGCTACCGTCACACTCCACACACAGTATGAGATGTGCGGCGTTACTTCTTGCTATTTTTCTTGAATGAATTTGTGCGCTCAACGCACAAAATAATAGGATGTTTTGCTGCTGACCATTGAAAAAATCATCACGATTTTGAGTTCGTTTCAAGCTTCGGGGGCAGCGCCCCCAAACTTCCCCGCCAAGGGGGGCCTAAATGGCTGCCGCCGTCGGCCCCCCTTGGATCCCCGCGGCGACAGAAATTCAGAGAGAGAAGTGTAAGAACATGCTATCTATATGGTGCTGTCTCAAACACATTGCATAGACTGTCTCTCTTACTACTGTCTACATTATGCATAGACTTTGTGTATAACTTTGTGTATACAAGAAGCTCAAAAAACTCACATTTGATGTCTTCTTGGTTGAAAAACGGCTCACACGGTCGAGAGAGGAGACCAACAAACATGTGCATCTAAAGAACAATTGCACAAAAAGAAAAAAGTTTGTCCTTAAAAAAGTGTTGGATTGCAAAATATCACTTCTAAAGTTTATTAGTACTCAATATTGAATGCCTTGAGATTTGGGCTACCGAATCTTTCTATATTTTCCAATAAATTTGAATGCCTTGAATTGAACACCTAAAAAGGGCTCCGTAAATATTTTCCAATGAAGATTTTTTTAAAATATTCAATATGGCATTGAATGCCTTGGAACTTGGGCCAAAGCACTACATATGATAATCTCAAAGATATTATGTTCATTAATGAGTTGGCCATTTTGTTGGACAGTGAATGTGCCACCTTTGTTTGATGATTGTGTTGCAGTACTGAATTTAATCTCTTTAGTGAATATGCCACCTTTTTTTGAAGTTTGTGTCATAGTACTGAATTTGCTGTTAAAATAATCAATTAATTATACAATATGAGTAGAATACTATTTGAAGATTTATTCTTGTATTTTTGCATGGCTATCTGGTTTTCAAATGAGTTCACGTCATTTTACTAGAGCATCTTGCTTGAAAGGTTCTTGTTGTGCAAAAATGGATGAGTTACCTCTTGCTAAGCGGAAAAAAAGTGTGCAGGTTGGCCCAGGTGAGAGCTCATTGAGACACACAAGGAGGCAAGCTGATTTTTCGAGCACTTTGGAGCAAGCCACCTCCTCAAACCCTACTACGGAGCAGGCGGTACATATCATAGATGACACTAACCTGGAGGTGGATATGGATAGGCACCATCTACATAGTGATGAAAGAAATGAGGAGGATGGACAAAATGTAGTGGGAGCAATTGAGGAAAATAAAGGTGATCAAAATGAGGGTGAGAATACTCAAGGTGGTGATAATGAGGACGAAGGTGAGAATACTGAGGATACTGGGCAAGAGATAGAGGGGGAAGAGAACACACATCCACTAGAGGATCAAGAAGAAACAGTTGTCACAACCCAAACTGAAGGAAGCAAGCAGAAAAAAAATAAGGTTGATATTTTTGGGAAGATTCTTGAGACATCTACTCCACAAGCCTTCTTAGATAGGATAGGAGTCAAATTTAGGTCTCCACCTCCACATGTTCCTCTCTGTAGGATGATCCCGATGGAGGCAATCCGAAAGGTTTCTCCCTCATCAATAGATAAGTCTCTCACTCGAAGCTTCAAAAAACTAGGTGGGTACATTGAGAGCATGGGAACTTTCACAGTATCAATTATGGACTTGGAAGGGGAGGAGACACCATTGACACAAGAGAGGGAGAAATCTTGGGATGAGCATTGGAGAACTGTGAATCAACAATTTGAGGAATCTCTTGCACTTAACCCCAATTGGGGTCCGTACACTTGAGCCAAAAAATGGTGCATATTCTTGATGGTAATAATCGACACAATGCTTGGATGGACTGCATTTCTACAGGTGAGTTCTCATTGGGATTTTATAGTTTCTTATGCTTCTTTGTCCTTCCTAATTTTGTGTTTTATTACAGGGTTTCAAGGGGATTGGTCGATGCATTGTTGTGTTCTCTGTAAATTTTATGCATTCAAGCGGAGGGATGTGGGTGAGCTTATGTTATCATTGTCCAAGTTGAACAAGTAAGTTAATTTGTTATTAGAGTCTCTTTCTATGTCAAGTAAGTTGTTTGTACTCAAGAATATTAACATATTTTTTCTTTGTTTTGTAAGACGCATGATTATGCATCTGTGCCAACCACATTTGGTGATCGTCTATTTCAACTAAGAAGATTAGGAGAGTCTGACCTAACAACTCTCATGGCACATTTGGACAATGAGGACAAGCTATGGGTTGAGAGAGAGATGCAGACTACGTCTGCCAGAGGAAGGCCCAGTTGGCTTCATTTGCCAATCCAGATTATGACTTGGCTCTTGTTCAAGGACGAGATGGAGCAAAAAATTGATGAGGCATCAAATGGACCACTTGCCGAGTCTGCTAGGGAGAATGTGACTCGAAAGAAAGAAGTTCTCTACAGAGGAAAAACATCAAAATATGCAAGGATTGCTGATCCCTCCAATGGTGAGGTCTTTTGGTGTGCGGTGCTCTCCCTCCCATGGCACGCGTCAACCAATCATGTGGCCATAGAGGAAAAGCTCAATATGATAGGTTCTGCATGCATCAGAGACACAGATAAGGCTCACATTGTCAAGCTATTGGACAACTCTCAGGCTGTAGTGCGATCACTTGAGGGTATGCCAAATGATAAGACAAAGTTTAGGGAATGGCTGCACATGTACTCCTACTGGCTTCAGATCCCAGAGCTAGGTTTGAGAATCCAAAATGATATTAAAAATGCCGATCGAGTTAGGTTGCCAGGTGAGAGCCGATTCACCTCTTTTGTTGTTCTATGTAGAAGAAAGTACTTCAAAAGGGCTTTCAAAGCGCACGAAGGAAGCATAAAATTTAGCCATTATATTGACCATCAACCAGGCCTACAAAGTGCCACATGGCGAGGGTACAGGTTTTCCTACAACATAACCCAGATATTCCTTGTTAAAAAAACATGCATACTTCTTTCTGTGTGTTGTTTTATCATTTGGGCTTTGGCTTGCAGATGGTTGCTTTCTGAAATTGAGGAGCACCAATTGGATATTTTAACCCCTTTTGCAAGTGTGTGGCTTTGTGTTGACAATCAATCATATATGTATGCCGATTTGAAGCTTGGAAGAGTAAGTGATTGAATTTGTCATATTAAATCCATGATTGAGAAACATGTTCATATTGAGGGTGAGTTGTGTTTACCCATGTTTGTCATTGAACAGGCCATGTCAAGCATGGAGTCTCGTTTCTGCCCGTGGTGGTTGGACCTTGAAAGAAACCATGTGCCTAAGGAGGAGCTTGATCTGTATCGCCAACATAAGTCTATATTGGAGCTTCGTAGCCAGCAAATTGATCATAATGAGGCCACATCCACATCACATGCAACATCGATTGCATCGGCTTCTTTTCGTAAGTCATTGCCAGTGAATTTAGGGAGGGAAATAGTGAATCGTGCATTGGAGGCAAATAGGGAGCAGAGTCAACAACAAATAGGTGAATCGAGCAATGGAGGCAAATAGGGAGCAGAGTCAACAACAGACATCCAATAGTGCACGCGAGATACAACCAACTGACATCATAACCAAGACATTGCAAGCTCCAGGTATGTGAGCTTCCTACCTCATCTCTATCGTGATCCGATTGTTTTGATTTAAGACTATGTGTGTTAAATGTCAAAAACCTGTCTATAGGAACCATTATGCCTTCAATGTCAGTATTGAGGACCTTGCAGCTACTTTTGTGAACATGGAGGATGCATCCTCATTGGGAAAGCAAGTGCTTGACGCCACGAATGTTATTTGCACAGTAGGGAATGTCAAGAGTAGAGGGTCCGATTACTGTGTGGAGTTGATATTTGCAGACTTCCCCTCAAATATTATCATTGGAGGTTGTGTTGCAAACAAGGTTCCATATTGGAATAAGATTGGGGATGGCATGTATGACTCTACTTTTAAAGTTGTTGATTCTTGTCTCTCGGATCGAGGCTTCTTTACATGCCTTTACACTATGGAAGAAGGAGGGACCATTGAGCAGGTTGCACAGAGCGTTGGGTTTGGCATTTATCATAGACAGGTTGTGTGGTGTACTCCACCTATTGGGAAGAAGATGGGGCAAATGATTACTACCCAGGTATTGGTGTTGTTCTCTTTGGGGCTGTCATTTGTGCAAATGTTCTTTGTCCCATTTAAGGTGAAAATGCATGAACAACCAATGTGTCTTTGCTTGTAGGTCACTTGTCTAATATTGGCTTTTTTTGTTCGCTCAACATCTCCTGCTACAAGCTTTGTGATGCATGGGGATCAGCTAAGGGATTTGGCACTAGGTGATGATCTTGATGTAGGGCAAGATCTTATCTTTAACATGTATGTATGCATTCAAATCAAGATAGAATTTAAAATGATTTTCGGTGATCTTTATGGCATATGGTTAATGGTTTGTGTGAGTTTTCAAGAGTGCCATCGGAGGATCTGGTGAAGAGAAAGGGTAGACCATGGCGGAGCGGTTGTCAGAGAGGTCAGCGGCTTAGCAAATACATCGTCTCTGTCTTCAGTCGTCCTGGGGACACGATTTTGGATTTGTTTGCTAGCACTGGAACGCTTGGGCTAGTGGTAGCATTTATGGATCACAATGTCATAATGTTAGACAAGGATGAGCAAATCTATGATCACCTATTAGAACCATACTCAGCAGAGGTATGCATGTTGAAAAGATAAATATGTTAGTAGAGAATAATTTTGTATTGATAAAGCTTATTTTCTTTTCTTTGTGTCTCTTGCAGTTATGAGGATCACATGTCTACATGAGAATGCCATTAGAGATAGTCTTTTTTTTAATTGAGACAATCATTTTTTTGGGACTATTGGAAGTAATGTTTTGATGGATGTTATGCTTGTGAATGTTTTTTACAATAGCATGTAGCTGATTGTTGGACAATTTTTATTTGGATTATAAAAATTCTAAATCCTACGGTTATGGTTTCTAAAGAGTATTATATTGTTGTGTGAGTGGTATGGCTATTAAAATTGGTGTGCATTTTAATGGCTTGATTTCTATGCTATCTTGCTGTGGTTTCCATGTGGTTGCAACAATAGTTTGTTTCTATTAGTAGCTCAATGACCAATTCAACGTCTTTTTAGTGAGCCAAGTAATATGAGTTTTGTAGTGATTTTTTATATCCACACCATTCATTTGAAAATGCTTTATTTGCAATAATCATTTTTAAACTTTTTTAGTCTTCCTTGTTCTGTTTATTATAGAGTTGCACTATGGTTTCGCTCTTCTCTTTAACATTACATGCTCGCTTAACATCATACCATGCCCCTACTTGCTCACTTTCACAAGGACTTTATTTCAACTCACTGCTCTGTGCTCACTGCTCTTGGCTCGCTAAATAGACGCACCCTATGAATAAGGCCTCATGCATGCTTTATGCATAAGCTTTAGCATAGCTTGCATAAGGCTTGCATAGCGGCGTAGTTTGCATAAGGCTTGCATAGCGGCATAGCTTGCATAAGATTGTATGCATTACTAATATTTTCCTCACATTTTTTTTCATTTTGTAGGTCCTCTAATCCTCTCTTTCAACATCATTAAAAAGAGGTAAGTGCTTTCATATCTTTCCTCTCTTTCCTCTATTATTATTGCACCCTTGGGTGCTGGTGGGGATTTGTTTTGTAGGTTTTCGCATAACCTTTATGCATAATGCTTTAGGAGCAAGGAGAACACCAATACAACTAGAGAGCTGCTTGTAGCTATACAACCAGAGAGCTGCTTGTGCAGAAAATGTAGCTATACATTTGCATAGGCTCTTTGGGAAATTTTTTTCATTCTAGAGCACATCTATAGGCGCATTTTTATAGGTGTGTCTATAGGCATGTCTATACACGCGTCTATAAAAAGTGCATCTATAATGATATAGACGTGCCTATAGATGCACCTAAAGACACATCTATAGAGGCCTGTCTATAGACGTGATTTTAGACACACTTATAAATGCGCCCATAATATTTTAAACCACGTTGTCAAAATGCATCTATAAATGTGCCTATGGTCGCTTTTCCTTGTAGTGAATATGAAGGTTATAAAATTAAGAGCTACTACTAACATGAGATTCAAAATCTAGAATACCTTATCACAATGCTCAAATCAAACATACATGGTTAATTATTTCGTAAGGAGGCACAACACATGAGCTAAATCGTGGAGGAAGTGGGTATGCCATTTTGTCTAACCAAGAAATACATGAGATAAACAACATAGAAATCGGGTGGTATGCCATTTGATTTGACAACAAATTTCTCTGACCACCTAATGCACCATCATAGGCTCGATCACAAGGGTGTTTGTTGTAAGAGAAACTAAAAAATAAATAAAAATAAAAACCACAAAAACTTGCTAGCTTGGAATAAGTTTGAATGTAAGCTATGTGTAATCTCATCTCTTAGTTATTTAAGAAGGGTATTTTGGTGTAGGTTTATTTAAGAAGGGTATTTTAGTGTAGGTTTATTGAGAACCTCACTTCTTGAATTAAAGCATGGTTTATTAATTCTATCTAAAAATATGAAATTTTAAGATTTAAAAAGACCTTTAAAGACTACTTTTTGGAATTTTCTTAGAAATTGATGCAATTTATTGTCTAGAATAAGAACAATGATAATCTCATTAATTTTGATGACTACATGAAATAGATGGAGTGATATTTGCTTGGATTTAGGTGTGCAAATAAACTCTTTATCTCTAACCTAGATGGATAGTCCCTTACGGCTTTTGTTATAATCTTTCAAGAAGAAAATTAAAGTTTTTAGAATAGGAAACTTCTTTGAATCGACATTAGAAAAAATAAATCTACAATAAAATGTACCCTTGTTATGTTCCATGATCTAGGCACAAATTTTCTTAAGATTTATAGAAAAATCACATCATAGTTTAGAAAACAAAGAGATTTTTAATAAACCATAATAGTTTAAAATGTAAAGTAGCATAATAATCGCTGTTACAAAATATCAAAATCAAAGAGAGAATCACCGACAAAAAGATCTAGAAAATCTAAGGCTTTTCTTCAACTCTCCTCCACGCAACCTCCATGTTAGACGTTGTGGCTATCCCAGGTATGCCTCTTCTAAATCTCGTCATCTCTAGGTTCTACCACATGGCTCCTAGAGAGCATAGATCACATTCTCTGTCAGGTGTTCCCTATCTAAGGACGATCGGCCTGAATCTCAAATTCTCTCTCTCTCTCTCTCTCTCTCTGTCTCTCTCTCTCTCTCTCTCTCTCTCTCTCTCTCTCTCTCTCTCTCTCTCTCTCCTGCACAAAAATCACCTCGGCAATCCGTAGGAGAGTCATGTTCTTGGCTGAAGAAAACTCTATCCTTGTGGGCATTCATTCCAGGAGAAAAATGTTCCTCCCCAAAATGGGCTGCCTTTGGGGTCTCCTTGACTTGGATAGGATTATCACAGTATGACTTTCACTTTTCCCAACATAGCCATCTTGGACATCTGCCAAGAGAGGAGCAAACCTATTGGTAGGAATATGCCAATTTGCTTTGTGATTTTTGTTCTTCGAAACGTGTTTTTTTTGGGGAACCACAAAGGACTCATCCTTGCCGTGGGAGCCTTAGAAATATCTGTGGGTTGTTGTAGATCGGGGCAATCCCTAATCATGTGACCTTGTTTATTATAATTAAAGCAAGCATTGGGCAGATTTTTATAAGTTAAAACTTGTTCATATATGACATGCCGCCCTTCCTTGTTTTTAAGAGGAACTTTAACCTTTAACGGTTTGGCCGTGTCAACTTCTATGAGCATCTGATAAGCCCATTGAGGGTTAACAACCTCGAAGGCCTTTTGCCCTAAAACTTTGCCAACTAAACCTCCAATCCTTTTGGTCCAGAGAGAGAACTTAGCCGGCATGGCTGTTAACTCAACCCACGCTGGGATTTTTGTTGGCTTAGGGCCCTTAGGGTCCAAACTTTCAAACCATCTGAAGAAAGACAAAGGTGTATTCCTAATAATCCATTGACCACTGTTGATAACAGTGGTGGCACTGTTAGGATTCTCAAAATGAAACATGTAATATGCATTAGGTAGATGTTGGACTGAAGCAACTCTTATACCCCTCTGTTCCTAGTTATTCTTGATCCAGTACTTAAGAGTATCAACAGGGGGTCTAGCCCCATGACAGAGGGCGATCAGCGAGTGTGAGGACAGGTGATCCTGCCATGCAGCAAGTTCATCATCATCACAGATGACAGCACCTTTGTCATCAACATCACCATCACAGAACCTTTCTTCAAAGATAGGGTTTTGAGAGAGATTAACCATTGGGTTAGCATCAATCCTAAGGGAAACTGAAGAGAGAACATGACCTGATATAGCGCGACCAGATTTTGGATGACGAACAGCCTCCGCGAAAGAAATAGGTTGACCGAGCTGAGCCAGAACGGGTTGTACATGAGTATATCTGCCTTGATGTGGCTCCTGACAGGACCACCTTCAACTTCCCACGACCCCACACCGACCTTCTGATGTCGAAGCAGAGGAGAGGGCAAACGACCAGCTTCTGGTAGAGAATGATGACCTCCATGAGGCCCAATAGGGGCTTGATGCAGAACCAAAGATGAGGGGCCTGCTCCCTCTCTGAGGGCAACGGATGAGGGGTTGGAGCTGAGCAGCACGATGTCTTGTAGAGACATCTTGGGGTAGAGCTCTCCCCTCACGGGGGGAAGACCTTACCAGGCGGCGAGCTCAGCAAGCAGAGAGAGATGGGGGAGACGATGAGAGAAAGGGGCGGGCGAGGCATGCAGACAGGCAGACGTGCATGGACGACACCTGGGCATGCAGACGCTCTCACAGGGTTGCTAAAGCTCAAGCTTTGAGTTTTTAATGAATCAAAGCGACCACTGTAGTCATCTTAGCGAGACTGTTAGGTTGCCTTGGCACCTGTCATTCAGTAGCTCCTTTGATAGTTAATCGTCCTGCAGAATTGCGCGGCCGCCCGCACTCGCGGACCATCACCGTCTGGCTAGAAATTCAAGTACTCCAATGCGGATCCTATCAACAGATAACCTCTCGCCTGTTCTTCATGAGCTGCGTAGTGGCCTTCAAACCCATGTCGGTGATCACGATCCACATGAATATCATGTAGATCTGCATGATCATGATATACACCATCATCTCATATCTCCAAACGAGATAAGGGCATCTCGTGACCGGCAGCAGCAGCAGCTCGATTCCATCCTCATCCAAATCAGGCTGAAGACGCTAATTATCAGAACAGCTAGCTGCAACAATCTTCTGATCCATGGGCATGAGTGCCCTGGCATGAGTGCCCTCGTACAGACAACACTTTCTCCAGTTTTCTCTCATTGGCTGCTGAAGCAAGGCTCCCTCACTCTCAACGCATCTCCGCCGTGGCGTGTATCAATTCTATTTTCGTCATTCCTTTTGATTGACGTTTCAGAGTTAAGTGGATGGTGAACACGTTTTGTGAGCGCTTCTCATACTTGCTTACTATTGACATTATTGACATCTGTTTTGTCAGTGCATGCAGGTGAGTATGTTTTGTGAGACAGCTTCTCATGTATCGTTATTAGCATCATCAATGCTAAATTAACTTAGAGCAAGGAGAAGTATGTGAAGAATGATCTCAAGGAGGATGATGGCGGCCAGGTGCTTAGAAATTGTGACCTAACAAATGAGGGAGAGCTCATGATCCCGCTTACATAGGTGAGAGGATTCATATCAAGGTATTTTTCTTTGTTTATAATACTTTTTTATTAATTTAAATGTTAAAAATGTAATGTTATTTTTTCTTGATATCTAAAGAGTGCGTGAGATTTTTTCTTTCCTTATTTTTGAGAAGTCTTCCCTTCCCTTCTTCTTTGTGAAGTTTTTTATTTTCTTCTTTTTTTCATGAGGTCTTATTCCATTCCTAGTCGCACACGAGAATTTGACCCGGCTATACCACTACAATATAAAGCGAGCATAGACGCACTGCATAGACCCGTAAGTTATGGGCACGTCTATACTAGCATCTATGCTAGCGTCTATAAGCACATCTACTTGTTTGAAACTAGATGCTCTTATAGACGCATAAGTTATGTTTGCATCTATAGTGGCATCTAGTTCGTTTGAAATTAGACGTGCTTATAGACGCGAGCATAGATGTGATTGCAAACGCACTTATAGACGCAGTCTACAATAACTTCCTATGCAATTGCACTCCTCTTTTCTTGTATATTTAATCAAACATTGACTAGATGTTACAACTTTGGTAACCTTTATTTTTTCTTTCACTTCCACTTCCACTTCTCTTTCACTCGCACAATATTAACCATGGGTGGGCACCGATTAAAAATCATAGTAAGAATATCACTCTCTCTATAGAGGGTTCTCTTTTTATATATTCTTAGTACATTTTAAGTCTAGTTTTTCTTCTAAACTAGACCTACATGATATTTCTAGAATGATGCTCCCGTTTGAGCAGTACAAAATCCACTTAAACACCTTGTTTTGTATGCATGAGCCTTCAAAATAATTTGCATGATATATCTATACAATTTTTTAAACACCCGAGGTGACTTTCCTTAAGAATATAGTCACATGTTACCAAAGAGACTCATCGATTTACACCCAAATTGACTTCTCTCTTAAGAACATGTATGTGATGATATACTTTGCTCTGTCAAAATACATATATCAATGTACATATGATACCAAGCCGAGAGCTCATCCTAGTGTTCATGGGTTTAACAATGGCAATGAATGTGATTATCTTCCCATACGTATATATTAATCTTTTCCAACACCTCCTCTTCCTTTTAATGAAAGACCAATTTCTCCTAAACTTCTCCATTGCATCATGCAACATATCACCAAAAATGGATTTTCACTTAACAGTTACTCTTGAGGAGTACGACATCCTCTCCCCTTAAGATTACAAGATGTAGTCACCTTGAAGGAGGAGTGTGACATCCTCTCACCTTCTTGAAGGAGGATCTAGGAAATTCATTTTGTAGTATCCTTTCAGTGGTGTTGGACCTCATGGTTTAGATCTCGAGCAAGAGTAAAGGCTAAAGCTATGGTGGATCAAGGTAGCACATAAGCTTGATTAGAGAAATGATTATTTATGATTAAAAATGATTAAGAGAAGGCTAATATCATGCTAATTACACACTAGCAGCATTAAGGAGAATCGGTTATATTTATTCATAAAGTGGAGACCATATATAGGCTAAGTATAATCCAAAGGTGCCAAACTCAACTTTTCAATTAGCTCCTCGATTCTCTCTCCAAATATCTCTTAACCCCACTATTTTGTTGCTGTTGTTTTTAGCTTCGATCCTTTGCATACATCATAAATTTACACTAAATCCATCTATAAGCCTTATTCTACCCATCCATTTTCTTTCTAACATATACACTTTGTGGGTCTCCATGGCCCACAAAGGTTTTTAATCAAGGCTTGTCACTCCCAGTTCCTTAGCCCCTTGGTTGCTAAGTGTCTAAATTCTATTTTCCATACATATACAAGCATACGTGTCCTTTTATACAAACATAAACAATATGATAGGAATCTCTTCTTTTGTAAGTCCTCATGCAAAAAACACTTTGGTTATATAGTGTTCATTATCATCCTCAAAGTGATGGGCAAATAGAAAGAGTGAATCAAATCTTGGAGGATATGTTAAGAATGTATCGCATGGATAAACCTAGAAAGTGGGATGAATAATTACATATGGTGGAATATGCATACAATAGTAGTCCACAATCTACTATTGGAATGTCTCCATTAAAAGCATTATATTGGCAACATCACCTGTATTATGGTATGATCCTATTGGGAAGGTTGTGATAAGTAAACAGATGCTTGATGAAATGGAGATACATACAAGAGACATAGGGGAATGCATTAGAGTTGCTCAAAATCGTCAAAAGAGTTATGCAGACAAGAGAACAAAGCCAAAAGAATTCAATGAAGGTGAAATGGTATTCTTAAAGGTGAAACCAAAGAAGAGTTCTTTAAGACTTGGGAAGTTTAAGAAATTAGCACCTAGATATGCAGGAACTTTCAAGATACTTAAGAGGATTGGAACACAAGCTTATGGCCTACAACGTCCAGAAGGAGTTAAAGCACATAATGTATTTCACATTAGCTTATTGAAGAAGTACGTGGTTGAACCAAATCACATATTGGGTGATAGTACAAGAGTGGAAGAAGTGGGCAATTTTGAGATAGAACCAGAGATAATTTTGGATCGCAGGGTTAAGAAGCTTAGACATCGAGATAGAGTCGATCTCTTAATAAAATGGAAGACATATCCAACATAATAAAAATAAACACAACGAGCACCCGAAATGGGACCCAGATACCAAATTGACCCTTAATTTTCAGTAATGGCCTCGTATGAGGGTGTAGATAACTTTATTTGTCAGAGAGGCGAAGTAAAGAAAGTTAGTTCATCACAGGAGAAATAAAGTCCATGTTCAGATAATTGGGAGATTCTACATGGGGCGGCCGGTATTCGCGAAACAAGTCTAATTTGGTTCGAATGCATGTTTTTAGAAAATATTTTCTATCTTTGATGATTTCGTGCATGATAATCTACTAGTTCTTGTGGGTTGTTTTTTTTGGGATTCTTCCAGATCCTTGAGGATTTTCTGTGATATAGAGAGAGAGATTTTGAGATTCGGGCCGGTCATCCTTAGACAGGGAAAACCGGATAGAGATTTTGATTTATGCCCTCTGGGAGCCATTTGGTAGAACCCAGAGTGGACGAGGTTTACTAGAGGCATACCCGGGATAGCCGCGACGTTCACAATATTGGTTGGGTGGACGACCATCTCGCGAAGAAAGGCCCTATTGGCTAGATCTTTTGTTGGTATCTCTATGATTTTTGAGATTTTTGTATTGACGAATATTATTGTTACTTTGGATTTGTAAACGAATATGATTTATTAAAAATATCTTTGTTTTTTTGAAGTATGAGTGATTTTTTTTGTAAGATTTGAGAAATTTTGTGTTAGAACATTGAACAGAATATGGGTATGTCACACTACATCTTCATCCCACTTATGATGTCACATAAGTAAATATTGATAAGGTTGTAAGCTTCTATACAACCGAGATAAAAAATCATAGCCATCACGTTTTCACTTGATAGATGCAAAATAAACTTGAATCGCTTTTCCTTCCAAGGAAGAAGACAAGTTTTGTGTGCCATATTATATTTTTTACTTTTTTCACAACATTCCTCAAAATGGAAGAAAAAATTCAAAGAGAAATGAATATAACATATATTCAATTCCAATATGTTTTATTTTAAATACATTAAAGAAGGGTCATCAATCACTAAGTCTAGATCTCAATGAGATGATACATCAAAACATATATGACATAATACACATGACCAAAGGCTTGGCTAGCTCTTGAGATCCATGAGGAGGAATATAGTGCCTGAGAGTCCTATATATAAGCCTATAAACCATCTCTTTGATATGTGCTCATCTTGGTTATAGTTAGGCATTATCTATAATCTTGTGTACCATCTCTTGTGAGTAGCAGCGGGGACATAAAGTCTCTCAAAATAGTGAGCCAGGGTGTCTGGATTAGCACAAAGAGCTAAAGAGAGAAGATTGTTGAATGCGAAAAATATCATAGCTTACAAAGTCTAGATAGATAAGGTATGGCAAGATAATAATCCATTGGAAATAGAAATCCATTTAAAAACTATAAGTTTGAGTTTCAAGCAGTGAGAAATCCATGATATGATAAAAGTACATCTAAACATTGTAATCTCACATCTAAACCTAGCTACTAGTTGTTAGACCCCTACCCTTTCATCTACAGGTAATGCATCTATACTTATTCATGATTTTGCAACCAAGGATTTTATATTGATGTAATTACTCAAATTTTTTACATTATTAACATGTATTAATAAATTAAAAAGATAGCAATGTCATTGACATAAGAAATGTTGACCTGATGTGGTGACATGTAAAACCTACAAAACCCCGCTGGGATTTTCATATTTCCCACCGGGTCCACTGAGCTTTTTTTATTTCCCACGAGGCCCAGAAAGATTTTTCTAATTCTTAATGAGCCTAGCGGGAAATATTAAAAGCATGACACACCCAAAAAAGCTATAAATAAATCCCCTGCCTAGTTTGTCGGGCTTATATTTACCTTGAGAGAGAGCTATAGACAGAGATAGTACTAGATAGATAGAGAGCGTAGAGATTCATCACAACCTATAGGTAATTATTCTATCACACTTGTATATGCCACAAAAAGGTTCAAGCCTTATTCTATTCATAGACCTTTTGTTGATACAAAAAGGTTGAAGTATCCTAGAGACAACCCAAAGGTACAGAAATGGATCATCACATTACAGGAGTTTGACATGTGTTTTTTCAAGGAACATAGTGTGAGGGTCCATATGGCACCTAAATCCATTAAGGATGTTCAAAAGCAAGTGGTTCTAACCATAGGATGCATGAAGAACTATAGGATATAGATGTAACTTTGTTCTTTGATGAGGCTTTCAAAAGGAGTCTTGGTAAAAGGGGTGCTGGATTTGTTTTTATAAATAAACAAGGTCAATAGATATGGTATAGCAACCAGGAAATATAGGTTAGAAGCAACAATGAGGCTAAGTATTATAGCCTCAGTTTGGGTCTTGAAGAGTGTACACTGTAGACAAATGAAGGTGAAAAGATTGGTTATTAAGGGTGATTCTTTGCTTCTTATAAGGTAGGTACAAGGTATTGGGAAAGTTAATAAAGACGAGATCAAAACCTGGTTCTTTATGGAGAGGAAGCTTCTTAATTTTTTCCATGCCTTCTAGATCTGCTGGCATGTATCCATGGAGGACAACATGAGAGCACATGAGTTAGTAGAAGAGGTTTTCTCCAAGGATGTACATGTTGTGATAGTCCAAAGACCATTGTATCTGTAACGTCCCTTCCAAGCCATGTATGTATGTGTCTCTTTTAATATAGATTTCAATAAGAAAAGAGAGTGTAACTAGAAAGAGTGAGACAATAAGGCTAGAAACATTAGAAAAGTGTTAGAATAAAAATATTAGCTCCAAAAATCCTAAAAGAAATAAGAACATAAGTATAGTCCTATAAGAGATAAGTATTCCCAAAAATAGAATTTCGAGTTTAGGTGATAAGAGGTCATATTTAGAGTACTTTTTCACATTTAGAGTCCATGCATACTAAAAATGTAGAAAAATAACGCGTTTCTAAAGATGGTGCGTTTGTGGCTATATACAGACGTTTTTGCCTATTCTGCCCGCGCTGGCTTGTAGACCACATGCCTTCCCGTTTTTTTGACTGGTTACATGACTATATTCTGAGTTTTTATCAGAGAGTTATGGCCGAAACAGTTTGCTGTGTCTGTCAGGGTCTCTACATAGAGAAAACTGTGAGAAGACAGCAAGTAGCCTCAAGGTAATCCTAGAGTTTGAGATGCATATATGCCTTCATTCTTATCTAATATCTCAGAAAAGAAGCTTAGAATTCTATAGTCTTTCGAAGGAGGAGACCAAAACTCCATAGCTTTTCTTTTAGAGAAAGAATAGTATGCCATAGCCCTGTAAGAGAAGGCTATTTTGCCACCATAGATCTTAGAAAGAGAGAAGAGTCACAGTATGAGTAAGAGGAGATAAAGCTTGGAGATGACTGGATGATTTCAATCGTAAGACAAGGTATTAGAAGACTCTATTCTCATATGTCAAGTTCTAAAGCTCTTGTTAACGAGTAAAGGCAACGATAAACGATAAATTTCTATAAGGTATATACATATTTTGTTTTTCAATTATATATCATTCCTAGGGGTTGAGGTATGGCCCCGGCTTCTCTATTGATTGTTAATAGTGATTTATTTGATTGATTTCCTATTTAAAGTTTGTATTCTTTAAGCAATAGCATATGCCTTAATAAAGAATGTCTTATCGCAATCTCAAGTTGAAATGCTAAAATCTTTGTGAAAAAGATTGTTTTCTTAAAGAAGGTGACATGGATCCTAGTCATATGGTTTAGTGAGTAAATGGATTGTTATCTTGGTTAAATTAAGGTACAGGTACAACTTCTCCCTGCCTTGACGCTGCCCCGTTCTTGTGCTTGTGTAGCCGGACGGCGGAGACGTTAGTAAGGCCCGGAGTTGGCCCATGGTATCCCTCATACCATTGGGAGAATGAGGTTTGCCGATTGAGGCAAGTGATTGTGATGATGCTGCCTAGTTCTGAGGGCCCAGGCTAGTGCGGTGAATTAGCCCACCCTAGTGCACAGACATCCCTCTGAGGGGCGGGAGGATCAAGCGATGGAGCCTGAGAGGGCGACAGGCCGGCTTGAGTCCTCGCCAGCGGCCGACGATGAGGTGTATGGTCCCGTAGGGTTTTGCCCAGCATGTGGAGGCTGGAAGGCCGAATTCTAGATCATCGGCGGTATAAAGGAAAAGAATAAGAGAGCCACTTTGGCTTGTATGAAATTGATTCATGTTTAACTTTGTTTTTATAAATCTCGTCTTTGGTATGATTGTATTGTAGAAAAAGGCTGTTTTAACAAACCTTGTGAAAAGGATCTTAATTAAGGAATATGTTTGTTTATGTCAAACAGTGTGGTAGGATTAATTAGAAAACAAATTGACGCGTGAGTAGGGTGGAAAGTGGGAGGATGGAATGCCCCGATGGCACCATCCTACGGACGGGTGGACCCGATTAGTCTAGTAGCTTTCCAACATATTAAGTGAAAGCCCTACGTTAGATAAATAGGTTCTTGGGCAACTCTATTCTAGAAGACTAGGCCAGCGGCTGTGCCTTGCATGGATGAGGAAAAAAGCGTTGCCTCTAGAAATCAAGTCTTGTAGTTGCCCAATTTATGTGATCAATTACCCTATGGGTGATTTGATTTTAGAAGACTACGCTTCCCCTGCGAGATAGAATTAGGTCTTACCTATGAATCGTATCCTTGAATCTCTGCATGGTCAAGGTGTTGATGAGTAGGAAATTTTCTCCAAGATAAGACTTAGTGGACTATCTTAAGTGTTTCCCCTATTTTGGAAAGGGGGGAACCTTACAGTATCAGGGAAGATATTCCCTTTATGAGGATGAGTAGGTCCTTCTGATGATGACAGATTTTGCAAGAAGAGGATTGGATGCTTTAAGAAGGAGGAAAATTGTCAAAAGAGCTATGAGGTATATACTGACTGGTGACATATTGTATCATAAAAGACAAAATGGTGTTTTCAGAAGGGTTTTATGTCATTATGAAATTCAAGAGTGCTTGAAAGCATGGCATGAATAAGGATGTGGAGCCCACTATGGAGTTGACATTACAAAAAGAAAGGTATTAACATCAAAGCTTATGTGGCCAAGTATGAATAGAGACATCCACCATTGGTGCATAAGTTGTCATGAAGGTCAAGCTTTTCAGAAGAAGGTGCTAGTTCGTGAGCCCATACATCACATAATGAGCTATGGGGCCTTTTAAAAGTGGGGAATAGATGTTATAGGGCCTCTTTCAGGAAAACATTTCTTGGGTTGACTATATGTAAACTCTCTATATCAGGTGCGTTTCAGAAGAAGGTGCTAGTTCATGAGCCCATACATCACATAATGAGCTATGGGGCCTTTTAAAAGTGGGGAATAGATGTTATAGGGCCTCTTTCAGGAAAACATTTCTTGGGTTGACTATATGTAAACTCTCTATATCAGGTGCGTTCAAGGCCTAATTAAAAAACCCTTTATCTGTAAAATTTTCATGAATAAAACACACCCTTTTTCTATTCAATCTATAAATATCCCTTTAAATGTACCATTCGGTATGTAAAAAATGTGTTAAAAAGAGATTTAAAGACCCCTTCTGTTGAACCCATGTGCTATGTTTACATATTTATGAGTGACTCACCCTGAGGAAAATATTATATTATCACTGTAGTGTGGAGTACCTGACAAGGTGGCCAGAAGCTAGAGCAACCAGTAATGCCACTACATAGCAGGTTTGCAAGTTTGTATATGAGATGATTTGTTGTAGATTTGGTGTTCCTTTGGAGCTCGTCTCAGTGGGACCAAGGAAGGAAGTTCAGAGATGATTTGGTCAAAATCCTAGCCAAGAAATTGGGTATTAAACATAAGTTTACCACACCATATCATCCCCAATGCAATGGGCTGGTTGAAAGCTTCAATGGGATTTTGCAGAAATTTATTTTTCAAACCAGTAGAAGACCACTCCACTAATTGGGATATGTACTTGGACAAAGATGTATGGGCTTTCAGAGTGTCTGAGAAGAATGAAATAAGGTTTACCCCATATCATTTGGTGTATGGAGAAGAATGTACATTGCGAGTGAATGTAATGCTTCCCTTACTTTATTTTCTATTGCAACATAATATGACCCTGGAGGAACAAAAAAAGGTGAGATTGATCAGTTTATATTCTTTATTGTTGGGATATAGAGGAACCCATCAAATGGTATGAAAAGATTAGTCAAAAGAGGATAGAGATATTTAATGATAAGTTAGGAAAAAGCAAGGATTAAAGAAGGAATGTTGGTTATTAGGTATAATAATGCTTTTGATAGTACATTTTAGACCAAATTCAAGGTCAAATGGGAAGGACCTTGAATTATATTACATGAAGTTTTTCCTAATGGAACTTATTAGTTTCACGACCTTGGAGGTCAGACGCATGCCAACAGAGTTAATGGTTAGAGGTTGAGACCATATCATATTCGAATTATGTGAAGCAAGAAACACACATTGAAACACTTGAGAGTGTTTAACACCATATTAGGAAATTTGGAAAAATCTCAATTCTCACTTTTAAAAAAGTGGATTATTTTTGGACTATATTTGCAAAAATATTCTTGAATGAATTGTGAAAATCATATAGATTTGGACGAAATTAGTCACAATAAAACATACTAATGCAACATAATCATACTCAACATATATTTTCTATCATAACCACGTCACAATTGTACTCAAATGTAGGTGTCTCAAGTATCCGTGGACTCAATTGGATCACTCTCTACCTCACGCAACATGTATTTCACTAACAATAACAATTATTGTACCTACTTATCAAAGTAATACAAAGTTTGTGATATTGCAAATAATTCCCAAAGACTCATGATTACTCTAAATAACTAATAGAGCATATCCAATAAGCATTAAAAGCAAAGTTTTTTATGTTAACTTTTTCTGTCAAAATAATTTGTTATACTAAATAAATATCGAGATACACTAGTGTCCAAAAAAACATAATTTGTTTCACATGTTGCATTACAACTACAATATATTAGAATCAAACATTTATGCCACTATAAAATATGTATTACTTATACATTGAAAAACTTGTAGAAGTGGAATTTGCTAAAAAAAACACGATAAAATATAAAGGGCATTGCATCAATGTTTAAACCACTAAAAACATGAAACATTTGACCATTGATAATATCTTTGAATTGGTGGTGTTTAAAAACACCCTAAATTATAGTTGGCATCAAAAATATAACCATAATCAACTATATCTATATTCATGGTTTCACTTTTGTGTCATGGAGTTAATGTCAACAAGAATACATAGCACACATTAAGCCTCCATTTACAATCCTTACAACTATTCATGTAGCCAGCCACATTTCTTTCTTGCACATCACCGACGATATATACTCTATCCTCCTTAAGATCCACACTAGGGTCTTCAAGAATTGAGTACTTTCTTGCCAGCATGAAAATATTTTGAGCCACCATAGTGCAATAATGTATTTCCAACTTCCACATTTGAGTGTATGAACAATCCTAGGCCAGCTCCTGGTATTAATGAAGTTCTCACTATGTAGGCCACATCTTTTATGTAGAAGATGTCTCCCACTTTGATAGGCAAATGTGGTGGTCCAGATCATCCCATTCGATTTTATATTCACATAGTGGCTTTACTTTTTGTAAAATCTTCACACCTATGAAAAATAACAAAGGGAAAACTTCAATAGAGTCAGTTTAAATTAATTTTACAAGCATACTAATTCAAAGCCTTAATATACAGTGGGTAGGGAAAAAAAAAACTAGTTGCTCTTTTTGTGATGATGGTAGTACTACTGCATCTCCCGTGATAAACTTTTTATTATACCCTAGTTTTGTAGCATAGTGCATTGCTTCCATGTCTTTTAATGTATTAGTTAGAGGGATTCTTTGCAACATCACTAACTGTGTATTACTTAGATAAATAGGTGGAGCACGAATTGTACTTGTTGTTGTTAGGTTGATTACATGTTTCATGTTCTTGAGGGTGATCTAGTGGATTGTGCTTGCTTGATGAGCTTGAAGTAACATCATGTCCTCCATCTATACTATAGTGCTTGTTCATCTCATCCCATTCTTGTATCACCCATCGAAAATGCTCAAATAGTGCATGCCCATACTAGACCCGTTCTTGTTGTCCATACATGTTGAAGTTTATGACATCTCACATGTCTTTGGAAACATCTAAATGTAGCAAATACTGCAATAGATCTTTTGTCAAAATGTTATCCCCATTATCAGCATCAAATGATGAAGAAGATATACAGTTTTTTGCTAGACTTAAGCAACCCTTATAAGGGCTGTCAAATCAATGAGAACGGTTCTCTCAATGAAGTAATGACCACCCCACTGGCTCCAAACCTTTAGAAGAGGTTTAAACATTTCCATTTTGTAAATCCTTTATCCAGAGGGATATACATTATACATGGAGATATCATACATTTGTGGGTAGATCTTGTTGGAGCTATATATAGCTTGCGCCCAACTTAACCCTAGGTCTCACCTATATATACCTAACCTCAGTGTGCTTTTCATAGACTTTTGGGAGATATCTTTGGTGTATCATGACTTTCTTTCTCCTTCCTTCAACATGGTATCAGAGAAAATTATGCACTCTTCAAAAACTTAAAACGATCATAATTTCTTCATCCGATATCGGAATTTGATGATCTAAGAGTCATTTTTAGGATTTAAAGGCATTTTGAGACTGCTCGTCACATCATATTCGTCAAATTCTACACAAAAAATATCTACACTAATATAGCAGCTTTAATCACATAGAAGAACACTTTATCAATGTGACCACTTGATGCATCGATTATCTCTTGTTTACGCTTCATGGATTCATGTATACAAATTGGATCTTCTCTTTGAGTTCTGCGTGGATCTTCTCTTCAAGCTCTCAACTCCAGTTTTTCATCAGATATTTCCAGGAATGTTTCTCTTTTCCTAATTATTTCTAATCATATTTAAGTTTTGTTTTATATCACAGATTTGGATGCATGTTTTTCTTTCCCTTATATCCATTATCTACTTTGATAGTTATACATGGATCTTCTCTTCAAGTTCTCAACTCTGGTTCTCCATCACATATTTCCAAGACTATTTCTCTTTCCCTAATTATTTCTAATCATATTCAAGTTTTGTTTTAAATCACAGATTTGGATGTATGTTTTTCTTTCCCTTATATCCATTATCTACTCTAAGTCTATTCAATTATTTATTGACTCTTAGCCTATTCAATTTTTTTCTATTGCGTACACACATAAAAATCAATATTGACATAGTATATCTATTTTATGGAGATTATTGCTTCTATGTGATATTATTGCAATTTGCTACTCGCTAGAGATATGACATATCTTGATTTTTCATGGCTTCCTCTATGTTTTAATTTTCTAACAAGGTCTGATTGTGAGTGTGCATGCAGAAGGTAAGATATAAAGTCACTTTGTGCATGAAATAATTTGAAAGTTAATCTTTTTGTGAGTGCAAGTGCACGTCCAAGATTATGAGAAAGAGGAAAAAGTTGCATGCAGTAAAGAAGCTTTGATCTAAGTTGCAAGCATGTAAAGAAGTTTTAATGTAGTTATATGAGAGGAAAAGAAGCTTTGATCTAAGTTGCATGTAGAAAAAGAAACTTTGATCTAAGTTGCATGCGGGTAAGAAAGCTTTGATCTAAGTTACACGCGGGTAAAGAAGCTTTAATGTTTTGGGAATTTTACCACTTTCTTAAGATTTGAAGCTAATAATTGTGTGTTTCTGTATGTGATGACAATTATGTATCATGTGGACACTTAAGCACTATGATTGGATATAGGCTTGCTATGCAGCTTTTTTACATGCTATGGTTTTGATCCATTTTTCATACAATTGAAGCTTGTTCACATGCTATGGGTTTCAATTATCACATCATGCTTTGTACTTCGAGAACTAGTTTTAGCATGTATACATTACCTTACAATGTTTATAGGCTATGGATTTTGATGCAAAATATAATCTCTTGAGCCTTTTGCAGATAACAGATAATTTTGGCATCTATACATTATCTTATAATGTGTAATAGTTTTTTCTTTATGCTTAAGATTTTCATGAGCGGCTTGGCCATATGCTTAAGATTCTGATGAGTTGTTTGGCCATATAATCTATGTTGTTTACCATATTATTATATATGCTCACTTATGATACAGCCTACCAAGTGGGTGCACACATGAGGCATGGTTGGTATCATACAGATGAAGTATGATTGATTCATATATTCTATTGGGGATGTTGCTATGTTATTCTATTGGACATCTATTTGGATGACTATTGGATGTTGATGCTACTATATTATCTCATTGGACATCTATTTGGACCATTCTATTGGACGAGATGACCATTGGATGCTTTTATGTTATTCTATTAGACATCTATTTGGACAACTATTGGATGTTGATGCTGCTTTATTATCTCATTGGACATCTATTTGGACCATTCTATTGGATATCTATTTGGACGACTATTGGACGAGATAAACTTTGGATGCTATTATGTTATTCTATTAGACATCTATTGGATGTTGATGCTACTATATTATCTCATTGGACATCTATTTGGAGGACAACTATTAGACAAGATGACCATTGGACGCTATTGTGTTATTCTATTGGACATCTGTTTGGCCCACTATTGGATATTGATGCTGTTATATGCTATTAGATATCTATTTGCATAACTATTGGATACTGATATTACTATATTATCTCATTGGACATCTATTTGGACCATTCTATTGGACATCTATTTGGACAACTATGCTGTTATGTTATTCTATTGGACATTTATTTGGACCACTATTGGATGATGCCTGCTGTTATACTATCTATTGGTGCAAATAACATCATCCAAGAAGAACTGGTACAAAAAAGAAGAACTGGTACAAAAAAGAAATAGAACTTGTAAAAAGTAAAAATTATTCAATATTATTAGTGAAGCCTTTTAAAAAAGGTTCCTTGGAATAAGTGGGAGAAATTGTGCTCATTCAATGGGGTGATGGAGATGAATAATTGAGTGCATGTGCAAAACATTTATTGCATCATTGTCCCACTCACTAAAGAATTGTTGATCGATTCCATGTCCAACATATCTATTGCATCATTTTCCTTCCCAATCCTTCTTAAAATTAGACTCTCACTTTGATAATCACTATAAAATCAATAATCTTTAAAATGGAAAATAGCCATATTTTAAAAGATTTTTTAGTATGCAAGAAAATGTGATATGAGGAACCATCTCACATTTTCTAATATGTAAGAAAATGTGATACGAGAACTCGTATCTCTGAAAATAAGAAAACCATAAATGGAAACAAAATTGTAAAGGAAATGAGTAACTAATAACCTTGTCTTTGATTGTTTTTTGGGACATGGTAATTTCTTTCATATTCCTATATATTAAAACTCTCTAAAAGAGTTGAATATACTAGGTAGTCTTTTAGGAAGGTGATAACATTTGGTGATTAAGTGCTAAAAACTACTCGATATAGCAACCATTTTTTCTCCAAAAAACAAGGATGAAAAGCATACATATGGTGTAAAAGGGTATAATTACAAATTTAATATATTGGAAACATTGCTTAAAATTTAGAGAACTACATAGGGCTCTTGAAATAAAGTGATCCATTGGAATAACAAAACAATTTCTCTAAAATATGTTTTTGATGTAAAACAATAGTTAATGGCATTAGTATACATACATTTACGAGTAGAGATATAAGCATAGCATTGTGCCCTCAAGAATAAACTCTCTAATACTTTGTAAAAAGCATTAATGTGCTGATATACCATAGAAATGCTAATGACCTATCACAAAGCCTAAGGGTTATGCAATATCATAGCTTGTAATAAGAATTAGGCTACTATTAAATTATGTGATAGATTGAGTGATGGAAAGTTTTTTTCTCCAATTTGTCTATACTATATATGATGTGATAAGTTAGAACTAATAGTTCCTCCTTGTATTGCTATTTATAGATAAAAAAAATGGTGGAAAAGAATTCACCTCTAAAATAAGAAGGTGCAAAAAAAATATTATGTACTCAGCACTTGTATATATGAAAAGATATTATGTCCAAACAAACTTTACCACTTGTATGCATCCACTTCATGCATGTTCTTTGGTGAATAAAAGTTGAATTGCACTTTTATTCTCCATTACATATTATATAAAAAAAGTTCAAATCTTATTTTACTTTGTTGAGGGTATTCATGTGATGTGTGTCTTCTCTAAAGTCATTGCTATTACCTTTTTTAAGGTAACCTTTTATTTTATAAACATATTAATACAAAAGGAAATTCAATGATCTACATGTAGAATTGTCGAAAGTTTGATTGCATCTATGTTTGTATAAACATTAGAAGGTTGCTAGATCCCGTTAACATGCTAACTATAACTATATAAATACTACTACTCATTGTGATTTAATTTAAAAAATGTCTTATCACAATTCAACTAAGTAATATTATACTCAAGCGTGCATATGTTTTGTTAACCAACATTGATAACTCTTACAAGAAAATTATACATTGACATCACTAAAAAAAAAGTAACTTTTATGTTGTGTCAGTGTGTGTGAGTGGGGAAGGGGGGAGAAAGAGAACATGCACATGTGTGTGTGTGTGTGTGAGAGAGAGAGAGAGAGAGAGAGAGAGAGAGATTTGAATGTTTTTCCAATATATATAACATTATAGGATACTACCATTGGTTTTGAAAAAATATAGGAAGAGAAAGTTATTCCCCTTATCTCTCTCATACAATCATCATTTCTTCTACCAACACCACACGGAAATTCTTTGGAACATGATGATTGTAAGAAGATTATTTTCAAATCTATAAAAATTAATTAAAAATAAAAATTTAACCTTTCAAAATTAAACATTTCTACATTCAATGATGCTCTTTTACTAATTTGATATAGGTGGCCCTTTACGTGGAACTTATGGGAAGTTCAAAATATATATTTGTATTTTTGATATGGACCCACCTATTAGTTTTTTCTTGAGATTTATTAAAATTGGACAATGAAAAGATGTGAATGGATGAAAAATAAAATAATGACAACATAATCATAAAGCATAGTGTAAGAGATAACCTTATAGAACAAGTAAAAATAGGGATGTGATACAAAAGACTTATGCACCATGCTTTGCTACGATGCAATTATAGAGTTGGAGGAGCGTTCTAATTTTGAGGAAACCCTATCATCATAGACTTGCAATCAATTATTTTTACTTAAATAATTTTATAAAAAAACTCATATAGAACTGTGATTAATATTGTGTGATAAAACACATATTTTCCAAATGTTTTGCATGTCATAAAATTAAATTTAAAACCAACATAAAGGAAACATGGAAATAGAATGAGGAATGCTTAGAACACAATATATAATTTTATCTCAAGCATACACCCTTCCTTTCACCTCTTGTTACCTCTTGTAATAAAATAATGCAGCCCCTTTTCCTTGTGTTTCAAGAGCAAATTGTCTATGCCAAAGAACAAACCTTCTTAAAGCATCTTAATTCCAACTCAAGGGCAACCATATTTTAGCACTTTTAAGTAGAAAATAACATCAATATTATGTCTATGTATTCAATTCGTAAGATGAAACAAAAAGGTGCCAAGTTATTGAGAGTCATTGAATGGTAAATAGATTTTTTAACTAAGATGTTTGAAATCAAAAGCTATAAAGGATTAAAGCCAATAACAAAATTCATAATTATAAGATTAGGATATCTAAATCTTGATTTTAACATAATCTTGGTGCTCTAATAATCATGGAAAAGAATTCATAACCCTGATTATTCAAACAAGTTTATAAATACAATCATTTTATAGCTCTACTTAGATCTAACTAACCACAACAAAAAACAACTAGTGGCTCCACATGTGCCCATAGCATTCTATCCAAAACCATAAAATTTTGACCCTCATGTTGGACTATTCTTTAAACCCTTGTTCTACTTCCTCATTCCAACTATACAAATGAGCCATAAAATAATGTAGGAAAACCCTTTTCCTTAATCAAATCAGAAAACAAATTAGTGATTTTCCATGTCAACAGAAGGAGACCAAATATTTCAACGCTTCCCTTGAAGGGATGTGCTTATTTGAACATATTTAGTGACTATATCTTCCCCAACACCCTTCATGGGTGAGAACCACATTGACTATTAAAATTCCTCCTCAGTCAGCTTGCCGTAGGGCTATTTTTCTTGATATTCGTTCATGCACCAATGTACATGCTAGCATCTCTCATCTCTAGAGAGCTTGTTTGCATCAAAGTTTTTTATTTTTCATGCACCAATCTAGGTGCTAACATCTCTCATCAAGAGAGAACTTATTTTACATCAAATGTTTTTGGGACTATATCATGAGGCTCTCGATCCTTCGGCTTTCGCCCAAAAAAGGTTCACAAATTTTGGCTTATCTTCCCTTCTAAGAGATCTTAGAGGATAATATATGTATAAGGGAGAAATCCTCAACAACAATAATGAAGAATTTACTAATGAAGCCCAATTTGATAACAAATTTTGTTGATGATGCAACATTGATATAGAGTATATTTAAATAATAAAAAAGGATTTTGTAAAGAATGTATTGGTGATATCCCATTTGTTAACATTTATTTTATGATACAACATTGATAGAATCTTTAAATAATAAGAAAGCCTTTAGTAAAACATCTAAAAACAATGATAATAATAATGTGCATATGGATTGTAGGAATCAGGGGTCCTAGGCTATGGATGCTCATAGATCACCATAGTGGATGTGTAGGAGAGAGAGACTTAAAGATGAGTCCATGGAAATGACATACACATAGATGAGAGAGAGTAAGCTACATAGGGACAGAGAGACCAAAAGGGAGAGAGAGTAAGCTACATAGGGACATAGGGACAGAGAGACCAAAAGGGAGAGAGAGACAGAAAGATGTGACACTCAAGTCAAGAGGGAAAGTTTGCGCAACTGAAATGATATTCACTGTGATAATGAATCTACCCAGATGGATGCTTTAATTGGCACCATGGCCTTATCTTTTGACCCTAAACAAGAGGATATTCACATGTACTAATAACACTTTACTAGACTCCATACTAGCTCCAAATATCTAAAATAAAACCCCTTCAGAGTAATGGTGGAATTTCATGCATAAACTTCAACAGTCTTTTATTGCAACACAAGAAAAGACCAAAATTGGAACCCATAATTATTGGCTTAGTGGCTCGTGCGCATATGGCTTAGCAAACTAAAAAGGTTCATAGAGTATCTCTACGTAGAAAGGACTTAGAGGTCAAGTCTTGTCCTTGAGCAAACACCCCCTACCTAAAGGAAGGTCAAAAAGGAAATAACGAAGAAGAGCCTTTTATAGAAACAAGGTGTTAGAAATTCAAAAACAATCCAAAATATATAACTCAAATTTTTGGGGACTACCGGGCAGAGAACCCAACACAAATAACTGAAAGCTAACAAACTTCGCACATGACAGAATGTCGATGATGATCTAATGTCGTTCTCTTCCATCAACATTTATAAAATTCTAGCACTTGAGTGCCAAGTGTCGCGATAAAGTTATTCCAAAGAGTAGATGCTTCACAATGGTGTTTTTCGTACTGATAAATAATCTTTTTAGACATGATAGCCAATGCATCGAACCCGAGTAAACCAAGTAAACAGCTTCTCATTTATATGGGTAACATAGAAGTAGACGGTTGGGCCAATGGGGTGGTGCTAATGTGGGATAGAAAAGGAGGCTAAAGGCCTGCAGAGGTTCGAGCTCACTGGTGGAGCGATAGATTAAGAGTAGTGAGGTGCCTATCAAAGAAAATGGAGAAGGAAAAAATGTATATGGACTCTGAAGACTATAGAGTTATAGGTATTAACAAGGAGACACATTTAAGAGAGTAGGCACACGTGGCGGAGAATGCAGGTTAAGCTGGTTGAAAAACCCAGGTCATATGGTGGAGGAGGCAGCTAGGGTAGAACATCAACTACGGGAGAGAGGCGTGAAAGAAACGCCCCTGTGACGATGACAGATCCCTTTATACTAGCATCCCCTCCGATGGGCAGGAGGAGGTCGTTGAGCAGTTAGTGATGCCAATCCTATCGCCAGTAGTGCCCGCTGGCCAGCTGCACTATTGGGGATAGGAGGTGGTCCGTAGCTCTCAGTAGTGCTGGAGGGGATGCTTCACAACCTAGGCAGTGTGGTGGAATAGATGGCTTTTTGTGATAAAAGAGGTAGTCCATGGCTCTCGGCAGGTGGAGAAGGAGGTGGTCCATAGCGTGGGCGATGGTGGAATAGACAGCTTCAGGCATCCATATTGGTGGTGCTTTGAGGACGATGGAGCTCGCAGAGGAAGAATAGATTGCTTCGGCATTTTCATGCAAATGGGAAGAATAGATTGCTTCGGCATTTTCATTCGACTGGGAATTACTGGCTGATACCATATAAGAAAAAGTGTCTCCGGCTTAGGAGGCTTATAGATCACGATGGTGGGTGTGTAGAATAGAGAGAAAAAAGCTGGAGGGATTTGAGGCTCAGGCCATGGAAGTGATGCACAAGGCTAAGAGAGAGAGAGAGAGAGAGAGAGAGGGAGAATACTTAAGCCAAGAGAGCAAGTTTGTACAACTCAAACGATATTCACTCTATAATAATGAATCCATCCAAATACATGCTTTTATGGAACTCTAAGTTTGCTTACATGCATGAGACACGGGTCTCCACTTTTAGAGTTCTAATTTTGGTTCACGTTCTATTCTTTACACGATCACTTTATGCTCGTTGTCTGGTGCATGCCTATTTTGGCTACGTTTCTCATATCTCGTACATGGTCTGCAAGTTCTGCGATCTTATCTTGTGCATGTTCTCACAACCTGACATGGCAAACACAATACTTATTAATGGGTTTCCTTCAAGGCAGCGTTCTATGCCTATTTTGGCTACGTTTCTCATATCTCGTACATGGTCTGCAAGTTCTGCGATCTTATCTTGTACGTGTTCTCACCACCCGACATGGCAAACACAATACTTGTTAATGGATTTCCTTCAAGGCAGCGTTCTATTCCTCTTTTCCAAGGCCAAGGATTTCCCAAGATGCTATGAATTTTGGAAGGAGACGAATTGGCAGATATTGTTCTTGGTATTCTTGCATGCCCTCCTCAACCTATTGATCCACTTCAGAATGATGTTATTATTACCGAAGGTCCTATTTTTGAACAGTGGAAAATTGATCATGCACACTGGATTCTCGTCGGTATATACTTTCTGTCCTTAACGATTCACTCATGCTAGATGTTTATCTATTATCCACGTCATATGCTATATGGGACTATCTTATCACTATGTTTGAGAAGAAAACTGTTACAGAGATTTTGTATCTCCGTAATCTTCTCGATAAGCTTCAATTCAAGGCAGGTACATCCATGTCTAGTCACATTGAATCATTCAAAGGAATTATGAATCAAGGCAGGTACATCCATGTCTAGTCACATTGAATCATTCAAAGGAATTATGAATCAACTTTTTGCTGCAAGGGATCCTATTCCTCGAACTCAATTGGTTACACACCTTCTTGATATGGTGAAGGATCCTTTGTATGATAATATTGTCACTATATTATCTAACAAGGATGGAATTGACGTTGAGCATACATGTATTTCTTTGATTGAATATTCTCAATGTCATGATCATCAGACATCAGTAACTCATGAAACGGTCATGCTTGCCCAAGAGTACGCAGAATCAGAGACAGCCTTTGCTATCCGGAGACGTCCATTTCAGCAATGCCCTTCTTCCTCCTCCCAATTTACATCTCGTGTGGCTTCCAAAGAGGAGGTAATTCTTCTTGTTTGAGATTTTCTCAAAAGCGTTGTTCTTATTGTGACAAAACTGATCACTTGGTATCAGAATGTTGGGCACGAGAGTAGGATGAAGAACATGGTATTACAAATAAGCAACCTCGTTTATCAATGTTGGCTATATATAGAATGTCTCTATATATAGCCCTAGGATCTCCTCTATATATACTCATCTATTGTGTGTATTCCACACACTTTGGGGATTCAATCTTGTGTCTCGTGTGCTTCTCTCTCATCTCTCTCATGTTATCGCCTCCATCTCCCAACATGGTATCAGAGCCCACGGTACAACCATAGCCACGGGCTTGGGGAGAGCACCATAACTGGACTGGCCACGAGGGGATCGGATCGAGTCAAGTGGTACGTGACATAGCCGGCCAAGCACTGACGTGTGCAGCAGAGAGCTCACAGGACTCTCCAAAGCCCATGAAAGCAAGAGCTTTCTCTCATCCTCATTGGTATCATAACTGGCAGGGCCAAACAGGGAACCCCCAGCAAGGGACGCAACGAGAGGCAGCCGGCACGCCAACCCCCACGCGGATGCGCATACAGAGAGCCATGCACATACAGAGAGCCCACACGAGACAGAGAGCAGGGCAACTCCAGCAGGGAGCAATAGCAAGGGTTTAGAGCAGACGGATTCAAACCCAACTGAAATTAGCACTCATACGACTATTATTGCTGATAGCAGTAGAGATTCCAAAGGAATTGGATCCCATACAGAGAGCCCACACGAGACAGAAAGTAGGGCAACTCCAGCGGGGAGTAGTAGCAAGGGTTTAGAGCGGACGGATTCAAACCCGACTGAAATTAGCACTCATACGACTATTATTGCTGACAGCAGTAGAGATTCCAAAGGAATTGGATCCGCAGCTGGCAATCCAGTAGAGCTCGCAAAGCAGGTCACATGCCAGGCTTTAATGTGTCTGAAAGTACGAAAACAAGGATCTCCAGGAGCTCCAATAAAGACAAAGAATCAGAGGATGCAGTAGCCCTAGCAAACACATCTGCGGATATGGAAAGAAAACGTGCTAGGAAAAGCGATTCGTCTCAAGGCTAACCTCACAAGAGCACACGCCAGACTTGAAATTGTCATAGGGTTTCTACTCTCATCATCACAGCTTTGAGAGCCCTTCTACCATCGCTGGTGTGTAGGTGAAGGTTTCTGTGCAAACGGGTCCCTATTGAATGGTGGACTGAATTTTGCTTGTCTACAACTACTCGATCATGCCATCTCAGTGCCGACAAGGTCTTGAAAGCACAAATTTTACAAAGACAACAGGGATGATGCTTTCTTCATGAACGTGCTGTTATCCTCAGCACCATGGATTTCCACCGTTATCTTCATGTTTGTCATGCCTTCTGTTTCCATTGCTATTCTTTTGTTTACACCTGCTTTGTATTCTTGTAGCTTTAGCTTTTTGTCTTCTTTGCCATACAATTTTACCACATACTGGAGACATGGTGTATAGACAGCTAGAGTTGCTCCTGATTGTGTCTGGGTATTTTCTTTTGCAAAGGCTGTCTTTTTGCATGAGGGTTGCAGCGATTGTGTCACACACCTCTAGTGCTTCTACTTTTTAATCACCAATGGGTGCCCCCTTGCTAAACTGAATGCTTCTTCCTCTTAAAGTGTAGCGTATGTGACACACATGGGTGGCCAGATTGCAAACTAGGAGGTGGTTATTTTGGTGTTGAATCGTAAGGCAAATTGCCGCTGTGCATCATTGTTTATTGAACTCCTTTGTAGTGGAGTAAGCAATCAGTTGTGAGAAATGTCAAGAAACTATCCCATGCATATGCTGGTGTGTTCTTTCTTGGGCTCTAGATCTGAAGTTCAAATCATAGTTTTTCATATGTCAGACATATGACATACGCATACGGCCTAAAACCTACGCGAACCCTCTCAAGAAGTTTTAGGTGAACTCCCTTGAAACATTTCAACTTTGAAGATAGTTTATAGGTTGATACGACGGCTTCTATAGTGGCTTACTTCCATGGCAATTTTATTAAAACTAACAGAAAATTCATATTTAGCATTAAAAGATCTGTCGCATCATGCATAGAGTCTAGCCATCATCATGATGATATTTGATATTGATGAGATGCATATTCCTTAGAGTTGTTTGTCCATGATGATCAACATATTTGATTCTTACTTTCATGATGTAAGTAGAAAAAGATCTTTCGTACTTTATGCAAATCACATTGATCGTGACTTATGCCATGGTCTGGTATAACTCTTATAAGTTTTTTATGCTACCATGATGTACTTCTACAATGATCTTGATCTTTTGGATTGCCTCATAAGCTAATATGTTGTGATCTTGTTTTAGTGCTAGCTACAGGAATCACATGATTAAGCTTGGACGTTCATAATGTATTTATTGACAATCCAAGGTATTATCACATGATGGTCATTATGCCTTTCTTTTCGATCGACTGATGATATGTATATGGATTTTGTTCATCCTGCCATGGTTTTATTTTGTGATGCTCATTATGATGATTTCTTTATATTCATTGATGACGTTTCCATGGACTTTATCCATGATGCCATGGTTTTGGCTTGCTATCCCTTTGGTGTATGTCTGCTTGATATTGCTTACATATCTAATGTTGGATCTTACTTTTTGAATGGTTACTCCTTCTCTCAATGTCAATTCGTAGCCCTGTGCATGTGAGCAAAAATCTCGCATACCAAACCAAAGGTGTGCATTAGTTTGTTTGAATAGGTTGGTTCTAATTTGTGCCCATGAAATGCTTGTGGTAATCTCAATGATGACCCTTTTATCTCATGACTTCAGAATCCTTAGAGTTACTTGCTCATGGTCATCTCGGTGATGATCTGATCATTTTAACTCATGACTTAGGAATCGTTATAGTTACTTACTCGTGGTCCTCTCGGTGATGATTTGATCGTTTTATATCATGATTTCAGAATCGTTACAGTTACTTGCTCATGGTCATCTTGACAGTGATATTGATTTCTCGTTTGCTTGTTCTCACAAGGAAGTTGTGTATTTGTTCTTTCTATGGCTTCAAGGAAGTTTGTCTTGTGAGTAAAGAGGACTTTATTGATGCTTAGCATGCTGCTACTGCTCAAGAGGCTTTGTAAGCATGCAACTATTTCTCGGGAGCCTTTGCAAGATATAGTTAAAGGTGCCATGTGTTTTACTTTTGCTTGTTACATTGACAGTCTCACGGACTTGACAATTATTATTTTAATCATGCAAGCCTCGGTGATTCTGACAGGTTTGGTGAGTTTGTAATTTCGGTGCCTTGGTAATCATATCATTAACTATGTCACTTTGACTCATGGCATCTCGATGCCATGGCGTTGTTCCATGATGATGGTTATATGTTTCGTTGATGTTGGTCATTCCACTATATGTTTTGTTGATGTTGGTCATTCCAAGCTACATGTTTCGTTGATGTTGGTCATTCCAAGCTACATGTTTCGTTGATGTTGGTTCACTTGGCTAATCTATATTGGTTGATTGTGTTTCCATGGATTTTATCCATGATGCCATGGTGTTGTTCCGTGATGATGGTTACATGTTTCGTTGTCGATGATGGTTGACTATGTTTCCATGGATTGTATCCATGATGCCATGGTCATTGGATGCACCGTGCCTTGGCTTTGGCTCATCAGATTGACTAGGTTTATTTAAGTCTATCAATATCTTCTGTGGTCGACAATACAACCGTGCAGGTCTAAATGGCTATAATGGTGGCTACATGCTGCCTGCGGGGATGTCAAAGGTTTGATTTCTCGTTCCGTCATCTTATGAGGTTTACTATCCTGATTGTGAATGTCACATGTTTGATTTCTCGGCCTATCATCTTATGAGGTTTACTTTCAAGTACGTCATGTCAGAGGTTTCCTTTTTCATCCTGTCAAAGGTGTCTACATCCTAGTTATTGTTTCATGTCAGAGGTTCATTTTTTTTTTCATCATGTCTGGTCATTCTACCTATGGATGTCAGAGGTTTGATTTCTCATCATGTCATCTTATGAGGTTTACTTTCATATCATGTCATTCTGGAGGTTTGATCCAAGTTATAGTTGTCTCATTACCTTGACTCATAATATTGGAGGTTTGATCTTATGTCATAGATTTTTCCCATGGCAAAGATATGATTCTAGCTTTCCATGATATCCTTACTAACTAGAATGAGTGTCATTTTCTATTTTAGTGTTTATTGATAGGTCAATCTTCCAAGTCAACTTCTCCAAGTTACCAGATTCTCTTACCAAATCTAGTTCATTTGCCATTGATTGGATGATCTTCCACAAGTTGACATTGCCATGCATGTTCTTGCGGATGGACTATATTCCTAAGCAACCATATAAGATACCTTTATGTCTATTTCTTGGTGTACATCTTCTCGTGTACATCTCATATTTCTATAACAAAATTATAGTTTTCCATTTGTTATGGAGACTTCTTCCATATTACAGGGTTTATGGATCAGGATTGTATTTGGATATTGTTGAGCTTCAATATAGAGAAGAGACTACAAAAATATTATTTGGCATCGTCACGAAGAGAGACTTGCACCCAACCTACATGAATGGATCAAGACAACATGAAGATGGATGACGATGACTCCTTCAAAGCCTTCATGGCTATTGTACACATAAGAGTGATGAAGTATATATGGGAGTGATGTAGCTCCTTCATGGCTATTGTATATATGGGAGTGATGTAGCTCCTTCATGGATATTGTATATATGGGAGTGATGTAGCTCCTTTGTAGCCTTCATGGATATTGTATATATGGGAGTGATGTAGCTCCTTCGCAGCCTTCATGGCTATTGTATATATGGGAGTGATATAGCTCCTTTGAATAATACTTTGTAACTATAAAATAATTTATTATAGCGGTAGGTGTATATAGAGCTGTGGGTTTTTCCCCTGAGCCCCCAAGGGTTTTTTCATCCATAGTTAGAGACCCTTCTTTGAGTGGGGGTGTTGGCTATATATAGAATGTCTCTATATATAGCCCTAGGATCTCCTCTATATATACTCATCTATTGTGTGTATTTCACACACTTTGGGGATTCAATCTTGTGTCTCGTGTGCTTCTCTCTCATCTCTCTCATGTTATCGCCTCCATCTCCAACAATCAAGGGGTTCTTCCTCTTCAGCAACCTGTGAATATTGTGGGAGCACAAGACATTCATCCAGTCAATGCTTCAAGAGGCACTATCATGAAGCTTGAAATCAAGCTTATGCTACTCAACAAAATCCTCATGATGAAGACAAAGTTCATCAAGAGGTTGATTTGGTTCATTATAATGTGTCTCCAGAAAAGGTACTACATGTTCGTGATGGTTCTCTCTTTATTGTTGATTCTGGTGCTACTGGAAACATGACATATCAATCGTAATGGTTACACAATTATCATCCAATTCCTATCAAGAAAGTGGTTTATCTTGCTGATAATACAACTTGCCAAGTAATGGGTATTGGCGACTTGTATTTGGGAACTTCTTCCTCAACCAAAATACTACGAGGAGTTTTATATGTTTGTGATTTAGAAAGAAACTTACTTTCTGTTGCGCGGCTTGTGGATGTTGGTCTATTTGTTGGATTCGATAATACAAAGTGTCGTATCAAAAAGGATGGCACCACTATTGTGGTTGCTTCTACATGGTAATCTCTTTAAACTTTCATTGAATAAGGATGTTGCAAATGTTGTTACAGCTCTAGGAGATCTGGATTATAGGCTATGGCATCATCGGTTTGCTCACTCAAATTTCTTAAAGCTTGATATTCATCATCATGATCTTGTGAGAGGTATGGATCTCAAATCTCACCCGCATATGGGGATATGTGAATATTGTGCTCTAGGCAAACGTCATCGTAAGCCATTTCCAATGTCTACAAATATTCATTCAAATAATCTTTTGGATTGCATTCATACTAATATTTGAGGACCCTTTCCTCCATCCAAGTCTTGCTACCGTTACTTCATTACTTTTATTGATGACTATTCACGGTATACAAATGTCTTTTTGCTATGACATAAATTAGAAGCATTGGACACATTTAAGAGGTACCAAATATTTGTGGAGAATCACACTAGTCACAGAGTCAAAATTCTTCGAAGTGATAATGGTGGTGAATATATTTCCAACTTATTTCATGATCATTGCATCAACCATGGCATCCACCATGAGTATACCATTCCATATTCTCCCCAATAGAATGGAGTTACAGAGCGAAAGAATCGTACAATTTTGAATGCAATTAGATGCATGCTTATTCATCATTCTAGATTATCTGTCTCTTGTTGGGGCAGAAGCACTATTGATAGCCGTTTTTGTTCAAAATCATCTTCCAACTATTACACTTTTTGGTAAGATTCCAATCACAGCTTGGACATGCCAAACTCCTTCTGTTGCACATTTCCAAGTCTTTGGGTGTATTGCTTATATTCATGTCCCAAAAGAGACACGACACAAGCTAGAACCTTCAGGTTTAAAGGTTATTTTTATTGGTTATTTTGACAACTCAAAGGCTTACAAGTTTTACGATCCAAGTTCTAAAAATACAATTGTTAGTCGAGATGCTATATTCAATGAGCAATTGATGGGAGGTTCGTGGTCCACGGATGATGCTGATGATACAAAAACATTACTCACTTCTTTTCCTTCTCTACTTTTGGAGAATGATATTCATGATGACAACACTGTTTTGATGGATATCTGTTTATAGAAAATCTTTTAGGACAATACTTGTCCTCTCCATCTACATGCCATTGGTCTCAAGCTAAACGTGTTTTGAAGTACCTGAAGGGAACTACAGATTTCGAACTTGTATATCGTCGTCAAGAAGACATATCTTTATCAACTTCTCTTAATCTTTTGAGTTATTCAGATGCTGATTGGGCAAGCTTTAACTTGTCCATGCAATCCACCAGTGGTAATTGCTTCTTTTTCAATGGTTGTTTGGTATCTTGGGCTAGCAAGAAACAACGCTGTATTGCAGTTTCTACTACAGAGTCTGAATATGTAGCTGCATCTTGAGCAGCTCGTGAATTGGTTTGACTTCGACAATTGCGTGCTGATATTGGTCATTCTCCTTCCTCAACAACTCCTCTTAGATGTGACAACCAAAGTGCTATTAGTCTAGCCAAGGGCTACGTGCAACATAGCAAGTCCAAGCATATTGCAGTTCATTATCACTATGTTCGACATGAAGTAAGGAAAGGAGCAATAATGGTAGAACTTTGTCCAACTGATCAAATGATTGCAGACATTCTCACCAAAGGACTCCATGAAGCTACACTTTTGCAATCAGAACTTGGACTTGGAGCGGCCTCTCTTTTTGGAGATTAGCACATCTCACGTCATGTCAATTTTGTCTAGACTTGTACACAACCTATAGACTTTAGGACACCTTACACATTACTTCACATCATGCACATTTATTCTTTGTACTTTGTATATAGAAGCACATTGCACATGGACTTTAAGGTGGCATTGTATATTTATATGTAGGAGTTCGAGTTTTTCCCTTGTGCTCCCAAGGGTTTTTTTACTCGCAGTTGGATACCTTTATTTGAGTGGGGGTGCTGGAGCTATACTAGCTAGCCCTGACTCACTCTAGGTCTTGCCTATATATATGTAACTTGTAACTAATATGATTCATTCTTGTGGAGCGTATGTGGTGTCTATTGTCTCGTCTCTCTCCATCTCTCAACAGGTAGAGCCCTCTATGCATTTACATAAAACATCTACCTTATGCATAGAGCTCAAAACACCTCTATACATAAGGTAAGATCCCTTATGAAAATGTATAAATAGCTCTCATACATTTGGTATATTCCTCTATACATTTGCATAAGGAATCTTCCTTATCCATAGAGGTAAAAGAGAGCTCTATGACAAGGTACAAGCCATTATGAAAATGCATAGAAGATTCTTTGAGTACTACATATAAGGTTGAGCCCTTAAGCAATCTCGTAGAGACCTTTCATGCATTCTTTTGTAGATCCCTCTTAATAAATTCACAAGAGCTTTAGCTCAAGCATATATCTCAAAGAGAGCTCTATGAATAAGGTAGTTATATAACTTCATAGAGCTCTCATGCATTTGGTAGAGCACCCTATACATTCGTATAAAGGGCTCTATCTTATGCATAAAGCTAATGCATTTTGTAAATCCTTTATGCAGAGAGATATACATTATACATGGAGATATCATACATTTGTGGGTAGCTTGCGCCCAACTTAACCCTAGGTCTCACCTATATATACCTAGCCTCGGTGTGCTTTTCATAGACTTTTGGGAGATATCTTTGGTGTATCATGACTTTCTTTGTCCTTCCTTCAACATGGTATCAGAGAAAATTATGCACTCTTCAAAAACTTAAAACGATCATAATTTCTTCATCCGATATTGGAATTTGATGATCTAAGAGTCATTTTTAGGATTTAAAGGCATTTTGAGACTGCTCGTCACATCATATTCGTCAAATTCTACACAAAAAAATATCTACACTAATATAGCAGCTTTAATCACATAGAAGAACACTTTATCAATGTGACCACTTGATGCATCGATTATCTCTTGTTTACGCTTCATGGATTCATGTATACAAATTGGATCTTCTCTTTGAGTTCTACGTGGATCTTCTCTTCGAGTTCTCAACTCCAGTTTTTCTCATCAGATATTTCTAGGAATGTTTCTCTATTCCTAATTATTTCTAATCATATTTAAGTTTTGTATTATATCACAGATTTGGATGCATGTTTTTCTTTCCCTTATATCCATTATCTACTTTGATAGTTATACATGGATCTTCTCTTCAAGTTCTCAACTCCGGTTCTCCATCACATATTTCCAAGACTAATTATTTCTAATCATATTCAAGTTTTGTTTTAAATCACAGATTTGGATGTATGTTTTTCTTTCCCCTATATCCATTATCTACTCTAAGCCTATTCAATTATTTATTGACTCTTAGCCTATTCAATTCTTTTCTATTGCATACACACATAAAAATCAATATTGACATAGTATATCTATTTTATGGAGATTATTGCTTCTATGTGATATTATTGCAATTTGCTTCTATGTGATATTATTGCAATTTGCTACTCGCTAGAGATATGACATATCTTGATTTTTCATGGCTTCCTCTATGTTTTAATTTTCTAACAAGGTCTGATTGTGAGTGTGCATGCAGAAGGTAAGATATAAAGTCACTTTGTGCATGAAATAATTTAAAAGTTAATGTTTTTCTGAGTGCAAGTGCACGTCCAAGATTATGAGAAAGAGGAAAAAGTTGCATGCAGGTAAAGAAGCTTTGATCTAAGTTGCAAGCATGTAAATAAGTTTTAATTTAGTTATATGAGAGGAAAAGAAGCTTTGATCTAAGTTGCATGTAGAAAAAGAAACTTTGATCTAAGTTGCATGCGGGTAAGAAAGCTTTGATCTGTTACATGCGGGTAAAGAAGCTTTAATGTTTTGGGAATTTTACCACTTTCTTAAGATTTGAAGCTAACAATTGTGTGTTTCTGTATGTGATAACAATTATGTATCATGTGGACACTTAAGCACTATGATTGGATATAGGCTTGCTATGCAGCTTTTTTATATGCTATGGTTTTGATCCATTTTTCATACAATTGAAGCTTGTTCACATGCTATGGGTTTCAATTATCACATCATGCTTTATACTTCTAGAACTAGTTTTGGCATGTATACATTAACTTACAATGTTATAGGCTATGGATTTTGATGCGAAATACAATCTCTTGAGCCTTTTGCAGATAACAGATAATTTTGGCATCTATACATTATCTTATAGTGTGTAATAGCTTTTCCTTTTTTTGCATGGATGGTGTAGGTATTTGAAATTGATGTAAAGATTAGATTTTACAACCTTACGTAGACTTTATGATAAGTTCACTTTTATGTCGTTTGGCTTTAAGATTTTGATGAGCTATTTGGCCTTATAATTTATGTCGTTTGGCCTTATGCTTAAGATTTTGATAATCTGTTTTGCCATCTAATTTATGTTGTTCGGCCTTTTGCTTAAGATTTTGATGAGCGGCTTGGCCATATGCTTAAGATTCTGATGAGTTGTTTGGCCATATAATCTATGTTGTTTACCATATTATTTTATATGCTCACTTATGATACAGCCTACCAAGTGGGTGCACACATGAGGCATGGTATGTATCATACAGATGAAGTATGATTGATTCATATATTCTATTGGGGATGGTGCTATGTTATTCTATTGGACATCTATTTGGATGACTATTGGATGTTGATGCTGCTATATTATCTCATTGGACATCTATTTGGACCATTCTATTGGACGAGATGACCATTGGATGCTATTATGTTATTCTATTAGACATCTATTTAGACAACTATTGGATGTTGATGCTGCTTTATTATCTCATTGGACATCTATTTGGAACATTCTATTGGATATCTATTTGGACGACTATTGGACGAGATAAACTTTGGATGCTATTATGTTATTCTATTAGACATCTATTGGATGTTGATGCTACTATATTATCTCATTGGACATCTATTTGGACAACTATTAGACAAGATGACCATTGGATGCTATTATGTTATTCTATTGGACATCTGTTTGGCCCACTATTGGATATTGATGCTATTATGTTATTCTATTGGACATCTGTTTGGCCCACTATTGGATATTGATGCTATTATGTTATTCTATTGGACATCTGTTTGGCCCACTATTGGATATTGATGCTGTTATATTCTATTAGATATCTATTTGCATAACTATTGGATATTGATACTACTATATTATCTCATTGGACATCTATTTGGACCATTCTATTGGACATCTATTTGGACAACTATGCTGTTACATTATTCTATTGGACATTTATTTGGACCACTATTGGATGATACCTGCTGTTATATTATTGATTGGACATATGTTTGGACCATTCTATTGGATATCTATTTGGCCAACTATTGGATGTTGATGCTGCTATATTATCTCATTGGACATCTATTGCTCTACAGGCTATGAAGGGTCTGTGGGTTTTTCCCTTCTTAGTCCCCAACGGTTTTTCATCCATAGCTAGAGACCTTTGTTTGAGTGAGGGTGCTGGAGCTATATATAGCTTGTTGAACCCATGTTGGGCTCGTTATTGATAGATATTTGGTGTGGTAATGTTGGCACTATATGTGAAAGAGTAAATCTAACCAATGTGGTTTAAAATCTAACCAATGTGGTTTAAAATAACCCCCTCCCCAATTTGTACTTTTCCCTTAGATTTCTTGAAATGAAAAAAAAATTCTTACCCAAATCATATACATATTTGCTTGCATGGTTTTAGTAAAGTATCTCCTACCATATCTAAAATATTATGCTTGCATAATCTCTTAATACATAAGATCCTAAAGAAAAGAAGTAATGCATTAGCATCAATGTATTTTGTCTTATCCATATGAGCTAATGCAATATATTTAATGTAAAACACCGCATGCATTGAAGTTTATCGTTAATCTCTTCTGCAAAGGATTTTTTTCATTATGCAAAATCTAAGCTTATACATAATATCTTAATGCATAATAGCTTTTTTTTCTCTATACATAAGCTTATACATAAGTTCTTAAGACATATAAATTTCTTAAAGGTTAGAAATCTCTAACATATGTGAGGGTTCCCAAATAAAAATAATGAGAACTTGAGGAGAAATCTCCTAATTGAGAATGAGTGTCAAGGAAACCCACAAAGGAAAAAAGTTTTTTTGTCTTCTTGTACATGTGTTTTTCTTACAAATAAGAAAGAAAGATATGAAGAGGACCATAAGTGTGTAAGAAGAAGAAAAATACATTTGTTTCTATAAATAGGGCCTTTAAATAAATAGTATGTTACAAAAGTATACATGATTTAATAATCCTACTTGAATAAAATTTTAAGAGAAAATACAAATTATTATTATTATAAAATAGAGGATTCAACTAAAACAAAAAATCTAGATTTATCAAAATAATATTTTAATGTAAAAAATAAAGCTTCATATTTTTTATAAAAATGAAAATAGAAGAAGATATATCAACGTACCAAACCATAAAATAGTGTTAAAGATATCTATAATGGTTTTCATGAGTGGCCCCACCATTGTACAAAATTAGTTTATATCCCATTATCACAAAACTACCATATTTAATGAAGAAAAAGTTCAAATCATGTACTTCTATTGAAAGAGATGTAATTATTATAGGGTAGCTAAAGTTGTCTACAAATAATTAAAAGTGTATCTTTAAATTTGAAAAGTGCTTAGACATTTGCTAGTCCAAGACATATAATCATGTACTTCTATTGTGAGAGTTATGTAATTGCATTCACAATAGCTAAAGTTGCATACTACACAATCAAAACTATATTGTTTTACTTGGTAAGGGCTTAGACACTTTCTTAGAATACTAATTTAAATGCACCACTTCAAATGCATTTGATCCTTTTTTTTGCATCTTCTTAAATGGGTGGAAGTTAGATCTAAAAAATCTCGCATATTTGGCATGAGTGGTGTAGGAAAGTTCACATTATTCCAACCCACCAATAAAAGCTCTAGCACTACTTCAAGCATGTCCATATTACACAAATGAAAAAGTTCAAATAAAGGCAAGAGTCCACACAAAGTGACATCATGAACTTGCCCATACTATATGTAAAGAGTGAGTTGAGAAAATAATATGTTCTTTATTGGCTCAATTTTGCACTAAATAATTGCAATGATCCATTTAATTCAAATAACATCATCCAAGAAGAACTCGTACAAAAAAGAAATAGAACTTGTAAAAAGTAGAAGTTATGCAATATTACTAGTGAAGCCTTTTAAAAAAGGTTCCTTGGAATAAGTGGGAGAAATTGTGCTCATTCAATGGGGTGATGGATATGAATAATTGAGTGCATGTGCAAAACATTTATTGCATCATTGTCCCACTCACTAAAGAATTGTTGATTGATTCCATGTCCAACATATCTATTGCATCATTTTCCTTCCCAATCCTTCTTAAAATTAGACTCTCACTTTGATAATCACTATAAAATCAATAATCTTTAAAATGGAAAATAGCCATATTTTGGAAGATTTTTTAGTATGCAAGAAAATGTGATATGAGGAACCATCTCACATTTTCTAATATGTAAGAAAATGTGATACGAGAACTCGTATCTCTGAAAATAAGAAAACCATAAAAGGAAACAAAATTGTAAAGGAAATGAGTAAGTAATAACCTTGTCTTTGATTGTTTTTTGGGACATGGTAATTTCTTTCATATTCCTATATATTATAAAACTCTCTAAAAGAGTTGAATATACTAGGTAGTCTTTTAGGAAGGTGATAACATTTGGTGATTAAGTGCTAAAAACTACTCGATATAGCAACCATTTTTCCTCCAAAAAACAAGGATGAAAAGCATACATATGGTGTAAAAGGGTATAATTACAAATTTAATATATTGGAAACATTGTTTAAAATTTAGAGAACTTCATAGGGCTCTTGAAATAAAGTGATCCATTGGAATAACAAAAAAATTTCTCTAAAATATTTTTTTGATGTAAAACAATAGTTAATGGCATTAGTATACATACATTTACGAGTAGAGATATAAGCATATCATTGTGCCCTCAAGAATAAACTCTCTAATACTTTGTAAAAGCATTAATGTGCTGATATACCATAGAAATGCTAATGACCTATCACAAAGCCTAAGGGTTATGCAATATCATAGCTTGTAATAAGAATTAGGCTACTATTAAATTATGTGATAGATTGAGAGATGGAAAGTTTTTTTCTCCAATTTGTCTATACTATATGATGTGATAAGATAGAACTAATAGTTCCTCCTTGTATTGCTATTTATAGATAAAAAAAGACGGTGGAAAAGAATTCACTTCTAAAATAAGAAGGTGCAAAAAAATATTATGTCTAAATGAAACTCAGCACTTGTATATATGAAAAGATATTATGTCCAAACAAACTTTACCACTTGTATGCATCCACTTCATGCATAAACTTTGGTGAATAAAAGTTGAATTGCACTTTTATCCTCCATTACATATTATATAAAAAAAGTTCAAATCTTATTTTACTTTGTTGAGGGGGTATTCATGTGATGTGTGTCTTCTCTAAAGTCATTGCTATTACCTTTTTTAAGGTAGCCTTTTATTTTATAAACATATTAATACGAAAAGAAATTCAATGATCTTCATGTAGAATTGTCTAAAGTATTTTTTAGCTTGTGAAAGTTTGATTGCATCTATGTTTGTATAAACATTAGAAGGTTGCTAGATCCCGTTAACATGCTAACTATAACTATATAAATACTACTACTCATTGTGATTTAATTTAAAAAATGTCTTATCACAATTCAACCAAGTAATATTATACTCAAGCGTGCATATGTTTTGTTAACCCACGTTGATAACTCTCACAAGAAAATTATACATTGACATCACTAAAAAAAATAGTAACTTTTATGTTGTGTCAGTGTGTTTGAGTGGGGAAGGGGGGAGAAAGAGAACATGCACGTGTGTGTGTGTGTGTGTGTGTGTGTGTGTGTGTGTGTGTGTGAGAGAGAGAGAGAGAGATAGAGAGAGAGAGAGAGAGAGAGAGAGAGATATTTGAATGTTTTTCCAATATATATAACATTATAGGATACTACCATTGGTTTTGGAAAAATATAGGAAGAGGAAGTTATTCCCCTTATCTCTCTCATACCATCATCATTTCTTCTACCAGCACCACAGGAAAATTCTTTGAAACATGATGATTGTAAGAAGATTTTTTCCAAATCTATAAAAATTAATTAAAAATAAAAATTTGACCTTTCAAAAAAAGGCTTTTCTACATTCAATGATGCTCTTTTACTAATTTGATATAGGTGGCCCTTTACGTGGAACTTATGGGAAGTTCAAAATATATATTTGTATTTTTGATATGGACCCGCCTATTAGTTTTTTCTTGAGATTTATTAAAATTGGACAATGAAAAGATGTGAATGGATGAAAAATAAAACAATGACAACATAATCATAAAGCATAGTGTAAGAGATAACCTTATAGAACAAGTAAAAATAGGGATGTGATACAAAAGACTTATGCACCATGGTTTGCTACGATGCAATTATAGAGTTGGAGGAGCGTTCTAATTTTGAGGAAACCCTATCATCTGTAAGAAAGCATTATGGGCCCAAGGCCATGGACAACTAGTAAGTAGGTGTGAACTCTTGGGTGGAGTATAAATACCAATGTAAATGGGATTATGGCTCATTCATGATAATGTTATCTATTCCAAGAATCAATGGTGAGCTTCTCCCGTGAGATGCTAAGTGGTGACTCCTTCATGAGCCACTCCCTTGGTGAGGGACTAACCCACCCTTGTTACTTTCTTTCATTGGTATCAGAGCATGGCTTTTGATCCATGATTTTTAATTTTCTTTTCTTCTTCTCATTTCGTGAGATTTCTGCTTCATTTGATTCATGGGGGAAGGGGATATGGCTAAGGTAGAGTTTGTGGTTCAAATCTGAGCACATGGACCTATTTTTTTTAGAATGAGTGGACCAAATTGGGGAAAATTTCTAATCTTGATTAGCAGTTGTTAATCAAAAACGTTTTTTGTTTGGGAGCTTTCTTGCAAACCCTAGCCATGGAATCTCAACATGAGCAAAGAGCATTGAGTCTCTCATGTATCTAGCAATGTTTTATGAAGTATTTCACCTATTTTCCATGAGCAATGGGGCTCCCAATGTGGCTGAAAATCACTACCAAAGCTGCCCACGTTTTTCACCAAAGTGACCCTAATCTTCATCTCCTTCAACAAATTCAAGCATTAAGGCTTCCCGGGTGACATTGGTGAGTTGCTCCATCACTTCCTTACAATTTTGAAGCATTCTTTCAAGCTATGGAGTGAATTAGGGTTTTATTACACATAAAACCCCCATTTTCAGAAATTGGACTTTAATCATGGCCATTCATGCTGCTCTTTATGCATTATGAATGCTTGAATGCTACACATAGCCATTCAATGCTATGCCTTGCATATTGGCATAAGTGAGCATAGCTTTGGGCACATTTGGGGGATTGAATAAAATGTTTTGGGTTGGAAGTCTGCTTTTTGGTGACCGTTTTCCATTGCCGGTTGCACGTTTTTGGTCATAACTCTCTCATACAAACTCCGTTTTTAGAGTTCTAGTACTCAAAACAACCGGCTCGTCGTCCTCTTCGAGACGAGCTATAGGTCTTGAGGTGCAGCATTCAGCAAGTGCTTTCTGTTTCCACTTTTGTACTGGATTTTCTAGTCCCGAGCGGGAACTCGTGCCCAGAACGCGACCTGAGATCACCGCTTTTTGTGACACTTGGATGTTGTTGGATGTGTTGTTGGATGTTGTTGATGATGGGATTGTAATGGAGCTATGAAAGGGCATGGTCATGATGCCATTATGATTTGTAAAATGATAAAAGTATGAGTCATGCTTACACATGTAAGTGATCTTACCCTCATCCCATTTGTGAATTCCAATCACATACACTCACCATTGCATTCACTTTCATTTCCTAGTGAATCTAGCAATGTGTGAGGGTACCTTGGCATGGGTTGGAGAGGCCAAGGGGAGCATGTCATGAATCTACCATGCCGTGATTGCCTTGGAAAAGCGGTATGGTGGAGGATTAGGTACATTGGTGGTGAAGACATGGCCTCAACCTTCACCTTGGAGGAAAACTTGGTGAAGGGGTGAGAAGTGCTTGGCCGGGAGATCGGCAAGCATCAACGCGCTTCATCGACATCAAAGCCATACTTGAGCCAAAGCAAAGCAAAGCAAAGCAACAAACCTCTACATCAACTCAAGTTGCATCATGACAAAGGGGTGATGCCATATGGATTTGCATGCAAAAATGCTTTGTGGTTGATGCCTTGCAATGGTCAAAATGCTTTGTGGATTGATACCTTGCAATGGTCAAGTGGTTAATGATGATACAAATGCATGGGTAGATTGAGATTTGCAAGCAAAAGCGGGGAAGTTATGGTAAAATTTTTGCAAAAACTTGCCTAGTTGCAGTCAGGGCAGAACCCTAAATTTTAGGGTTTACAAAGATTATTCCAAATCTGTCCTTGATGATTCTTAATCTACACATCAAGACCTTTCTAACAAGCCGAAGATCTCTGAAATCGGAGAAGTTTGGAGCGGTCAAAGTCAAAGTTTGACTTTCAGCCGGGACAGTTGACTGGTCAAAGGCAGTTGACTTTTTCAAATCTGTTTTTGGGGATCCTTATTAGTCTCATCGAGAGCTTTCCAACGATATAAAGATCATCAAAATCTGATATCGTTTGGATAGTGAACTAAAAGTTGGGCCTCTATCGCAAACCCTAAAACAGAGAGTACGTGCACACCAGATTTTTCTTGCCCCAGGCATTCAGCTCCAAGATCTTATCATTACGGATCTATCGAGCTAAAGAGAAGCAAAATCGAACTTGTCTCCAAAGAGTTTTGGCATATTTGGTGATTTGGTCACATTTTGGAGCAAAACAGTGAGCTAGTTTGCAAGTGGGACCAAATTTCATGCATGGAAATGACTAGAGGGGGACAAAACAAAGGAGTTCGGAGTGAGCAAGATGCTAAGCAACCCGAACCATTAATGGCTAGTGGATCTTCTACAATAGTTGGGGAGGATTCGACTTCAAATGCCACTAGTGATTCACAGCCATTGGAGACTTCTCAACCCATGGTGGGGACTACTCCGATCACGATGGACATGATGCTTAAAGCCATGGAGAGTATGTTCCAACGGGTTGAAGGTAACCTAGCTAGTCGGCAACAACAGTTTGGTGAGCAACTCATGGAACGCTTTGACAAGCGCCAACACTATCTTGGTGATATGATGCAGACGGGATTTAGAGACTTGGGTAATGCTATCAGTGGGTTGGCTTCTTCCAAGTCTAATCAAGAAGTGGATGACAATGTAATGGATAGTGCACACCATGAGTTCCGACATGAAAGATTGCCGCCTATGCATGAGGTAAACCATGGGAGACAGATGATGTCACACTCGTCTCAAGTGGATAAAGGAAAAAGGCCTATGGGTGATGCTTATCATGAGAAGTCAAATGCCAATGTTCCAAAAGCTACGTCCTTTATGCAGGATGCCAGAAGAAGTTATGAGCACAGAGGGCTAAAGGATGCATGTGATTGGGATTGGGAAGATGAGCAAATGCAAAGACACTTGGGTGAAGGAAGAGGATTTGATGATCCTAGAACACGGCAAAGAGGGCCAAGAATGCAGAATGACATGGATAAGACCGTGAAGGACAAAATCACATTCACAAAGTTCAAGGGAGAGTCAAACTCTATCGAAGACTTTGAAGAATGGGCAAACAAAATGGACCTCTACTTCGAGATCAGCCCGAGAAGTGAAATGTCAAAGGTTTACTTTGCTTCATTGCATTTGGAAGGCTTTGCTCATACTTGGTGGAGAAGGAAGCAATCACATGGTTATGTTATTTCTACTTGGGAAGCATTCAAGAATGACATGGCAGAGGAGTTTACTTCTCGAATGCAAAGGGATAACCACATTGTAGAATGGGACAAGATTGAACAAGTCACAACGGTGAAGGCCTATTCTCAAAAGTTTCTAAAACTTCTATTATACTTGGATGATTTTGATGAGCATTATCTAGTCGTCAAGTATATAAGGGGTTTGAAGACTCCTATTGGTGGTGATGTCAAAGCTCAAGAGCCCGCAACTTTGAAGAAAGCAATGATGCTTGCAGAAATTCATGAGGAAAAATATATGTCAAAGTGGGCTAACAAAGGCAACACCAAGGGAGAAGTGGTTACAAGAACGGATTTGAGTTCTCATGCAAATGCAAATGCAAGGCCTAACCTTCCAAGGTTTCCTACCGTGTATGGTAGAGGGTCTAATAGACTTCCATTTAAACCACCATTTATGTCCAACAAAGCTACATACAATGAGTCCAAGCCAGCAAATGGGGGTTCAAAAAGCAAGGTTATCAAGGAGGACCGTTTGCATGAAATGAGGCTCAAAGGTCTATGTTTCAAATGTGGAGAAAAATGGAACAAGGATCACTTCAAAGTATGCAAATCCAAGGATATGTCCATAAGCTACATTATCACTGAGGACAATGCTAATCATGAGGAGGAGGAATTCCTTGAATGCAATGATGCCTTAGGATGGGGAGATCCTCATGAGGGTGGAGGTTCTCATGATGATGGTTTTGATGAAGAAAATCCCGAGTTTCCTTTTGATCCGGGTGGGAAACTAAAGTTTGCTCATGACAAAATGGATGATGGGATGCCTCTATGCGTGTGGGACGAAGACAATAGTGCACATACTACCTTGTGTACAATCTCTCATGATGCTTATGCGGGAAGTAAGGGTGCCAACACATTGAGATTGAAGATCAAGGTGAATGGGAGAACAGCATATGCACTCATTGATACTGGAAGCACGCATAGTTTTGTCAATAAAAGGTCTTTGAACACTCTCAAAATGCAACCAACTTCTTTACCAAACAAGCACATGGTGCAAGTGGCCAATGGTGATTCAATGAGTTGCAATATGAAGTGTCAAAGTACAGAATTGGAGTTGTCCAAGAACTACTCTTGCAAAGTTGATCTTTTGGTGATTGAGTTGGGACCAATTGACATAGTACTTGGATGTGATTGGATGTCCACTTTGAACTCTTTTACCATGAACTTACAGAAAAGTTTCATGAGTTTTGTGCATCATGGAAGGGTTATTACATTGAATGGAATGCAAGGGTCCAAGCTCTTCATGATCAATGCTACTCAAATGAAGAAAGAGTTCAAGAAAGAGGGCTATGTTTATGTACTACAGCTTTGCAAAGAGGAAGATAATAGCAAAAAGGATTGCATCGAACATGTGGACATGGTTAAGCTACTCAAGGATTATGAAGATGTGTTTACCATGCCAAAATCAATGCCGCCAAAGAGGAGTGTTGATCATGCTATTGATTTGGAACCAAATGCCAAACCAATCAACAAGCCTCCCTATCGTTTGTCAAAGGTTGAAAAGGAAGAGGTGGCAAAGCAAGTAAAAGAACTCATTGACATGGGATGGGTTGAACCAAGTCAATCTCCTTTTGCTTCTCCGGTGCTACTTGTGAAGAAAAAGGATGGTACTTTTCGCATGTGCATTGATTACCGTGATTTGAATAAGATCACCATCAAAAATCGATTTCCAATACCAAGGGTGGATGATCTTTTGGATGAGTTGAAGGGTGCCACATGCTTTTCAAAAATTGATTTGCGTTCCGGATACCATCAAATAAGGATGAAAAGTGGTGATGAGTTCAAAACAGCATTTCGTACAGAAAGGGGTCTTTACCAATTCATGGTTATGCCGTTTGGATTATGCAATGCACCGGCAACTTTTCAAGCATTGATGAACAAAGTGCTTCAACCTTTCCTCTACAAGTTTGTATTGGTCTTTTTCGACGACATACTTATCTATAGCAAAGATGAGGAAGTGCATTTGAAGCACGTGAAAGAGGTTTTGGAGGTCTTGAGGCAAAACAAGTTGTATGTTAAGGAGACAAAATGTACCTTCATGGCACATGAGGTGGAATATTTGGGTCACATTGTGAGCAAGGATGGCATTTGTGTGGATCCAAAGAAAGTGGAATGTATTAGGAATTGGCCGGTTCCTTCAAACACTACTCAATTGAGGGGATTTTTGGGGTTATCTTCATTCTATAGGCGCTTTATTGCCCACTATGCAGAAATTGCAGCCCCAATGACGGATAAATTGAAGAAGGAAACCTTCTTTTGGGATGCCATTGCCAACAAAAGCTTTGAAGATATGAAGAAAATGCTCACATCAGCACCTATTTTGGTATGTCCAGACTTCACCAAACCTTTCACAATAAGGGCGGATGCAAGTGGAAGAGGGATTGGTGCGGTACTTTACCAAGACCATGGAGTCATTGCTTATGAAAGTAGAAAGCTGAATGACAAAGAAAGAGAACTCCATGTGTATGAGCAAGAGATGATTGCTATACTCCATGCTATCAAGAAATGGCACCATTACTTATATGGGAGTCATTTTTATGTGAGAAGTGATCATAGGGTGCTGAAGTATTTCCTCACACAACCCAATTTGTCTCCTAAGCAAAGAAGGTGGGTAGCAACACTACAAAACTATGATTTTGAAATCACATACACAAAGGGCAAAGAAAATGTGGTTGCCGATTCCTTGTCTCGTATGTGGGCCTGCTCATTGTATGCTATTTCTGAGGTGCATAAAGATTGGATCATGGAGATACAAGAAGAGTACTTGTTTGATGAAGAAACCTCACAAATAGTGCAGAAATTACAGCAAGATGTATGTGAAGAGTTACCCCATTATGAGCTGAAAAATGGTCTCCTCTACTACAAAGGAAAAGTCTACTTGGTTCCTACTTCATCATTTATCAAGAAGATCATGGAAGAGATGCATTGTACTCCTATGGCTGGTCATTTGGGTGTCTACAAAACCTTTGATGCAATAAGGAAAAGTTTCTTTTGGAAGGGGATGTGGAAGAGCATTCATGCTTATGTAAGTGGGTGCCGGTCATGTCAATTGAACAAGGATCCTACACATAAACCGGGAGGTTTGCTTCAGCCATTGCCCATTCCCGAAGGCAAATGGAGTCATATATCAATGGATTTCATTACTAACCTTCCGCGCACAAAGAAAGGGTGGGACAGCTTGTATGTTGTGGTGGATAGATTGACCAAAGTGGCCCATTTCATTCCTTCCAAGGTCACATATTCAGCCCAAAATGTTGCCAAGCAATTTGTTGATGGGGTTTTCAAGTTGCATGGTATGCCGTCACAAATTGTGAGTGATCGCGATGTCAAATTCATGAGCACTTTTTGGAGAACATTGTTTGAATATATGGGAACCAAGCTTACTCCAAGCACCGCCTATCATCCCGAAACCGATGGTCAAACAGAAAGAGTAAACAAATGGGTGGAAACATATCTACGCCACTATTGTCATGATACTCAAAGCACATGGGATGATTGGTTACCTTTGGCTGAGTTTGCTTACAACTCAACATATCATGTGAGCATTGGCATGTCACCCTTTGAGGCTTTATATGGTTACAAGGTCAATTTGCCTATGTTGGTGGGTACATATGAGACTTCTAACCATAATGCCAAGGAGGAAGCTGAAAGGATGCAAGCTTTGTTGCAACAATGCAAAAGTAATTTGAAGGTTGCACAAGAGAAAATGAGACAATATGCCAATGTTCATCGAAGACCATTGGAATTCAAACTGGGAGATTGGGTTCTTTTGAGAATACCAAAGTCAAGATATGCGTCTTTGAAGGGAAGCACAAACACCAAACTAGCTCATCGCTATTATGGTCCTTATCAAGTGATACGAAGAGTTGGGGAGGTTGCATATCAACTCTTACTTCCATCTACAACAAAGATTCATGATGTGTTTCATGTCTCTCACTTGAAAGGATATGTGGGTATGATCGATCAAATGGTTGATGAGTTACCTCCAATGAATGAAGAGGGAATGATTGAATACATTCCAGAAGCTATCTTGGGTACAAGGAAAAAGGTACTTCGCACTCGTACCTTGGTGGAGTATCTTGTTCAATGGAAGGGTTTACCTAAGGAAGAAGCTTCATGGCAACCTATTTCAGCATTGGAGGGATATGAAGCATTGATAGAGCAATATGGGTTGGTGTAAATTCAGCCAAATGGAACATTCTTCTCCGAATTTGGGGTATTCATTTGAGGTTTCGAGGACGAAACCATTGGGGAAGGGATGGTTTGTAAGAAAGCATTATGGGCCCAAGGCCATGGACAACTAGTAAGTAGGTGTGAACTCTTGGGTGGAGTATAAATACCAATGTAAATGGGATTATGGCTCATTCATGATAATGTTATCTATTCCAAGAATCAATGGTGAGCTTCTCCCGTGAGATGCTAAGTGGTGACTCCTTCATGAGCCACTCCCTTGGTGAGGGACTAACCCACCCTTGTTACTTTCTTTCATCATCATAGACTTGCAATCAATTATTTTTACTTAAATAATTTTATAAAAAAACTTATATAGAACTGTGATTAATATTGTGTGATAAAACACATATTTTTCAAATGTTTTGCATGTCATAAAATTAAATTTAAAACCAACATAAAGGAAACATGGAAATAGAATGAGGAATGCTTAGAACACAATATATAATTTTATCTCAAGCATACACCCTTCCTTTCACCTCTTATTACCTCTTGTAATAAAATAATGCAGCCCCTTTTCCTTGTGTTTCAAGACCAAATTGTCTATGCCAAAGAACAAACCTTCTTAAAGCATCTTAATTCCAACTCAAGGGCAACCATATTTTAGCACTTTTAAGTAGAAAATAACATCAATATTATGTCTATGTATTCAATTCGTAAGATGAAACAAAAAGGTGCCAAGTTATTGAGAGTCATTGAATGGTAAATAGATTTTTTAACTAAGATGTTTGAAATCAAAAGCTATAAAGGATTAAAGCCAATAACAAAATTCATAATTATAAGATTAGGATATCTAAATCTTGATTTTAACATAATCTTGGTGCTCTAATAATCATGGAAAAGAATTCATAATCCTGATTATTCAAACAAGTTTATAAATACAATCATTTTATAGCTCTACTTAGATCTAACTAACCACAACAAAAAACAACTAGTGGCTCCACATGTGCCCATAGCATTCTATCCAAAACCATAAAATTTTGACCCTCATGTTGGACTATTCTTTAAACCCTTGTTCTACTTCCTCATTCCAACTATACAAATGAGCCATAAAATAATGTAGGAAAACCCTTTTCCTTAATCAAAACAGAAAACAAATTAGTGATTTTCCATGTCAACAGAAGGAGACCAAATATTTCAACGCTTCCCTTGAAGGGATGTGCTTATTTGAACATATTTAGTGACTATATCTTCCCCAACACCCTTCATGGGTGAGAACCACATTGAGTATTAAAATTCCTCCTCAGTCAGCTTGCCGTAGGGCTATTTTTCTTGATATTTGTTCATGCACCAATGTACATGCTAGCATCTCTCATCTCTAGAGAGCTTGTTTACAACAAAGTTTTTTATTTTTCATGCACCAATCTAGGTGCTAACATCTCTCATCAAGACAGAACTTATTTTACATCAAATGTTTTTGGGACTATATCATGAGGCTCTCGATCCTTCGGCTTTTGCCCAAAAAAGGTTCACAAATTTTGGCTTATCTTCCCTTCTAAGAGATCTTAGAGGATAATATATGTATAAGGGAGAAATCCTCAACAACAATAATGAAGAATTTACTAATGAAGCCCAATTTGATAACAAATTTTGTTGATGATGCAACATTGATAGAGTATATTTAAATAATAAAAAAGGATTTTGTAAAGAATGTATTGGTGATATCCCATTTGCTATCATTTATTTTATGATGCAACATTGATAGAATATTTAAATAATAAGAAAGACTTTAGTAAAACATCTAAAAATAATCATAATAATGATGTGCATATGGATTGTAGGAATCAGGGGTCCTAGGCTATGGATGCTGATAGATCACCATAGTGGATGTGTAGGAGAGAGAGACTTAAAGCTGAGTCCATGGAAATGACCTACACATAGATGAGAGAGAGTAAGCTACATAGGGACAGAGAGACCAAAAGGGAGAGAGAGAGACAGAAAGATGTGACACTCAAGAGGGAAAGTTTGCGCAACTCAAATGATATTCATTGTGATAATGAATCTACCTAGATAGATGCTTTTATTGGCACCATGGCCTTATCTTTTGACCCTAAATAAGAGGATATTCACATGTACTAATAACACTTCACTAGACTCCATACTAGCTCCAAATATCTAAAATAAAACCCCTTCAGAGTAATGGTGGAATTTCATGCATAAACTTCAACAGGAAATAACGGAGAAGAGCCTTTTATAGAAACAAGGTGTTAGAAATTCAAAAAGAATCCAAAATATATAACTCAAATTTTTGGGGACTACCGGGCAGAGAACCCAACACAAATAACTGAAAGCTAACAAACTTCCCACATGATAGAATGTCGATGATGATCTGATGTCGTTCTCTTCCATCAACATTTATAAAATTCTAGCACTTGAGTGCCAATTGTCCATAAAGTTATTCCAAAGAGTAGATGCTTCACAATGGTGTTTTTCGTACTGATAAATAATCTTTTTAGGCATGATAGCCAATGCATCGAACCCAAGTAAACCAAGTAAACCAATGAGCTCCTCCATTACTTGTTTTGTCAAAATTGATATGATGACATACGTGAGCTATTTCAGAGGACTCCAATTAATAAGAACAACAGCTAAACCCCAAGGCCAAGACTCAGGAGTAGGTACGTTGATACAGAAGATAGTCTCTATTTGGCTTGTTATATGGGTAACATAAAAGTAGACGGTTGGGCCAATGGGGTGGTGCTAATGTGGGATAGAAAAGGAGGCTAAAGGCCTGCAGAGGTTCGAGCTCACTGGTGAAGCGATAGATTAAGAGTAGTGAGGTGCCTATCAAAGAAAATGGAGAAGGAAAAAATGTATATGGACTCTAAAGACTATAGAGTTATAGGTATTAACAAGGAGACACACGTAAGAGAGTAGGCACACGTGGCGGAGAATGCAGGATAAGCTGGTTGAAAAACCCAGGTCATATGGTGGATGAGGCAGCTAGGGTAGAACATCAACTACGGGAGAGAGACGTGAAAGAAACGCCCCTGTGACGATCAACTAGGGTCAGATCCCTTTATACTAGCATCCCCTCAGATGGGCGGGAGGAGGTCGTTGAGCAGTTAGTGATGCCAATCCTATCGCCAGTAGTGCCCGCTGGCCAGCTGCACTATTGGGGATAGGAGGTGGTCCGTAGCTCTCAGTAGTGCTGGAGGGGATGCTTCACAACCTAGGCCGTGTGGTGGAATAGATGGCTTTTTGTGATAAAAGAGGTGGTCCATGGCTCTCGGCAGGTGGAGAAGGAGGTGGTCCATAGCGTGGGCGATGGTGGAATAGACAGCTTCATCCATATTGGTGGTGCTTTGAGGACGATGGAGCTCGCAGAGGAAGAATAGATTGCGTCGGCATTTTCATGCAAATGGGAAGAACAGATTGCTTCGGCATTTTCATTCGACTGGGAATTACTGGTGACTTGCTCTGATACCATATAAGAAAAAGTGTCTCCGGCTTAGGAGGCTCATAGATCACGATGGTGGGTGTGTAGAAGAGAAAGAAAAAAGCTGGAGGGATTTGAGGCTCAGGCCATGGAAGTGATGCACAAGGCTGAGAGAGAGAGAGAGAGAGAGAGAGGGAGAATACTTAAGCCAAGAGAAGAAGTTTGTACAGCTCAAACGATATTCACTCTATAATAATGAATCCATCCAAATACATGCTTTTATATGCACCAAGGCCTTATCTTTTTCACCACAATAAATGAAGAGCACGACCACACGTCAAAAGTGTTGAAATGTAGAGAGAAAGAGACGAGACAAGAGACACATCATGTACGCTCCCAAAGACTGATTCATATTGAGGACAAGATACATATATATAGGTGAGACCAAGTTAGGTAGAGTGAGCCATATATAGAGCTCCAACACCCCCACTCAAACAAGGGTCTCTAGCTATGGATGAAAAAACCCTTGGGGAGTACAAGGGAAAAACCCAAGCCCCTATACAAATGTGAAAATATGAACCAGAAGTAATGATGTGAAAGTGCATTGTGCATCTATCTACAAATATACAAAAGGACCAAGAGGTCATAGTGAGCAATTGTGGAATGTGCAAAGTGCATGGTGTCTAGAAGATTACAACGATATATGTACAAAGCTACCATAAGAGTAAAGAGCCTAATCTAGGAAGAGTGAGCCCGAGGCAACTCCAAGCTCTGAGCGCAAGAGAATGAAGCGTGACTCATTGAGACCTTTGGTAAGAATATCTGCAATCATCTCGTCACTTGGACAATGTTCAATCATGATAGTGCCTTTGCGTACTTCGTATCGAACATAATGGTAATACACAGCAATATGTTTTGACTTGTTATGTTGGACATAGTCTTTTGCAAGACTAATAGCACTTTGATTATCACACCGCAAGGGTGTACTAGAAAGAGGAGAATGGCCGATATCTGTCAACACTTGTCGAAGCCAAATGAGTTCACGAGCTGCAAGTGATGCCGCAAAATATTCAGATTCGGTTGTAGAAACTGCAACACAACGTTGTTTCTTGCTGGTCCAAGAAATAAGACAACCATTAATGAAGAAACAGTTGCCACTAGTAGATCGCATAGATAAATGTGAGCTGGCCCAATCTGCATCTGTGTAACCCAAAAGAGAAAGAGATGGAATGGAGTCGGATGTGAATTGTCGTTGATAAACCAAACCATAATCTATAGTGCCTTTCAAGTATTTCAACACGCGCTTTGCTGAAGACCAATGCTTAAGAGAAGGACATGCAAGGTGTTGCCCGAGATAGTTAGCAATAAACAAAATGTCAGGACGAGTGTTCAAACCAACAACTTGAAGACATCCAACCAAATTAGCATATGGTTGATTTGTAACAAGCTGGCCACCACCATCAGAAGTGTTTTTCATGGAACTCGCAAGACAAGGAGTAGTTGCTGAATGTGCAGATTCCAAACCAAACTTCTTAATAGTATCTTCAATAAACTTTGACTGTCGAAGTAATAAAATACCTTTACTGCGATCCCTTTGAATCTGAATGCCAAGACACGAGTGAAGCTCTCCAAGATCCACCATATCAAATGCCGAAGATAACAACTGCTTACTTTGGTGTAGAAATCCCAAATCATTGGAAACAAGGATTGTATCATCCACATAAAGGGCAAGGATTACAAAACTACCATTTTGGTGTTTGGTAAATAAGTTGGGATCAGAAGAGCAAGAGAGAAAACCATGGGAGGTAAGAAAAAGATCAAACTTGATGTACCAGGCCCGTGAAGCTTGTTTAAGACCATATAAAGCCCTATGAAGACGAGCAACAAGATCTTCCTTCCCTGCAATAACAAATCCTTCTGGCTGCTCCATGTAAATTTCTTCATTCAAATCTCCATTCAAGAAAGCTGTGCGCACGTCCATCTGATGAATTTCTAAGTCAAATTGAACAGCAAATGCCAATAAAACCCGAATACTAGTAATGCGAGCAACTGGTGAAAAGGTTTCGTGATAATCAACGCCAGCAACTTGAGAATAACCTTTGGCAACTAAACGTGCCTTGAATTTGTCAAAGGATCCATCTGCTTTAAATTTTGTCTTATATACCCACTTACACTTAATGGCAGTACGGCCAGGAGGTAGCTCAGTGAGTATCCATGTACCTTTAGAGATAAGAGAATCATACTCTGCTTCCATAGCCTCTTGCCATTGATCCTTTTGTGGAGAACATATAGCATCACTGTACGTGGCTGGATCTTCAGAAGTAGAGAAAACATTAGCCTCAAAATCTTCATCATAAACATGACAAGAACCATGCTCAAAATCAATAGGCAGATCAATAAAAATGTCAACATCATCAATGACAGCATTCGGAATCAATGGTTGTGAAGAGGAAAGTTGCTCTTTAGATGGTTGTGAAGAGGAAATTTTCTCTATAGAAGAAGATTCATCATCACACAAGAATGGAAAAGCTTGAAGCAAAGATTTAGTATCATCAGAATCATTCATGGACCATGTACCGCCCATAAGCTGTTCATTGAAAATAGCATCACCATTCACAAGCACTTTCTTGGAGGACGGGTCATAGGATTTGTAGCCTTTGGAAGTGTCAGAATACCCAATAAAAATAACTTTAAGGCCAGGAGCATCAAGCTTTGCTCGTGTTTCTTTAGGAACATGAATGTAAGCAATACATCCAAAGGTTCGAAAATGAGATACAGAAGGAATTTCACCTGTCCATGCTGTGATGGGTATCTTACCAGAAGGAGCAGTAGTAGGAAGATGATTCTGAACAAAGACTACTGTCAAGAGAGCTTCACTCCAGAAGACACGAGATAACCCAGAATGAATCAGCATACATCGTATAGCATTGATAATAGTGCGATTCTTACGTTCAGCAACACCGTTCTGTTGAGGTGAATATGGAATTGTATGTTCATGATGAATACCATGGTCCGTACAATAACTCTCAAACTCACGAGACACATATTCTCCACCATTATCGCTGCGAAGTTTCTTGAGGCGACGTCCAGTTTGAAGTTCGGCAGCCTTGTGAAATTGCTTAAAAACAGATAACGCCTCAGATTTTTGTTGAAGCAAGAAAACAACTGTATACCGTGAGTAATCATCAATAAACGTAATGAAATAACGATGTTGTGTTCTCGATGGAGGCAAAGGTCCACAAATGTCGGTATGAATAAGATCCAACAAATCATGAGAATGAACTGAATTCGAGAGAGGAAAGGGTTTACGATTGTGTTTGCCAAGAGCACAAAACTCACAGATTCCCATATGAGGATGAGCTTTAAGATCCATTCCGCGTACAAGACCTTGACGATGAAGATTAAGAAGCTTTGAGAAATCAGCATGAACAAAGCGATGATGCCATATCTTGCAATCATGATCCCCTGGAGCAGTGACAACATTTGCTACAGCATCATTAAGAGAGAGCTCAAACAAATTGCCATTACGAGAAGCAGTTGCAATAATCTGTCCATCTTTCTCAATGCGGCATTTGGTGTGGTCGAATCCAACAAACAAACCAAGATCAACAAGTCTTGCAACTGAAAGAAGATTACGTTGAAGTTCAGGGACATGTAAAACCCCTCGTAAAACTCGAGTTGAAGAAGATAAGGTGCCAAGATATAAATCTCCAATGCCCTTGACTTGGCAAGTTGTATCATCAGCAAGATAAACAACACGCTTAACAGGTAAAGAATGATAGTTATGTAGCCACTTAGATTCATATGTCATATTTCCTGTAGCACCAGAATCAATAATGAAAAGTGAACCATCACGTACATGAAGTATTCTGTCTGGGGGAACTGAACATAAAACACAACTTGTTTCAGGCATAACATTATCATGATGCTCGGCTGCATATGCTCGATTTCGATCTACATCAAATCGACGCTTAAAGCACATGGAAGAGGGATGATCAGATTTTCCACAATAGTCACAAGAAGAAGAATCTCTAGATAAACGCGGTTGTTTTGTGGTAATGTTGTGTTCTTCATCATATTGACGTGCCCAACAGTCATCTTCAGTATGACCATTCCTATTGCAGTAAGAACAATGCTTGTTAGGAAATTTGAGACGAGAGAAACTACCACCACGACGACCACCTCTACGGTTGCCTCGTTGAAAAGAACGCCTTCGCACATTAAAGGCCCGTTCCAACTGTTGTGACTCAGGCTCCTCTTGTTGTGAAAACATAACTGCATCATGACCAACACTACGTCGTTATTGACGTTGAGAATACTCAATCAAAGATATGCAAGTTTGGTCAAAATCAAGACCGTCCTTGTTAGAAAGAATGGTAACGATGTTGTCATAAGACGGATCCTTTATTGTATCAAGAAGAATTGTAATAAGTTGCTTTCGTGGAACAGGATCACCCGCAGCAGCAAGTTGATTAATAATAGATTTGAAAGAATCAATATGTCCCGTCATAGCAGTACCAACTTCATACTGTAACTTTGAAAGCAAACCTCTCAAATAAAGTGTTTCTGTAACAGACTTTTTCTGAAAATTTGCTATAAGATACTCCCATATGTCATGGGAAGTAGGAAAGTCATACACATCAAGCATGAGAGAATCACTAAGAGCAGAAAGAATATACCGACGAGCTGCTTTATCACGCCTCTGCCAATCCATATAAGCAAGACGCCATGCATCAAAAACAGGGCCTTCCGTGATAAGAACGTTGTCAGAATTCGGAATAATAGGCTGAGACGGACATAGAGAATTGCCAATAACAACATCTGAGAGCTCATCGCCTTCAAGAATTAATAGCATCTTTGCTTTCCAACCGGGAAACCCTTGGCCTTGAAAAGAAGGAATAGAATGTTGGCCAGAAGGAAAACCATTGACGAGAACAGTCATAGCCATATCTATCTGTGAGAAGACGTATAAGATAAAATCACAAAATTTGCACACCATAGACAAGGACGACTGCAAGAGATAAGAGGCGTCAATAAGAAAAGAGTCCTCAAAATAGCGAGACGTGGGACGCAAGATTCATTGGTAGACGCTGGATGAAAAAGCTAGATTGGTCGCTTTGCTAAAAATAGCAAAATCTGAGACGTGGGACGCAAGATTCATTGGTAGACGCTTGACGAAAAAGCTAGATTTGGCGGTTTGCTAAAAACGCTTGACGAAGACAAAACCTGTGTGCTCACAAAGACACTTGATGAAGACGAAACCTGTGTGCTCACACAAAGAACCTATTTTGCTGTTTTACAGATGCAGTTTGCCTGAACTGTCATAACTTTTGACTCACAACTCTGTTTGACAAACGTTTTTGATAGGTTTTGGTTTTAAGGACGCGATTAAGAAACAACTCTAATTACAACAAGTTAAGCTATAAAATCATGTAGACAACACATAATCAAAGAACAATCTTGTAAGACATGAAATTAGAATCATGAATTTAACAAGAAGACATAGATGCTTCCCTCATAGATGCTCTGATACCATGTTGAAATGTAGAGAGAAAGAGACGAGACAAGAGACACATCATGTACGCTCCCAAAGACTGATTCATATTGAGGACAAGATACATATATATAGGTGAGACCAAGTTAGGTAGAGTGAGCCATATATAGAGCTCCAACAAAAAGCTTGCAAATTTAAAAGAATCTATATATAGAGAAAAATATTGACACGGATATCAGTGCAGCTATGCATGTAGCTATGAGCATGCGGCTACAATCAATGATTAATTGCATGTATAGTAGCATAGATATCCGCGTATACAACCGCATATGTGTGTGTGTGTGTGTGTATCCACGCATACAAGTGCATATATAGCCATGTATATCTGCTTATACAACTACATATATAGCCATGTATATCCGCTTATACAACTGTATATATAGCAATGTACGGCTATAGCTACGATCTGTTTGTAAAAACAAACGGGAACAGAATGGGTGAGATTTGTGGAGATGTGCCCCACATCTCTCTCCCATTCTTTCCCTATTTTTGTTTTTGAAATCACATTATTTAAACACTAGTTAATCACATTTTTTTTAGATCACTTAAACACTTAGAAAATTAAAATAATTACAATACAATAATGTCATGACTTATATTGCAAATTACATACATAGTTGCAAATTAGACAGTCTATTATACCTAGATCCTAAACTACATTTTGTTGAGCTTGTTGCACTAAATTGGTAAGCTCATTATGATCTGTTGCTTCTTGCATAGAAGAGATAAGATGATTCTGCATCCACTCTTAGATTTCTTCAAAAAGATTCTCTTGAGCTTTGTTGATGTCATCATAAGTTCACCCGCCATGCTCTTGTATGCCATGAACAAGATGTGCAACATACTGATTTCTACAAAGAACAATGTTATATGCATCTTGATTTAAAGAAAAATAGTAAAAAGAGTATTTTTGTACTTTACCAATATATTTGTTGATGCCTTAATTGATTGGAAATCCATGTCTACCTTCCAGAAGTCGTGGAAGAACTATTTAAGGATTTGACAAGCCTCTTAGATTTGTTGTCAAGATTACAACCTGCAAAACAGGTATAACTTCACGCAGAGTTATGAGAAACTAGTTATATGGATACTTAAAATTACGAGAACATGTGCAGTCTACAACCCAACACAGGAAGAATCGGTAAAATCTGTTGTATGTGAAAGTTGACTCCAAAAATAGATTACGTTTTACTTTTTTATCAAAGTTTGATATGCATGTCCATATACACACTTAAAGGCTTTCTTTGAGTATACTAACTAATTGGAAACTTAATCTTGAATTTTCACTTAATTTTAACACTTAGATATTTTGCTGTTGGAGGGATTTGAGGCTCGGGCCATGGAAGTGATGCACAAGGCTAAGAGAGAGAGAGAGAGAGAGAGAGGGAGAATACTTAAGCCAAGAGAGCAAGTTTGTACAACTCAAACGATATTCACTCTATAATAATGAATCCATCCAAATACATGCTTTTATGGAACTCTAAGTTTGCTTACATGCATGAGACACGGGTCTCCACTTTTAGAGTTCTAATTTTGGTTCACGTTCTATTCTTTACACGATTACTTTATGCTCGTTGACTGGTGCATGCCTATTTTGGCTACGTTTCTCATATCTCATACATGGTCTGCAAGTTCTGCGATCTTATCTTGTACATGTTCTCATAACCCGACATGGCAAACACAATACTTGTTCATGGATTTCCTTCAAGGCAGCGTTCTATGCCTATTTTGGCTACGTTTCTCATATCTCGTACATGGTCTGCAAGTTCTGTGATCTTATCTTGTACGTGTTCTCACAACCCGACATGGCAAACACAATACTTGTTAATGAAATTCCTTCAAGGCAGCGTTCTATTCCTCTTTTCCAAGGCCAAGGATTTCCCAAGATGCTATGAATTTTGGAAAGAGACGACTTGGCAGATATTGTTCTTGGTATTCTTGCATGCCCTTCTCAACCTATTGATCCACTTCAGAATGATGTTATTATTACGGAAGGTCCTATTTTTGAACAGTGGAAAATTGATCATGCACACTGGATTCGTTGATAAGGCTGCTCGTCGGTATATACTTTTTGTCCTTAACGATTCACTCATGCTAGATGTTTATCTATTATCCACGTCATATGCTATATGGGACTATCTTATCACTATGTTTGAGAAGAAAACTGTTACAGAGATTTTGTATCTCCGTAATCTTCTCGACAAGCTTCAATTCAAGGCAGGTACATCCATGTCTAGTCACATTGAATCATTCAAAGGAGTTATGAATCAAGGCAGGTACATCCATGTCTAGTCACATTGAATCATTCAAAGGAATTATGAATCAACTTTTTGCTGCAAGGGATCCTATTCCTTGAACTCAATTGGTTACACACCTTCTTGATACGGTGAAGGATCCTTTGTATGATAATATTGTCACTATATTATCTAACAAAGATGGAATTGATGTTGAGCATACATATATTTCTTTGATTGAATATTCTCAATGTCATGATCATCAGACATCAGTAACTCATGAAACGGTCATGCTTGCCCAAGAGTACGCAGAATCAGAGATAGCCTTTGCTGTCCGGAGACGTCCATTTCAGCAATGCCCTTCTTCCTCCTCCCAATTTACATCTCGTGTGGCTTCCAAAGAGGAGGTAATTCTTCTTGTTTGAGATTTTCTCAAAAGCGTTGTTCTTATTCTCACAAAACTGGTCACTTGGTATCAGAATGTTGGGCACGAGAGTAGGATGAAGAACATGGTATTACAAATAAGCAACCTCATTTATCAAGGGGTTCTTCCTCTTCTGCAACCTGTGAATATTGTGGGAGCACAAGGCATTCATCCAGTCAATGCTTCAAGAGGCGTTATCATGAAGCTTGAAATCAAGCTTATGCTACTCAACAAAATCCTCATGATGAAGACAAAGTTCATCAAGAGGCTGATTTGGTTCATTATAATGTGTCTCCAGAAAAGGTACTATATGGTCGTGATGGTTCTCTCTTTATTGTTGATTCTGGTGCTACTGGAAACATGACATATCACTTGCAATGGTTACACAATTATTATCCCATTCCTATCAACAAAATGGTTTATCTTGCTGATAATACAACTTGCCAAGTAATGGGTATTGGCGACTTGTATTTGGGAACTTCTTCCTCAACCAAAATACTGCGAGGAGTTTTATATGTTTGTGATTTACAAAGAAACTTACTTTCTGTTGCGCGGCTTGTGGATGTTGGTCTATTTGTTGGATTCGATAATACAAAGTGTCGTATCAAAAAGGATGGCACCACTATTGTGGTTGCTTCTCCACATGGTAATCTCTTTGAACTTTCATTGAATGAGGATGTTGCAAATGTTGTTACAGCTCTAGGAGATCTGGATTGTAGGCTATGGCATCATCGGTTTGCTCACTCAAATTTCTTAAAGCTTGATATTCATCGTCATGATCTTGTGAGAGGTATGGACCTCAAATCTCACCCGCATATGGGGATATGTGAATATTGTGCTCTAGGCAAACATCATCGTAAGCCATTTCCAATGTCTACAAATATTCATTCAAATAATCTTTTGGATCTCATTCATACTAATATTTGTGGACCCTTTCCTCCATCCAAGTCTTGCTACTATTACTTTATTACTTTTATTGATGACTATTCACGATATACAAATGTCTTTTTGCTATGACATAAATTAGAAGCATTGGACACATTTAAGAGGTATCAAATATTTGTGGAGAATCACACTAGTCACAGAGTCAAAATTCTTCGAAGTGATAATGGTGGTGAATTTATTTCCAACTTATTTCATGATCATTGCATCAACCACCCCACGGCATCCACCATGAGTATACCATTCCATATTCTCCCCAACAGAATGGAGTTACAGAGCGAAAAAATCGTACAATTTTGAATGCAATTAGATGCATGCTTATTCATCATTCTAGATTATCTGTCTCTTGTTGGGGAAGAAGCAGTATTGATAGCCGTTTTTGTTCAAAATCATCTTCCAACTATTACACTTTTTGGTAAGATTCCAATCATAGCTTGGACATGCCAAACTCCTTCTGTTGCACATTTCCAAGTCTTTGGGTGTATTGCTTATATTCATGTCCCAAAAGAGACACGACACAAGCTAGAATCTTCAGGTTTAAAGGTTATTTTTATTGGTTATTCTGACAACTCAAAGGGTTACAAGTTTTACGATCCAAGTTCTCAAAATACAATTGTTAGTCGAGATGCTATATTCAATGAGCAATTGATGGGAGGTTCGTGGTCCACGGATGATGCTGATGATACAAAAACATTACTCACTTCTTTTCCTTCTCTACTTTTGGACAATGATTTTCATGATGACAACACTGTTCGTGGTCCACGGATGATGCTGATGATACAAAAACATTACTCACTTCTTTTCCTTCTCTACTTTTGGACAATGATTTTCATGATGACAACACTGTTTTGATTGATATTGGAGACAAGTCTATTGATGTTCATCCTACAGTTTCAAAGGAGGAGACTGCTACAGATCTTGATATCTATGTTGATCTTCCTATTGAACTTGAGCATGGTGCAAATCATGTATATGATGATGATCTTGAAACCTTTAATCACGTATTGAATGTTTGTGAAGATCCTTCAACTTATGCAGAAGCTATGTCCTCTCCACAAAAGGAACAATGGAAGGAAGCCATGGAAGCTGAATATGAGTCTTTGATCTCAAAAGTACATGGGTTCTTACCAATCTACCTTTTGATCGTACTCCTATCAAAGGTAAGTCGGTTTACAAGACTAAAACAAAGGCAGATGGATCCTTTGATAAATTCAAAGCTTATTTAATTGTTGCAAAAGGATACTCACAAATTGCAGGGATGGACTATCATGACACTTTTTCACCCGTACATTGTAGTACAAACATTTAAGTACTACTAGCTTTTGCAACAAAACTCAGTTTGATTTGGAAATACATCAAATGGATCTTAAGACAGCTTCTCTTAATGGAGACTTAAAGGAGGAAATATATATGGAGCAACCTGAAGGATTTACAATTCTCGGAAAGGAACATCTTGTATGCCAACTCCACCGTGCTTTGTATGGACTAAAACAAGCTTCACAATCATGGTACATCAAGATTGATCAATTTCTCACATCTCAGGGGTTTGTTTCTTGCTTCTCTGATCCAAATCTTTATATCAAGATTAATGTGAATAACCATTTTGTGATATTGGCCCTTTATGTTGATGACACTATACTTGTGTCTAATAATCTATCTTTCATGCAAAAAGTAAAAAAGGTTTTATCCTCAGCCTTTGATATGGTGGATCTTGGAGACATCCATTCATGCCTTGGTATTCAAGTTCAAAGGTATCATCACAATGATATTTTGCTTCTTCGTCATCAAACAAAATTTATCCAAGATATTGTTCAAAAGTTTGGATTGGTTACTGCACATTCAGCAAACACTCCTTGTCTTGCAAGCTCTACTAGGAGTACTTCTACAAATATTGAGGCCGAATAATTAGCTTTAAATCAACCCTATGCTAATCTTGTTGGTTGTCTTCAATTTGTGGGCATGAGCACTCGTCCTCCTGATATTCTATTTGTAGACAATCTTTTAGGGCAATACTTGTCCTCTCCATCTACATGCCATTGGTCTCAAGCTAAACGTGTTTTGAAGTACTTGAAGGAAACTACAGATTTCAAACTTGTATATCGTCGTCAAGAAGACATATCTTTATCAACTTCTCTTAATCTTTTGGGTTATTCAGATGCTGATTGGGCAAGCTTTAACTTGTCCATGGATGCGAAATACAATCTCTTGAGACTTTTGCAGATAACAGATAATTTTGGCATCTATACATTATCTTATAGTGTGTAATAGCTTTTGCTTCTTTTGCATGGATGGTGTAGGTATTTGAAATTGATGTAAAGATTTTACAACCTTACGTAGACTTTATGATAAGTTCACTTTTATGTCGTTTGGCTTTAAGATTTTGATGAGCTGTTTGGCCTTATAATTTATGCCATTTGGCCTTATGCTTAAGATTTTGATAAGCTGTTTCGCCATATAATTTATGTTGTTCGGCCTTATGCTTAAGATTTTGATGAGCGGCTTGGCCATATGCTTAAGATTCTGATGAGTTGTTTGGCCATATAATCTATGTTGTTTACCATATTATTTTATATGCTCACTTATGATACAGCCTACCAAGTGGGTGCACACATGAGGCATGGTTGGTATCATACAGATGAAGTATGATTGATTCATATATTCTATTAGGGATGCTGCTATGTTATTCTATTGGACATCTATTTGGATGACTATTGGATGTTGATGCTACTATATTATCTCATTGGACATCTATTTGGACCATTCTATTGGACGAGATGACCATTGGATGCTATTATGTTATTCTATTAGACATCTATTTGGACAACTATTGGATGTTGATGCTACTTTATTATCTCATTGGACATCTATTTGGACCATTCTATTGGATATCTATTTGGAGGACTATTGGACGAGATAAACTTTGGATGCTATTATGTTATTCTATTAGACATCTATTGAATGTTGATGCTACTATATTTTCTCATTGGACATCTATTAGAACAACTATTAGACAAGATGACCATTGGACGCTATTATGTTATTCTATTGGACATCTGTTTAGTGCACTATTGGATATTGATGCTGTTATATTCTATTAGATATCTATTTGCATAACTATTGGATATTGATACTACTATATTATCTCATTGTGGACATCTATTTGGACCATTCTATTGGACATCTATTTGGACAACTATGCTGTTATGTTATTCTATTGGACATTTATTTGGACCACTATATTGGAAGATGCCTGCTGTTATATTATTGATTGGACATATGTTTGGACCATTCTATTGGATATCTATTTGGACAACTATTGGATGTTGATGCTGCTATATTATCTCATTGGACATCTATTTGGACCATTCTATTGCTCTACAGGCTATGAAGGGTCTGTGGGTTTTTTCCTTCTTAGTCCCCAAGGGTTTTTCATCCATAGCTAGAGACCTTTGTTTGAGTGAGGGTGTTGGAGCTATATATAGCTTGCCGAACCTAACCCTAGGTCTCACCTATATATACCTAACCTCGGTGTGCTTTTCACACATTTTTGTGAGCTATCTTGGGTGTATCGTGGCTTTCTTTCTCCTTCCTTCAACTTATCTCTCTATGCATTCATATACCCATGCATATAAATCTCTCATGCATTTGAAAATAAAAGTACTTCCAGAGCACCCCCACCATGGATACGACATTCAAGAAAAGATCAATGGGTTTGAAGCTTAACATGCATGATAGAAGAAAGACCTACACTTTAGAAAACATGAGCTACGTGAAAACAAAAATGTATAAGAGAGTTCTATGCATAGGGTAGGAGCCCTAAAAAAATTCACAGAGAGCTCTCATGCATTTTGTAAGGCCCTATATGCAAATTCATAGGGCTCTACACTCTACATAGAGCTCAAAGAAAGCGTTATGTATATGGCAAGAGCCCTTTAGAAAATGCATAGAGCTCTCATGCATTCGGTAGATCCCTCCATGCATTTTCATATAAAGCGACCTACCTTATGCATTGAGCTCAAAGAGAGATCTATGCATAAGGTAAGAGTCCTTAATCATAGGCCTCTCATACATTTGGTCGAGCCCTCTATGCATTTGCATAATGGCTCTATATTATGATTGGAGAGGAAGAATGGAAAAGAATGGAGAGTATAATGGCTCTATATTATGATTGGAGAGGAAGAATGGAAAAGAAAATAAATATGCATTATACTCTATGCATATAGTATACAATAGAAAACACATACCTAAATCCTAAACATAAAACCATGAAACATAAACACTCCATGTAGGGTTGAAGCTTAGTTCAAGAGTTATCCAAAGAGATAATTTCCTAAACATTATTCACCTCAACAAAAAAAGAAACTCACAAGAAATAATATTCAATTCATTATTAGAGAGAGAGGGACTAGATCAGGAATGCATAAGAAATAGAAGGTATGAGCATTTTGATTGAAAAATGATGAGACACGTATCTTATGATTGAGAGCACTATTCTCATGGAAGAGAGAACTATATTTGTTGAAGAGTAAGGAAAGAAGAAGATAAATGAAATAAACGTAAAACAGAAGGTAGGTACGTCATGGAATTAGGGTACTATAATGCGTCATGAACTGGATGGGATAATCCAAACTTTTCCCATTCAATGTAGCTATTTGCATGGCTATTAGGCTAGCTATACACTTGGCTAAACATGTGGATAGCCATGTGCGTAGTTGTGCGTAGTAAGCTGCATGTACAACCACACAATAGCCACATCACATTCATTACCATCGATATCACTACTTAAACTAGTCTCTTAGTACTTTCTCTCAATTATCTGGCTACCTTTTTGTAGTGACTATTGCTTAACCAAACAATAGCCACGTCACATTCATTACCATTGATATCACTACTTAAATAACTCTGTCAATACTTTTTGTCACCTATGTGGCTATCTTTTTAGAGATATAGCCTTCATTGTCCTGTAGTGACTTGATACTAATCCCCTTCATTAGGACTTGTTTGGGGTCTTCTTGGGCCCTTTAATTAGCCCCAAGCCTAATGACAGTCATTAAGGAGTGGTGCAATGGGAGAAGGCCATGTGGAGAAAAATGTTGGGTTTCCCTACCCCTAATATGTAGGGGTCAAACTTGAATCATACCATCTTCTTTTAAGAAATTGGGCTGAAAAATGCAAAATCTTTCAATAAAATCAAATTTCCCACCTTTTTTTAATAAAGACAGCTCAAACTGGTATAAATGACTCCACCCCTCAAAAAGTGGGCTAGGGCCAAAAACGCCCCCCCATCATTATCCCTCATTTAAAGCTACTTTTCCCTCTCCCCACTCCCTCTTCCTCTCTCTAAAACTAGCAATTTGGTTTTGAGTCTCTCTCTAACTAAAAGAGTATTTTTTTGGCCTCCTCCCTCCCCATTCAGCCTTCCCCTTCCCTCCTAAAGTTAGATCTATCTTTCTGTGCCTTCTTGGCTATGGAAATCTTGGAAAACAGTCCACTTTTTCCCCCATCAAGTCCATCCTCTCTTGCTTGCACACATTCTTCACTCTCCTCTTGCTAGCTTATACACATTCTTGACTCCTCTTGCCAGCTTATATGCTCTGCCAGCATTAGGTTGTAGAGATCTTCTTGGCTATGGAAAGCTTGGAAAACAGTCCACTTTTTCCCCCATCAAGTCCATCCTTTCTTGCGTGCACACATTCTTCACTCTCCTCTTGCTAGCTTATACACATTCTTGACTCCTCTTGCCAGCTTATATGCTCTGCTAGCATTAGGTTGCAGAGATCTTCTTGGCTATGGAAAGCTTGGAAAACAGTCCACTTTTTCTCCCATCAAGTCCATCCTCTCTTGCTTGCACACATTCTTCACTCTCCTCTTGCTAGCTTATACACATTCTTAACTCCTCTTGCCAGCTTATATGCTCTGCTAGCATTAGGTTGCAGAGATCTTCTTACACACCTACAACTTCATAGCATTTAGCTTAATCTATTAGCCAAGCACAATGAGTCGTCGACCTCGTTCAAGGGTGGAGTCCTTTAGCAGCAGCAAAACGAACAAGATGACACTGGCTTGTGGGTTACAAGCACCTTTGCAAAACGAATGTGGGTGACGATGCGTCCAAGCACAAGGGGAGCCCACAAAGTCTCTCGCAGATACGTAGGGTTAAAGTCGCACCATTGGAAGGGTCGCATAGTGGATCTCATGCAGGGGGCTAACGGAAGCAAGCAGGTGATGATCCAGCACGTCTACAAGGCATCGCAACTCTGTGTTGACAATGCCAATCACAAACACTTTCCTGCAAATTGTAAGTTTTATTTGTGCTTTTTGTTTTATGGGCTGCACTAAGACATGCTAATATCATTTCATGTTATGGAAGCTTGATTTTTTCAAGTGTGTTCTTGTAATGTTCTGTGCAGACATCTTTCCATCGACATTTGTGGAATGGGAGCCTTTAGAGGCCCTTTCTGGAACCTTTGAGGTGCACCACTTTGAAATCGGCAAGCTATTATATACTGGTTGTTCGGCATCAGAGCTTTTAGAGCGCTCAGTTTTCTTCTTTCATGCAGAGTATATTGTACCCACGTTAAGAGATGGTTCTAGGACTCTACGGAGGCTCCCTACACCAAGTCTCACGGACCATGATTGGCCAAAGCCCGACAATACTTTCGTTGCACTAACCAGACGTCGGATTGAGATTGATGTGTGCAATGCAATGAAGTGCACCTATGGGTCACATCGTGTGACTCTCACGTTCTTCATGCCTTTACATTTGTTTGTGTTTTTGTTCAAGGACGCTGATGTTCACCGGACACCTACAATGTGGATTGCAAAGGGAGGCACATCAATGAGTGCCTTTCTACCACCTTCGTGGGATTTGAAGGCTATTCAACATCAAGGTGACAAGATAAAGTGCATGGTGGTGTCAGAGAAGATGGTCGTTCGGTACCAGCTTGGAAACCAACAACTCTCTATTATCTTTCCTTACAGACGTTGGCTGGAGGCAAATGGCAAGCACTCGATTCGGACATCAACGATGCAGAACAGCTTGATGTACATGTTAACATGCAACCTGATGTGTGGGATATCGTAGTAAATGTTGATTGGAATATGGCGAACCTAAGGGAGTACTTAGGCCTTAGGTTTGCACCGAAAGGTGACTTTTCATTTGTGATCGATAACACACCTCTACATAAGAGGAAAGAGGCATCTTACTTTTGTAAAAGCATTCCCTTCCCTAGATATATCCATATCAAGCAAGCTATGTAATAGATTTTGAGAGATTAATTCAAAACAATTTTGGCTACTCGCAATTTGCGTTCAATTTTGTGCACTTTTAAGTTATGTCGCGTGTTTTTATTTTTTTGGAGGTTTTAAGTGAATTTTTAAACATTAAAAAAGTTTAAAAGACCTCTTTATGTCACTTTTGGCCACTTTGAGTTCATCTCCTCACTCTCGGCATCTTTGCGGTCCCCTCGCCTTCTTCACTACTCAAGCATGGCCTCCCCCACCCAAGCTCTCATATCTCAATTGCACAAGCTTGACCTCGGTCACTTGATCGAGAAGCTTGCACCCATCTTTTAGACATCTATTGACATGGAAGGCACCGCCGAACTCCATAATGACGTGTTTGGAGCGTTCACTAGCTACATGGACACATACATGGCTGAATATGGTGTCAACTTTGAAGACGACGAGGGGACTTGGGCGCCTATGGATCTTATCAAGCATACCTACAAAGCGGACAAAAATTTCAGGTTGAGGCTTGCAAGATTCCTCAAAGGCCTTAGTAGCACATATCTAAGGGAGGAGGAAGAAGATAACCTGGTAGGTCTTGGAATGGGCAACATTGGCACAAGTTTTTTGAGGTGGGACATGACTCTTGCCCTCTTGATCTTGGAGGGAACAGAGAAAAGAAAGGGAAAGAGGAAGACCACTCCTCCAAAGAAAGCCACACCTTATCTCTTGATCAACTTAAGCTGACCCAAAGGAGGAGATTGTCACCCCAGTGCAAGAAGCATCTCTTGTACTTGTGACTCTGGCAGAAGAGCCGCAAGCTGAGACTGTGAAACGGGACATCGAAGGGGATGATGTCATGGATGAAGTTCCAGAGCTCGAAGTGCGAACTCTACACCCCATCATAGTAGAAGGTGTAGAGTTCTTATTTTTGGATGACATCGCCCATGTCCTCGGCGGGCTGCACCAGGATGAAACTCTCTGTCTCATTGCTATGTACTCGGGCATGCAAGACACACATTAGCCGTCCAAAGATGATGACATCCGGATGTCACAAAGGTGCTTGCGCTCCCGGAAAATCATGCCTCAATAGAGTCCATTGTGGCAGAGACTCTTGTACAAATATCCCAGTGCAAGGATTTGTATGAGAGTGTGCCAGAAACTAGCTTTGCCCCTCACAAGCCCCTTGCCATTTCGGATTCTGTCAGCCTCGGTTAGTGATGCAGACCTTGCAGATCATGATGATGCCACTGAGGTAGTACGCCCAATTTCTTCCCTCTTAATTTGTAATTTTTTGAAGTCAACTCATTCTTCTATCTACTTTGTAGACCGCAAGAGAAATGGACTGGTTCGCAAGAGCCGAAAGGGTGGAGCACGAAAGGAGGTGGAGGGGAAAGATGCTGCGCTATGGCACTACATCCCGAGCTTCAATGCCAAGATGCTTCGCGTGATTCACAACGACTTTTCAAATGACGCGCAAGCTGAATTTTTGAAGTGGAGAGCCCTAAGCGCCATCCTGTCTGAAGCCCCTATAGCCCAAAATGCCCATAAATGTATTCTTGTAAATAGGGAAGCAGCTATCTATAGCTTTGGTGATAAAAGTGCGGGGTCTTTCCTAGGATTTTGTGGCCTTAGCCTTGGACAAGGCATCACTGATACCAAAGAGATAGCCGATCGCATTGGTGACAAACCATCGGTAAAGACTCTCACCCACGAGGCTTTCACCAAGCTCATCAAGCGAGTTGGCTAGATCCAATGTACTCATTTGCCTTTTGTGAAAATCAAACAATTAATGACATCAAGATGTTTGTCGAGCTGATTTTAAGTTTTATCTTCTTGATGTGTTCATATGTTGTTGTCGTGTCGTGTCATGATGTTTCAATCAATTTTTGTGAACGCTCATCTGCCACCACCCGTTCGACTTTGGCTCCACTCAACGGGCCGATTTCTCCTGCGTATGGCCCCAAAAGGGTAGATCAGATGTGCGGGGTGCACCGAGGCCGACGGGGGGGACTGGTGGTCGTGCCGTGGAACTTGTGTGCCACGAAGCGACTTTAGCCTGTTTGACCAGGTGCGCCGGGGCCGACGGGGGGGACTGGTGGTCGTGCCATGGAACTTGTGTGCCACGGAGCGACTTTAGCCTGTTTGACCTGGTCAAACAGGCTAAAGTCGCTCCGTGGCACACAAGTTCCATGGCACGACCACCAGTCCCCCCCGTCGGCCCCGGCGCACCCCGCACATCTGATCTACCCTTTTGGGGCCATACGCAAGAGAAATCGGCTCGTCGAGTCGAACGGGTGGTGGCAGACGAGCGTTCACATGAGGTCGAATGTACGTAGCAACAACAATTACATGCAAAAGACTACAATTACCTTGACAAGACGACAATCACTTGCAATAGAAAACAACCTTTTTGAAAATAGACATGGTTTTTCATTAATCAAATTGAGATTACAAAACACGGATTTGTTGCATTACAAAGGCTTCTCCTATCTAGTGAAAGAGAGCGTCGTCTCCACGGATACGCCTAGCTAGACGAAGATCAGATGGCTTCAGAGTGACACGTTTTGCATGCACCATGCACAAAACCGCGTCTTGGAAAAGCGAAACCAAAATATTCTCGGCACCTTGTTGCAGAGCGCCTAGTGCCGCCGCTTGCACACGATTGACATCCCGACGCTGGTCGAGGACAATCTCTTTGACAAGACGCGCAAAAGGTGTCTTTGGAATAATTGGTGTGCAGCTCTTCTGATATTTGTGAATTTCTCTAAGGGCAACTGTCCTCAGTCTCCACCTTTGCTTCTTCTACGTTGTTGGGGGCGGTGGTGCTTGCGCGTGGCGAGTCCAAGCCGGCGTGTCATTTTTGAACTTTTGTCGCTGCTCTTGAAAGTTATCGGAAGGGGGTTCTGTGCGTTTAGGAATGGTTTTCCCCTTCTTAGCCTTTGCAGGTGTTGGAGTTTTCTTTGCCTTTGCAGATGGAGTCTTCTGAGCTGCTCTCTGCTTTGCCTCCTTCCTTACTCGCTCCTCTTCATCTTTCCTTTCTTTTTCCTCACGAAGCCTCCGTGCGTTTGCTGCCCTGGCTTCTCGTTCAAGCTTCTGTCTCTTATTTTCTACTTCCTGAGCTGAGAGTTTTCTCTTTCCTTTACCAAGTGCACGAGCCAAGACTCTGTCTAACATTGCATTGAGAATCCTACTACTCGGCAGGTGCTCCCTTTCTACTGTGTCTTCATTTCTCCTCTTTGTATATTCTGCTCGAAGACCTTGTATAGCCACTTCCAAAATTGTGTCATCTTTGTATCCGGCCATTCGCAGGTCAGCAACAAATCTGTGAGCTTGTCTGTTAACACTAGTTTGGTACCAAAACAGGACACTTGAGTGTCCTTTTTTGGGGGTTGCGAAAAAAAATCAAACTCCTAATGTAGGCTTTAAAAACCAAAATGCTTCATTGGGCATGTAGAACATAACCCTATGCTTATGTAAAAAATGCTAAACATATAAAATGCCTTTTTATTTGGAAGTACATAAGCAACAAAGTAGCATATGTCTTGAAAATGAACATTTTTCAGGATTTTTCAGGATTTTTCCAAATATGCAAGCATCATTCTCTCAAAAAAAAAAATCCAATGATATCAATAGCATTTTTCCCAAGATATTTTGATAGCATACATCAGTCCAAGGAGGTAGAAGCTCACCAAAAAAATCATTTTCATTTCCTAGAGTTTTTTCCAAAAAAGTTGTATAAAATCAGCAAAAGTAATGCGTATTATCAAAACTCAATCACGCCACAAAAAAAAATTGTAGCCCTATCAATGAGAATGTTGATTATTGGTTTTCATGCTTGAGATGAGATAAATAAGCCATAATTTGATGTGTATGACACTAACTTAGCCTCCACTTAAGTAGGTTCTTATCTCCTAGTTCTAAAAAAAACTGTAAAAAATAAAAATACAAAATTTGATCATCTTTTTTCAAAAACTAATCATAACTATACTTGCACAAGTAGTCTACACCTATAGTTACAACAAATAATGCACTTACACAGCTTTCCCCTTTGATGAAAATCAAAATTAGGCTCATAATTAGACATTTTATGTATTAAAAACAGGTTGCGCAAAAGGCCATGTATGAGAAGAGGCCCAAAAAGTGGCTCTAAAGTTTTGGAAAATTCAAAACAAAGTAATATTTACTCTATATAACATGAGTGCACCTCAAGTTTTACATTATTAGCTTGCATATGGAAGGAGAAAAATTCATGCTCCACCTGTATAAAAAACATCATTTCAATATTAGCGAGTCAAAAATTTATCCAATAATTATCGTTTGATGATTCCAAGATTTAGTTTACATCATGGGCTTTCCATCAAGCCAAGTTTCATGATCAAACATGTCCCTTCTAAAAGTTATGTACAAGTTACTACTATTTTGAAAACAGCAAAAATCATGCGTTTTATCAGCATGCGTCTAAGAAAATTAAAATATTGCCTTGCAAAAGCTAAAAAAAGTACAATTTAAAAAATTTCAATTTTTTTTGGGGTCTTGAGGAACATCTGTGGATATTAAGCATTTCAAAACTCTTAATAGATTGCCCACAAAAATTCAAGAAAAATGCTAACTTTCAGGACACTTTAGTGTCCTCAGGACACTTTAGTGTCCAATTACAGAACTAGTGTTAAGCCAATCCTCCTCTGCAACAAAGAATGCTAATCTTCTCTCGTTGCTTGCGACGGCCTGAGCTTCTTCTGCAGCCTTCTTATCTGCCTCCGCCTTCCTAACTGCCTTGTCTTCTTCCGCCTTCTTGGCAGCCTCATCCTCCTGTGCTTTCTTTGCTGCCTCCTCCTTCCTAACTGCCTCGTCTTCTTCCGCCTTCTTGGCAGCCTCATCCTCCTGTGCTTTCTTTGCTGCCTCATCCTCCTCCTGTGTTCTGACGGTCTCTTCGGCTTCTTTTCTTGCTCTCTCAACTGCCTCCATGTCCTCTGCTTCTTTCTGTAATCTCTCCGCTTCTTGGCATTCTTGGGCTTCTTGGGCCTCTCGCTCAAGCCTCACACGCTCAGCTTCCAGATCCATTTGGGCTTGTGGGTAAATGTTTGGGATTTCAGTTCTATGTGCCACCGGTAAGTGCCCAAGGTCTTTGAAAATGTCATCCTGCGTATTGGAGGGAGGATCATTTGGGGGCTCCATGTGCGTGAGATATTAGTGCATGAGCGAGAGAGAGAGAGAGAGAGAGAGAGAGAGAGCGTGAGAGAGTCAAGGGGAGAGGAAGAGAGGGAGAGAGCTCACAAGTCGAGACTTTTAAAAATGACAATAAAACTCACTTTGATATTTATAGGGAGCCAAAATTACAAAAAAGTCAATTTACAATGAACGCGCCAAAAAATGGCAAACAAGAATTATTGGGTGGGTAACCACACGCGGCCATTTCTTAGTCAACCACTGTGCCATTGCCTCGCTCTTTTACATGCCATTGACGCATTGCACCCTTCTCTTTCGCCTTGCACCTACCACCTTCATGATTTTGCGCCTCAAAGACAAATTTCCGGCTCGCTTTTGGGCCTTTCTCCCAGTAAGTGCACGGTAAAACCAATTGAACATTTCCTGAAACGCATTGCTGTGAACCTTGCCACCGCCATGACCCGTGTTCTTAAAATAGGCCACCTTGGCTTGGTAATTTGATCGTTCCATGCCTTGGTTGCTCTAGAGTGCAAGAGACCCATATTCATTTAGAAAGAAGGAACTGTGCGCATAGAGAATATGCATGTAGTGTGTTATATGAGTTTCCCCCCAAGCATCGATCATTTCTTCTGTGAATCTGTCAATCGAAGTCTTGAATGTAGCTATCTCTGCTTCATCAAGATACGGGCGCTCAAGAAGCCTCATCATCTCATCACAAGCTTCCCACACATGTGCACGCTTCAATCCTAGTGTCGCCTCATTGCCTCGATAGGTTGTTACATCACAAATCTGCTTCCATAATTCAAAATGTGTATGGCTTTGAGCCTCACCATAGTTTGAGAGCAGGTGTCTTGCTTTTGCACCACCCATACATATCTTTTTAGGGTTATCTTGGGTACTTGATGGGTTTTTGCGATCCTTAGAGAGAGTGACAGCACATGCGTGAACTCCCACGGCGGATGATAAAACAACTTCAAGCTCTTGGTGGATGCACTGTTCTCGCCGTGACTCTGGCTCCATGTTCCAAGCATAATTGATGTGGAGCATCAACAATTTGTCCAGAATTCTAAGTCTTGCATGCAAGGTACACACATGTACTTGCGACAGTGGAATTTAAAGAATAGGGTTCCAAGTAGCATCCTCCTCTGCGCGAGATGGTGCCTTGCTTTGATTGCAGCTCATAATTCCATTGAGCCAGACGTGCATACCCTTCCCTTTTTGTAATTGATTTGAGCCCTTTGCACTTGCCTACTTAAGACCTTTCACCTTGGTTGCTTGTTTGGCCTTCCCCACTACGACACTTGGCATCCTTGGATGACAACAAAAGATGCATGGAAACAAAGTGTTAGCACTGCTTTTAGTTCCCAACATGCATTTGTTGAGGGTCTTGAGATCACCACCAAGGTGCCACTCTATTTCAAAGTCACCAATGCCAGGCACATGCAAGACTTCACCATTTGATTGCCTGTGTATCACTCCTTGAATACCTGTACGGGTGAAGTACCACCTCAGACTGGCATGGTCCTCGTGCGGAAGGGTCCATCCCGCCTGCCACCATATGTTCTTCTCAGACTGCACTCCAAAGTAATCTTGCTTGCGTCGCTTTATGTGCAAGTTATTCTCTGCATCACCTATTTCATCTTCGCCGTCTAAGCTCTTTCGCTTCAATGCCCTGCTCATGAGTGTCAGACTTGTACGTTCCACCCTTTGGCCCTTTACAACATGACATTCATCCAATTTGAGGACAAATATAGCCTTTCCATCCGTCTCCTCTAATGTCATATCATAAAACTGAATCATAGCTCGTTGAAGCACCTCCACCTTGACGTAAACATTGTTAAACTTGTTGTAAGCAAAATCTTTTGAATTTGACATTGGCATGCTACCATCCACCCATCTGTAGCCGCCTAGCAAGTCGGCACTATTGTTGTTTGCTGACTTCCTTGCCATAACTATATTGTATGGTGTTGGAAGTATAGATTGTGTCATTTCTTTGCCTCGTAGACGTGCTATGATGCAAGTATACAAAGCCCTGTATCCCTTATCATTGATACACCTGCTGTGTCGCACATAGTGAGCATGTCAACGGGACTGACTATCTGCTCGAATTCCTTGAGAAAATACTTTAAGACCATATTGGGGAATATGGGAATTTCCCATAAGTTTGGGACACATGGTCAAAACTTTGGATTTGCCATAACTTGAACACCATTACTCCAAATTGTGCGCTTTAAAGCTTAATAGATCCCTCTTTTCAAGCGCTTTCCAATGATAGGTCACATGATAGGGTTTTGAGAAACTTATAGACATGTTATTCGGGTCCCATCTTTTTAGTATTACAAAAATGGGACTTGGGAGATTCCCAAACTCACGAATATGGTGTTCTTTTGAATCCTGTCATGCAACACACCATTTACTGGATTGGTTATCATATTGATTACTTTCTGCTCCCAAACTCACGAATATGGTGTTCGTTTGAATCCTATCACGCAACGCACCATTTACTAGATTGGTTATCATATTGATTACTTTCTGCTCTGGAATAATGTGCTCAAGGATAGACTCCTCAGTATTGGAACAACCCAATATTGCTTTAGCACATTCCCTCGACATCACATAGTTCAGAGTCAATGACATAACTATATGAAAAAGGAATGTAATGCTAGTTTTGAAGTTGTGATTACCTTGTTTGACGCACACGTCGCTTGCGAGCTCCCCCATCTTTGGAAACAAGACTCAGAGGCTTGCGCTTTCGCTGCCTTGCATTATATCCCACGGGGAGGTGAGTGAAATGATCGACACATGGGTGAAGGTTCCGAGTTGAGTTTCAAAGACGGAGATAGTTCTCTATAGCTCGATCCTTGCTTTCCACACCTTCATCAAGCTTCATCTTCTGCTCTGCATCCTCCTTCTCTAGATCCTTGACTCGAGCCAGCATATGTTCCTTTGTGGCCATGAAAGTTGACGCACATTCTTCCTTTTTCGCCTTGCATAATTTTAGAAGCTTCCTGAGGTGATTTTGATTTGAGAGTTCCTGCAAGTACAAAGAATAGAGCCTCTGACGGTACCCTAAGAAACCACTATAACCGTCACCCAAGAAGCGTACGACCTGCGTGATATTACGAAAAGGTGGAGGTGCACCAGTCCGTGGATCAAGGGGATAAATGCCTCCATCAGTCCAAAGATCAATGGCTTTTGCACCTTGAAGTCGTAGCACCTCAGCAAGAATACATCCCTTCGTTCGATTACTTTGCATTATGGCATACTCCTCGCCTAAGTCCACGTGCAAGCAAAACTTTGATTGCTTGTTGGTGATGTCTCATAGAGCCATTGTACCTAGCAAATGGAGATGGAGGAGATGATGGATACAGAGATGGAAATGTGGATGGTGATGGAGATGGAGGATGGAGGTGGAGGATGGAAATGTGGATGGTGATGGAGGAGATGAAGATGGAGATGGTGATGGAGATGGAGATGGAGGAGATGCAGATGGATATAGAGATGGAAATGGAGATGTTGATGGAGGTGGAGGTGGAGGAGATGTAGATGGATACAGAGATGGAAATGGAGGTGGAGGAGATGCAGATGGATACAAAGATGGAAATGGAGGCCTTGAGGAGATAGATATGGAGAGCTTGCTAGTGATGGAGATGGAGAGCTTGAGCTTGCAAGGATGTGTAGATCTGTACCTTCACAGGAGGGGATGGTGAGCTCTTCCATGAGAGCTTCAGCTTGCAAGGATGTGTAGATCTGTACCTTCACAGGAGGGGATGGTGAGCTCTTCCATGAGAGCTTCAGCTTGCAAGGATGTGTAGATCTGTACCTTCACAAGAGGGGATGGTGAGCTCTTCCATGAGAGCTGGTGGAGAGGATGATAGATATGGAGAGCTTGCTAGTGATGGAGATGGAGAGCTTCAGCTTGCAAGGATGTGTAGATCTGTACCTTCACAAGAGGGGATGGTGAGCTCTTCCATGAGAGCTGGTGGAGTAGGAGGTCCAGATCTGCAGGCCATGGCTCCTAGAGAGAGAAAAAGAAGCCCTTACCCAAGTAAAACACCCTTAACGCATTTTAGAGAGAGAGTGTAGAGAGAGAGTGGGATCTACAGCACCTCCAAAAAGGGAGGGAACAAAGTGACGAAAACTTTCAAACATTCTTTGTGAAAGGTACTTCACTACAAGACAAAAAGGCAGTTAGGTCCATATTCCTTCCCAAGGACTGAAGATCTAATGATTAGATCACCTTTTGGCCTATTTTCTTTTTTGTAGAAAAGGAAAAATGCATTTTCAGGCCTAGGCCACTAGCTTGGTCAAAGCTTGATTAGCATTTTAAGCATTTCCCTAAGTGTCCAAATAAAAGGGCCCAAGAAGACCCCAAACAAGTCCTAATGCATGATTATCATTCTCTTGTTTCTGATGGTACCAAGAAATTTAATTTACGCATCAATTTTTACCTCTTATAATGTTGTTTCAAATGAAAAGTGTTTATCTCTCTTCTTGTTACTAATGCCTACTAAAGTGCAACATAATCAGGCTCAATATAATGTTTTTTATTTCTTGGAAATGGGAAAGTATCTCATGAATTTGCCGAGTCCAATGCAGTTGAGGTAGATTCCCACAAAGATTATAAAACCCCTCATTCATCCATGTAGTCTCTAGGTTTACATGAAGAATCAAAAAAACTTTCCACTCTCTATGGTTAACAAATCTCCATTGATCTAGTAGGACACAAAATTATGGACATGTAATCTTTAGATTAAGTAACCAAAGGCTGAAACTAATGAATTTCCTTTCATGCACATGTTTCTTTAGCACATTATATGCTCTCATGGGAGGTGGAATGTAACTATGAACACAACGATTTCAATCACCATGTCTCCAACTCATGCAATCCATAGTATTTTTATTATCAATTACCTTCTTCATATATCAAAATAAATCAATCAAACATAATCAACTATTTTGCCTATATTCTATCTATGTGTATACTGTCTTTGTGCTATCTTATATTTTTTTCACCTATGACCCTTTGCACTACCCCCTAAGATTCACGGATTAAGTCAATGTTCTATTCATACTTTGTCTCTGTGCAATGCTTTACACCCTCTAGGGCTATCTTCTATTCTTTTTACCGAAGACCCTTTGGACTGTCCCTAAGCTTCAAGGCTCAAGTTGATGCTTCTTCTTTATAAAATAACTCGCTCAAAGCACCCTTCTCCACTTTTGTGCATAGGTGAAAGCAATAGAAGATAGCACAAAGACATCCTATACTATTTTGATACATGAAGAAGGTAATTGATAAACACAATCAACTGTTTTGCCTATATTCTCTCTGTGTGTGTATGATGTCTTTGTGCTACCTTCTATTGTTGTCACCTATGACCCTTTTCACTCCCCCCTAAGGTTCAAGGCTCAAGTCAGTGTTCTATTCATACTTTGTCTCTGTGCATTGATTTACACCCTCTCGAGGGATATCTTCTATTGTTCTTATCGAAGACCCTTTGGACTGCCCCTAAGCTTCAAGGCTCAAGTTGATGCTTCTTCTTTATAAAAATCACTCGCTCAAAGGAACTTTCTACTCTTTTATTCATGTGCCATTATTTGTGTTAGCTTCCCCACCACCCACCATAAATAAGGAGTTTTAATGTGGCCTTCATATCCACCAAAAGACTCCTCTAGAAGCAAATGTAAGGGTTATTGCATGCCTCCAAAGATCTAAGGCTAACATTTTTAATCCCATAAAACCTCCTTAGTCCTGACCTTCCTTTCCATCCCAATATTATTTGCAAAGTTTAGTTAATCCCCCATAATAGCAATAAAAAATAAGAAGATTAATTAGAATTAGCGATCTCATGGCTCAGCAAACTAAAAAGGTTCATAGAGTATCTCTACATAGAAAGGACTTAGAGGTCAAGTCCTGTCCTTGAGCAAAGACCCCCTACCTAAAGGAAGGTCAAAAAGGAAATAACGGAGAAGAGCCTTTTATAGAAACAAGGTGTTAGAAATTCAAAAAGAATCCAAAATATATAACTCAAATTTTTGGGGACTACCGGGCAGAGAACCCAACACAAATAACTGAAAGCTAACAAACTTCCCACATGATAGAATGTCGATGATGATCTGATGTCGTTCTCTTCCATCAACATTTATAAAATTCTAGCACTTGAGTGCCAAGTGTTGATAAAGTTATTCCAAAGAGTAGATGCTTCACAATGGTGTTTTTCGTACTGATAAATAATCTTTTTAGACATGATAGCCAATGCATCGAACCCAAGTAAACCAAGTAAACCAATGAGCTCCTCCATTACTTGTTTTGTCAAAATTGATATGATGACATACGTGAGCTATTTCACAGGACTCCAATTAAGAAGAACAACAGCTAAACCCCAAGGCCAAGAGTCAGGAGTAGGTACGTTGATACAGAAGATAGTCTCTATTTGGCTTGTTATATGGGTAGGTTCGAGCTCACTGGTGGAGCAATAGATTAAGAGAAGTGAGGTGCCTATCAAAGAAAATGGAGAAGGAAAAAATGTATATGGACTCTGAAGACTATAGAGTTATAGGTATTAACAAGGAGACACACGTAAGAGAGTAGGCACACGTGGCGGAGAATGCAAGTTAAGCTGGTTGAAAAACCCAGGTCATATGGTGGAGGAGGCAGCTACGGTAGAACATTAGCTAAGGCAGAGAGGCGTGAAAGAAACGCCCCTGTGACGATGACAGATCCCTTTATACTAGCATCCCCTCTGATGGGCGGCGGGAGGAGGTCGTTAAGCAGTTAGTGATGCCAATCCTATCGCCAATAGTGCCCGCTGGCCAGCTGCACTATTGGGGATAGGAGGTGGTCCATAGCTCTCAGTAGTGCTGGAGGGGATGCTTCACAACCTAGGCAGTGTGGTGGAATAGATGGCTTTTTGTGATAAAAGAGGTGGTCCATGGCTCTCGGCAGGTGGAGAAGGAGGTGGTCCATAGCATGGGCGATGGTGGAATAGACAGCTTCAGGCATCCATATTGGTGGTGCTTTGAGGACGATGGAGCTCGCAGAGGAAGAATAGATTGCTTCGGCATTTTCATGCAAATGGGAAGAATAGATTGCTTCGGCATTTTCATTCGATTGGGAATTACTGGTGACTTGCTCTGATACCGTATAAGAAAAAGTGTCTCCGGCTTAGGAGGCTCATAGATCACGACGGTGGGTGTGTAGAAGAGAGAGAAAAAAGCTGGAGGGATTTGAGGCTCAGGCCATGGAAGTGATGCACAAGGCTAAGAGAGAGAGAGAGAGAGAGAGGGAGAGAGGGAGAATACTTAAGCCAAGAGAGCAAGTTTGTACAACTCAAACTGTTGAAATGTAGAGAGAAAGAGACGAGACAAGAGACACATCATGTACGCTCCCAAAGACTGATTCATATTGAGGACAAGATACATATATATAGGTGAGACCAAGTTAGGTAGAGTGAGCCATATATAGAGCTCCAACACCCCCACTCAAACAAGGGTCTCTAGCTATGGATGAAAAAACCCTTGGGGAGTACAAGGGAAAAACCCAAGCCCCTATACAAATATGAAAATATGAACCAGTAGTAATGATGTGAAAGTGCATTGTGCATCTATGTACAAATATACAAAAGGACCAAGAGGTCATAGTGAGCAATTGTGGAATGTGCAAAGTGCATGGTGTCTAGAAGATTACAACGATATATGTACAAAGCTACCATAAGAGTAAAGAGCCTAATCTAGAAAGAGTGAGCTCGAGGCAACTCCAAGCTCTGAGCACAAGAGAATGAAGCGTGACTCATTGAGACCTTTGGTAAGAATATCTGCAATCATCTGGTCACTTGGACAATGTTCAATCATGATAGTGCCTTTGCGTACTTCGTATTGAACATAATGGTAATGCACAGCAATATGTTTTGACTTGTTATGTTGGACATAGTCTTTTGCAAGACTAATAGCACTCTGATTATCACACCGCAAGGGTGTACTAGAAAGAGGAGAATGGCCGATATCTGTCAACACTTGTCGAAGCCAAATGAGTTCAGGAGCTGCAAGTGATGCCGCAACATATTCAGATTCAGTTGTAGAAACTGCAACACAACGTTGTTTCTTACTGGTCCAAGAAATAAGACAACCATTAATGAAGAAACAATTGCCACTAGTAGATCGCATAGATAAATGTGAGCTGGCCCAATCTGCATCTGTGTAACCCAAAAGAGAAAGAGATGGAATGGAGTCCGATGTGAATTGTCGTTGATAAACCAAACCATAATCTATAGTGCCTTTCAAGTATTTCAACACGCGCTTTGCTGAAGACCAATGCTTAAGAGAAGGACATGCAAGGTGTTGCCCGAGATAGTTAGCAATAAACAAAATTTCAGGACGAGTGTTCAAACCAACAACTTGAAGACATCCAACCAAATTAGCATATGGTTGATTTGTAACAAGCTGGCCACCACCATCAGAAGTGTTTTTCATGGAACTCGCAAGACAAGGAGTAGTTACTGAATGTGCAGATTCCAAACCAAACTTCTTAATAGTATCTTCAATAAACTTTGACTGTCGAAGTAATAAAATACCTTTACTACGATCCCTTTGAATCTGAATGCCAAGACATGAGTGAAGCTCTCCAAGATCCACCATATCAAATGCCGAAGATAACAACTGCTTACTTTGGTGTAGAAATCCGAAATCATTGGAAACAAGGATTGTATCATCCACATAAAGGGCAAGGATTACAAAACTACCATTTTGGTGTTTGGTAAATAAGTTGGGATGAGAAGAGCAAGAGAGAAAACCATGGGAGGTAAGAAAAAGATTAAACTTGATGTACCAGGCCCGTGAAGCTTGTTTAAGACCATATAAAGCCCTATGAAGACGAGCAACAAGATCTTCCTTCCTTGCAATAACAAATCCTTCTGGCTGCTCCATGTAAATTTCTTCATTCAAATCTCCATTCAAGAAAGTTGTGCGTACGTCCATCTGATGAATTTCTAAGTCAAATTGAACAGCAAATGCCAATAAAACCCGAATACTAGTAATGCGAACAACTGGTGAAAAGGTTTCGTGATAATCAACGCCAGCAACTTGAGAATAACCTTTGGCAACTAAACGTGCCTTGAATTTGTCAAAGGATCCATCTGCTTTAAATTTTGTCTTATATACCCGCTTACACTTAATGGCAGTACGACCAGGAGGTAGCTCAGTGAGTATCCATGTACCTTTAGAGATAAGAGAATCATACTCTACTTCCATAGCCTCTTGCCATTGATCCTTTTGTGGAGAACATATAGCATCACTGTACGTGGCTGGATCTTCAGAAGTAGAGAAAACATTAGCCTCAAAATCTTCATCATAAACATGACAAGAACCATGCTCAAAATCAATAGGCAGATCAATAAAAATGTCAACATCATCAATGACAACATTCGGAATCAATGGTTGTGAAGAGGAAAGTTGCTCTTTAGATGGTTGTGAAGAGGAAATTTGCTCTATAGAAGAAGATTCATCATCACACAAGAATGGAAAAGCTTGAAGCAAAGATTTAGTATCATCAGAATCATCCATGGACCATGTACCGCCCATAAGCTGTGTCATTGAAAATAGCATCACGATTCACAAGCACTTTCTTGGAGGACGGGTCATAGAATTTGTAGCCTTTGGAAGTGTCAGAATACCCAATAAAAATAACTTTAAGGCCAGGAGCATCAAGCTTTGCTCGTGTTTCTTTAGGAACATGAATGTAAGCAATACATCCAAAGGTTCGAAAATGAGATACAGAAGGAATTTCACCTATCCATGCTGTGATGGGTATCTTACCAGAAGGAGCAGTAGTCGGAAGATGATTCTGAACAAAGACTACTGTCAAGAGAGCTCCACTCCAGAAGACACGAGATAACCTAGAATGAATCAGCATACATCGTATAGCATTGATAATAGTGCGATTCTTACGTTCAGCAACACCGTTCTGTTGAGGTGAATATGGAATTGTATGTTCATGATGAATACCATGGTCCGTACAATAACTCTCAAACTCACGAGACACATATTCTCCACCATTATCGTTGCGAAGTTTCTTAAGGCGACGTCCAGTTTGAAGTTCGGCAGCCTTGTGAAATTGCTTAAAAAAAGATAACGCCTCAGATTTTTGTTGAAGCAAGAAAACAACTGTATACCGTGAGTAATCATCAATAAACGTAATGAAATAACGATGTTGTGTTCTCGATGGAGGCAAAGGTCTACAAATGTCGGTATGAACAAGATCCAACAAATCATGAGAATGAACTGAATTCGAGAGAGGAAAGGGTTTACGATTGTGTTTGCCAAGAGCACAAAACTCACAGATTCCCATATGAGGATGAGCTTTAAGATCCATTCCGCGTACAATTAAGAAGCTTTGAGAAATCAGCATGAACAAAGCGATGATGCCATATCTTGTAATCATGATCCCCTGGAGCAGTGACAACATTTGCTACAGTATCATTAAGAGAGAGCTCAAACAAATTGCCATTACGAGAAGCAGTTGCAATAATCTGTCCATCTTTCTCAATGCAGCATTTGGTGTGGTCGAATCCAACAAACAAACCAAGATCAACAAGTCTTGCAACTGAAAGAAGATTACGTTGAAGTTCTGGGACATGTAAAACCCCTCGTAAAACTCGAGTTGAAGAAGATAAGGTGCCAAGATATAAATCTCCAATGCCCTTGACTTGGCAAGTTGTATCATCAGCAAGATAAACAACACGCTTAACAGGTAAAGAATGATAGTTATGTAGCCACTTAGATTCATATGTCATATTTCCTGTAGCACCAGAATCAATAATGAAAAGTGAACCATCACGTACATGAAGTATTCTGTCTGGGGGAACTGAACATAAAACACAACTTGTTTCAGGCATAACATTATCATGATGCTCGGCTGCATATGCTCGATTTCGATCTACATCAAATCGACGCTTAAAGCACATGGAAGAGGGATGATCAGATTTTCCACAATAATCACAAGAAGAAGAATCTCTAGATAAACGTGGTTGTTTTGTGGTAATGTTGTGTTCTTCATCATATTGACGTGCCCAACAGTCATCTTCAGTATGACCATTCCTGCTTTGTTAGGAAATTTGAGACGATTGATATGATGACATACGTGAGCTATTTCAGAGGACTCCAATTAAGAAGAACAACAGCTAAACCCCAAGGCCAAGACTCAGGAGTAGGTACGTTGATACAGAAGATAGTCTCTATTTGGCTTGTTATATGGGTAACATAGAAGTAGACGGTTGGGCCAATGGGGTGGTGCTATGTGGGATAGAAAAGGAGGCTAAAGGCCTGCAAAGGTTCGAGCTCACTGGTGGAGCGATAGATTAAGAGTAGTGAGGTGCCTTTCAAAGAAAATGGAGAAGGAAAAAGTGTATATGGACTCTGAAGACTATAGAGTTATAGGTATTAACAAGGAGACACACCTAAGAGAGTAGGCACACGTGGCGGAGAATGCAGGTTAAGCTGGTTGAAAAACCCAGGTCATATGGTGGAGGAGGCAGCTAGGGTAGAACGTCAGCTAAGGCAGAGAGGCGTGAAAGAAACGCCCCTGTGACGATGACAGATCCCTTTATACTAGCATCCCCTCTGATGGGCGGGAGGAGGTCGTTAAGCAGTTAGTGATGCCAATCCTATCGCCAGTAGTGCCCGCTGGCCAGCTGCACAGGAGGTGGTCCATAGCTCTCAGTAGTGCTGGAGGGGATGCTTCACAACCTAGGCAGTGTGGTGGAATAGATGGCTTTTTGTGATAAAAGAGGTGGTCCATGGCTCTCGGCAGGTGGAGAAGGAGGTGGTCCATAGCATGGGCGATGGTGGAATAGACAGCTTCAGGCATCCATATTGGTGGTGCTTTGAGGACGATGGAGCTCGCAGAGGAAGAATAGATTGCTTCGGCATGAAAGAAGAAAAGATTGCTTCGGCATTTTCATTCGACTGGGAATTACTGGTGACTTGCTCTGATACCGTATAAGAAAAAGTGTCTCCGGCTTAGGAGGCTCATAGATCACGATGGTGGGTGTGTAGAACAGAGAGAAAAAAGCCGGAAACAACCTTAATATATATGGACAAAAAAATAATAATAATGAAAAAAAAGTAATTAAAAAAATAATTGCAGCCACCCTCCGTCTCCGTCTCCGTCTCCATCTCCGCCGCCCCCCTCCTTTTTTTTCCCCGGAAACACCTCCGTCTCCGTCTCCATCTCCGCCGCCACCCTCCTTTTTTTTGCCCCGAAAACACCTCGTGTAACATTCCTGAATTTTTCATTAAGATCCTTGCATCTTTAATCACATACATAATTCGCATTATGATATTAACTATGCAATTTCCAATTTCGCTAATTTTCTTTTCACATCCAACAGATCCAGTCCTTGAGACTCTTGATTTCTATTTTTATTTGTTTTTTTGCTTCAATTAATAATTTGCTCAAGACGCCTGTGCTCAATAGCATCATCAAGGTATCAAAGCGGATTAATAATTTGCTCAAGACGCCTGCGCTCAATAAATAGCATCATCAAGGTATCTGCGGCCCTTTTTGCTTCCCATTAATTAGTTAATGTCTTGTAGAACAGACACAAAGCAAGCTTAAATTAATGTATTGCATTAACTCTAATCCAGCCCTAATTCGGACACATCCACTAATCCTCTCCTCAATCGCATGGCTGCACTGCTAATCTCTCAATAGATTAATCCACTAACGTTTCTTGCATGCGTTAAACTAATCCACGACGCAGGAATTCGTTCGATTTCGCCCAGTGAAAATCTACCACCCTACGTTATAATCTATTCGATCATTATTATAAATCTTCTAGAGAATGTGGATGAATAATGTATCTTACAGGAAGTTGTTGAATCGAACGACGGCCGCCAACCGTCGTAGCGTCTAAGCACCAAGCGGAGGTTGCTGAATTGCACGAGGAGGAGGGACAGATGCGCGGGTGAGAGAGAAGCGGGTGAGAGAGAAGCGGTGATGGTTGTCGTTTAATTATTTCATGCAACCAGTCTCTAAATTAAATCGTAATGGAAAGGACCTTGGAATAGCATATCCTTCACTAATTAATACATTTCTTTTTTTTAACTCATTGTGGACCCCTATTCACTCTATAATAATAATCCATCCAAATACATGCTTTTATATGTACCAAGGCCTTATCTTTTTCACCACAATAAATGAAGAGCACGACCACGTCAAAAGCTTGCAAATTTAAAAGAATCTATATATAGAGAAAAATATTGACACGGATATCAGTGCAGCTATGCATGTAGCTACGAGCATGCGGCTACAATCAATGATTAATTGCATGTATAGTAGCATAGATATCTGCATATACAACTGCATATGTGTGTGTGTGTGTGTATCCACGCATACAAGTGCATATATAGCCATGTATATCTGCTTATACAACTACATATATAGCCATGTATATCCGCTTATACAACTGTATATATAGCAATGTACGGCTATAGCTACGATCTGTTTGTAAAAACAAACGTGAACAGAATGGGTGAGATTTGTGGAGACATGTGCCCCACATCTCTCTCCCATTCTTTCCCTATTTTTGTTTTTGAAATCACATTATTTAAACACTAGTTAATCACATTTTTTTAGATCACTTAAACACTTAGAAAATTAAAATAATTACAATACAATAATGTCATGACTTATATTGCAAATTACATACATAGTTGCAAATTAGACAGTCTATTATACCTAGATCCTAAACTACATTTTGTTGAGCTTGTTGCACTAAATTGGTAAGCTCATTATGATCTGTTGCTTCTTGCATAGAAGAGATAAGATGATTCTGCATCCACTCTTAGATTTCTTCAAAAAGATTCTCTTGAGCTTTGTTAGCTCATTATGATCTGTTGCTTCTTGCATAGAAGAGATAAGATGATTCTGCATCCACTCTTAGATTTCTTCAAAAAGATTCTCTTGAGCTTTGTTGATGTCATCATAAGTTCACCCGCCATGCTCTTGTATGCCATGAACAAGATCTACAACATACTGATTTCTACAAAGAACAATGTTGTATGCATCTTGATTTAAAGAAAAATAGCAAAAAGAGTATTTTTGTACTTTACGGATATATTTATTGATGCCTTAATTGATTGGAAATCCATGTCTACCTTCCAGAAGTCGTGGAAGAACTATTTAAGGATTTGACAAGCCTCTTAGATTTGTTGTCAGGATTACAACCTGCAAAACAGGTATAACTTCACGCAGAGTTATGAGAAACTAGTTATATGGATACTTAAAATTACGAGAACATGTGCAGTCTACAACCCAACACAGGAAGAATCGGTAAAATCTGTTGTATGTGAAAGTTGACTCCAAAAATAGATTACGTTTTACTTTTTTATCAAAGTTTGATATGCATGTCCATATACACACTTAAAGGCTTTCTTTGAGTATACTAACTAATTGGAAACTCAATCTTGAATTTTCACTTAATTTTAACACTTAGATATTTTGCTGCTGAAAAACTACTGAAAATTTGCTGGAATTCACTACTGAAATCTGTAGCATCCAAAACTTAAGATTATCTTTGATCACAACTTCGTTAATCTCAGAGGTATGTTACATTGTTCGAGTTTCAAGTAGTGAGAAATCTATCATATGATAAAAATACATCTAAACATCATAATCTCACATCTAAACCTAGCTTAGCTTTAATACTAGTTGTTAGACCCCTACCATTCATTCATGACTTTACAACCAGGGATTTTATATTGATGTAATTACTCAATTGTTTTATATTATTAACATTGTTGGACTATATATAGCTCACCCAAGCTTAACCTAGATCTCACTTATATATTCCTATATAGCTCACCCAAGCTTAACCTAGATCTCACTTATATATTCCTATGTACTATCATTAATATAAACTACTTTAGGAGTAATGTTTTGTGTACCTCTCTTTCTCTTTATCGTATCTGTCAACATGGTATGAGACCGAAATACCCTTTCAACAATGTAGAAGATTGGTTTGAATAATTTTGAACGTTTTCATTTTGCAGTAATTTATGGATTTTGTAGGCTTCTTTGAGCAAAAATCTATGTTTATCTATGTAAGTATTCATGATTTTGCATGAAACATCACTTTTGTCCTTGTTGTGTATTAAAAAAAGTTGCAAAATTTTAACCCCCTAAGCTTACCGGTAAATTTTGAGGACCTTATGGTCCGCATTTGACAAGTTGGTTGACAAATAGGATCTTAGATTGAATTTGTCATGGGATTGAAATCATAGAGCCGCTCATGCCCTCAATTTTGAATTAAAAAAACTTTGAAAACCGAAGCGAAAGTTATGACTATTGTACAGTTATGTATGTTTTTGGCATTCTACACGCATCGTCATGTAGAAGTTTCCTCAGTTTTTCTCTAAATATTTTTGCCTTGGATCACTAATTTTAGCAACCACATGCCCTTTTACATATAAACTTTGGGAACTTTTCCCTATTTTTGAACATCTTATTATTCAAAAAGCATTAACATTGCTATTTTGGTGAATTTCGTTTTTATTATCAAGGCTTTTTTGCCTCATATCTTCTTTACGTCTCCAAAAGCATTAACACTACTATTTTGGTGACATTCATTTTTCTTCATCACACTCTCTCCATTTTGATGTTGCTCTTATTAATGGTTATGCTTCTAGTCAGCGCTCTATTCCTATTTCTGAAGGTCATGGTTTTCTTAGTTGGAAGGCAAAGATGACTTTGATTCTTGAAATTGTATATGAAAATTCTCCATGTCCTCCGCAACCTATGTTGGTGGTTCACTTATTATTACTGATGGGAAGTTATTTATTGATTGGAAAATACTTTCATCTAAATGGAGAAAGAAAGAGAAGGACGCTCGACGGTATATTTTGTCTGCTCTTCATGATTCTCTTATGTTGGATGTATTTAATCTTCCCATTTCCAACGATATTTGGAAATATCTTATTTATACTTTTGAAAAGAAATCTATCACCGAAATTCTATCTCTGTAATATGTTGGACGGGTTAATTTACAAAGTTTCTACTTCTATGACTTCTCGTATTGAATCATTCAAAGAAATTGTTAATCAACTTGCTACTGGTGATGCTCCTAATGCACAACCTCAACTTGTTACCCAGATTCTTCTTATTATCAAAGATGAAAATATGATAATATTGTCACAATTCTTTCTAATAAAGATGGTAATGATTTTGATAGTTCTTGTGTATCTCTTATTGAATATTCACAGCGTGAAGAACGACGTACATAGCCCTATGCTACAGATGCTTTTCTTACATGTCACTCATATTCTGTAGAGGCTTCTCTTCTAAAAAGATCCTCTTTCCATGGTTTCCTCATGGTGGAAATCTTTTTTCTCATGAAGCAGGCTTTAATCAACAATATGGTTCTAGTAGGTGTTGCAATTATTGTCACAAAAATGGACATTTTGAATCTAATTGTTTTGCTAGATTATATGATGAAGAATATGGGTTCTCTTGATCTAATAAGATATAAACCACAAGTCCACCTACAACATGTACAGGTTGTGGTCATACAAATCATCCTACTTCTCAATGTCTAAATAAAAAATATGATGATGAATGTAATCAAGCTTATGCTATCAATAACTCTCATGATGATATTGATCACGAGAAGGTGAATTATGTTAACCACCATATTTCATCAGATAAAGTGCTTCTTGTTCATGATGGTGCTACGCTTTTAGTGGATTCTCGTGCCAGTGGTAACATGAGATATCAATCTTAATGGCTTCATAATTACAATACTTTACTAATTAAGAAGATAGTTTATCTTGTTGATGATACTAAATGTCAAGTTATGGGTATTGGTGATCTTTACTTGGGAACACACTCCTCTACTCGAATTTTACGAGGTCTTTTACATGTTCCTGATCTTCAACCCAATCTTTTATCAGTTGCTCGTCTATATAGACTATAATAATAACCTTAGGTATAAGAATTAAGTGTACATTTAAGAGAGTATAATTTAAAAGAACTTTGTATACATTTAAATGCATTAACCCTTAAAGTTTAAGAATGAAGTATACATTTAAGAGAGTATAATTTAAAAAACAATCACTTTATTTCATTTCAATGATTAGGTTTTTATTTAAATTTTTAATATTGAAAAATCTTGGTGAAGATATTTAGGCTCATTAACAAGAATCCGCCACTTGACTAGGTTATTGTTGGTGTTGGTCAATAGTGCCTTTTGTGGTTATCACTTGGTAACTTATAATAGCTAGTATAGTCACAATTAAACTAACCACGAGCCTAGTTTCCCAACGTGCTAGCTAGTTTTTTCATCAACTAAACCAACTAGCTTGTAGAACCTCTTGGCCCATCATCTACCTAGTTTTTTTAATGTTGTTAGGTTGATTATGACTCTATTTCAACCACACTAGATCTAAGGTTGACACAACAAGTCCTCAAGTAATCCCCTAGCAAACATGCATGCTTTTCACTACAAGCTAGCGAGTTAATTCTCATTGAATCATTGTCCTTTGGATTGTTTTTCATGGCATTACTTGATATACCTAAGTCTTTGGATGTATCCATTCCTTTCACCACATTACTCAATTTATACCTATTTCTTTTCTGTTTCCTTAGCATATTTTTTCTTGCACATATGCTTTCTAGAGATTCATTTGTATATAAATGCACCAAAAAGTCATGCATATTATTAAAATCTTGTGCACATAGTTCAGCAAATGATATTTTTGGGGATTGAAGATTCTATTTTTCTTTGCAAGGTTTACAATTCCAATGAAATTGTTGTAGACTACGTCTATAAGTGCGTCTGTAATCACATCTATAAGCACGTCTAATTTCAAAGAAACTAGACGCGCTTATAGACGCGACTGTAGATGCAAACATAACTTATGCGTCTAGTTTCAAAGAAGTAGACACGCCCACAACTTGCGCGTCTATGCTCGCTTTATGTTGTAGTGGTGTAGGTGGGTCAAATGCTCGTGTGCGACTAAGAATGGATGAAAAAAAGAAGAAAATAAAAAACTTCACAAAGAAGAAGGAAAGAGAAGACTTCTCAAAAATAAGGAAAGAAAAAACCTCATGCACTCTTCAGATATTAAGAAAAAAATAACGTTACATTTTTAACATTTAAATTAATAAAAAAGTATTATAAACAAAGAAAAATACCTTGATATGAATCCTCTCAAGGCTTCTTCTTATGTTGCTCCTATGTAAGCGGGATCATGAGCTCTCCCTCATTTGTTAGGTCACAATTTCTAAGCACCTTGGCCATCATCCTCCCTGAGATCATTCTTCACATACTCCTCCTTGCTCTAAGTTAATTTAGCATTAATGATGCTAATAAGGATACATGAGAAGCTTTCTCACAAAACATACCACTCACAAAACAGATGTGAATAATGTCAATAGGAAGCAAGTATGAGAAGCGCTCACAAAACGTGTTCACCATCCAATTAACTCTGAAACGTCAATCAAAAGGAATGACGAAAATAGAATTGATACACACCACGGCGGAGATGCGTTGACAGTGAGGGAGCCTTGCTTCAGCAACCAATGAGAGAACACTGGAGAAAGTGTTGTCTGTACGAGGGCACTCGTGCCCATGGATCAGAAGATTGTTGCCGCCGCTAGCTATTCTGATAATTAGCATCTTCAGCCTGATTTGGATGATGATGGAATCGAGCTGCTGCTGCTGCCGATCACAAGATACTCTTATCTCGTATTGAGATAAGAGATGATGGTGTAGGTCATGAACATGCAGATCTACATGAAAAACTACTGAAAATTTGTTGGAATTCATTACTGAAATCTATAGCATCCAAAATTTAAAATTATCTTTAATCACAACTTCGCTAATCTCAGAGGTATGTTACATTGTTCGAGTTTCAAGTAGTGAGAAATCTATCATATGATAAAAATACATCTAAACATCATAATCTCACATCTAAACCTAGCTTAGCTTTAATACTAGTTGTTAGATCCCTACCCCTCATTCATGATTTTACAACCAAGGATTTTATATTGATGTAATTACTCAATTGTTTTACATTATTAACATGCATACATTGTTGGACTATATATAGCTCACCCAAGCTTAACCTAGATCTCACTTATATATTCCTATGTACTATCATTAATATAAACTACTTTAGGAGTGATGTCTTGTGTACCTCTCTTTCTCTTTATCGTATTTGTCAACATGGTATGAGACCGAAATACCCTTTCAACAATGTAGAAGATTGGTTTGAGTAATCTTGAACGTTTTCATTTTGTAGTAATTTATGGATTTTGTAGGTTTCTTTGAGCAAAAATCTATGTTTATCTATGTAAGTATTCATGATTTTGCATGAAACATCACTTTTTTCCTTGTTATGTATTAAAAAAAGTTACAAAATTTTGACCCCCTAAGCTTACTGGTAAATTTTGAGAGCCTTATGGTCCGAATTTGACAAGTTGGTTGACAAATAGGATCTTAGATTGAATTTGTCATGGGATTGAAATCATAGAGCCACTTATGCCCTTGATTTTGAATTAAAAAATCTTTGAAAACTGAAGTGAAAGTTATGACTATTGTATGGTTATGTATGTTTTTGGCATTCTACACGCACCGTCATGTAGAAGTTTCCTCAGTTTTTTGCTAAATATTTTTGCCTTGGATCACTAATTTTAGCAACCACATGCCCTTTTACATATAAACTTTGGGAACTTTTTCCTATTTTTCAACATCTTATTATTAAAAAAGCATTAACATTGCTATTTTGGTGAATTTCGTTTTTATTATCAAGTCTTTTTTGCCTCATATCTTCTTTACGTCTCTAAAAGCATTAACACTACTATTTTGGTGACATTCGTTTTTCTTCATCACACTCTCTCCATGGTGAATGTTGCTCTTATTAAATGGTTATCCTTCTAGTCAGCGCTCTATTCCTATTTTTGAAGGTCATGGTTTTCCTAGTTGGAAGGCAAAGATGACTTTGATTCTTGAAATTGTATATGAAAATTCTCCATGTCCTCAGCAACCTATGTTACTGGTTCTCTCATCAACATCACCATCACAGAACCTTTCTTCAAAGATAGGGTTTTGAGAGAGATTAACCATTGGGTTAGCATCAATCCTAAGGGAAACTGAAGAGAGAACATGACCTGATACAGCGCGACCAGATTTTGGATGACGAACAGCCTCCGCGAAAGAAATAGGTTGACCGAGCTGAGCCAGAACGGGTTGTGCATGAGTATATCTGCCTTGATGTGGCTCCTGACAGGACCACCTTCAACTTCCCACGACCCCACACCGACCTTCTGATGTCGAAGCAGAGGAGAGGGCAAACGACCAGCTTCTGGTGGAGAATGATGACCTCCATGAGGCCCAATAGGCGCTTGATGCAGAACCAAAGATGAGGGGCCTGCTCCCTCTCTCAGGGCAACGGATGAGGGGTTGGAGCTGAGCAGCACGATGTCTTGTAGAGACATCTTGGGGTAGAGCTCCCCCCTCACGGGGGGAAGACCTTACCAGGCGCGGCGAGCTCAGCAAGCAGAGAGAGATGGGGGAGACGATGAGAGAAAGGGGCGGGCGAGGCATGCAGACAGGCAGACGTGCATGGACGACACCTGGGCATGCAGACGCTCTCACAGGGTTGCTAAAGCTCAAGCTTTGAGTTTTTAATGAATCAAAGCGACCACTGTAGTCATCTTAGCGAGACTGTTAGGTTGCCTTGGCACCTGTCATTCAGTAGCTCCTTTGATAGTTAATCGTCCTGCAGAATTGCGCGGCCGCCCGCACTCGCGGACCATCACCGTCTGGCTAGAAATTCAAGTACTCCAATGCGGATCCTATCAACAGATAACCTCTCGCCTGTTCTTCATGAGCTGCGTAGTGGCCTTCAAACCCATGTCGGTGATCACGATCCACATGAATATCATGTAGATCTGCATGATCATGACCTACACCATCATCTCATATCTCCAAACGAGATAAGAGCATCTCGTGACCGGCAGCAGCAGCAGCTCGATTCCATCCTCATCCAAATCAGGCTGAAGACGCTAATTATCAGAACAGCTAGCTGCAACAATCTTCTGATCCATGGGCACGAGTGCCCTGGCATGAGTGCCCTCGTACAGACAACACTTTCTCCAGTTTTCTCTCATTGGCTGCTGAAGCAAGGCTCCCTCACTCTCAACGCATCTCCGCCGTGGTGTGTATCAATTCTATTTTCGTTATTCCTTTTGATTGACGTTTCAGAGTTAAGTGGATGGTGAACACGTTTTGTGAGCGCTTCTCATACTTGCTTACTATTGACATTATTGACATCTGTTTTGTCAGTGCATGCAGGTGAGTATGTTTTGTGAGACAGCTTCTCATGTATCTTTATTAGCATCATCAATGCTAAATTAACTTAGAGCAAGGAGAAGTATGTGAAGAATGATCTCAAGGAGGATGATGGCGGCCAGGTGCTTAGAAATTGTGACCTAACAAATGAGGGAGAGCTCATGATCCCGCTTACATAGGTGAGAGGATTCATATCAAGGTATTTTTCTTTGTTTATAATACTTTTTTATTATTTAAATGTTAAAAATGTAATGTTATTTTTTCTTGATATCTAAAGAGTGCGTGAGGTTTTTTCTTTCCTTATTTTTGAGAAGTCTTCCCTTTCCTTCTTCTTTGTGAAGTTTTTTATTTTCTTCTTTTTTTCATGAGGTCTTATTCCATTCCTAGTCGCACACGAGAATTTGACCCGGCTATACCACTACAATATAAAGCGAGCATAGACGCGCTGTCGTGACGTGGGCGGTGTCGCTGGGAACACACTGGGTGTCTGGTTGTGAGAGTTACATCCAAAATCCCAGCAAAGAAAGCATATAACTCTTCAAGGGAAATCACCAGCAGAAATTGGAACCATCATATTTACATACTAATCTCAGCAATATGAGTTACACCAAAAACCATCATAGGCATCATGGTTCATACCAAAATCGAAGGTTGATAACATTCTAATCCCAACACAAAGATGACCTCTTTATAGGCTAAGATTTATCATCATCTCCATTACCAAACAACCAAGCCAATATTGCTTGTTTCATGTGCATAGTAGAGATTAACTAGTGGTATCCTTAGAGTCCCCAAGACCAAGAGTGAAGGAAAGGACATTTTGAGGGTAAAACTTTAGCAAATTCTTGATGAATCAACGCCTCCTTAAAGCTTCCTTCATAGACTCTTAATAGGGAAACCGCATCATCACCACCTTCGAAAGCAACCAGCAGCTCTGCGCCGCCTGCTTAGCTCACGAGCCCGTCGCTCCTTTATATCTGCAGCTGTGCACGACCTTCTTCCCCACACACAAGGTGGCCTCTTTACTTTTGCAGCATTGCACCCTCTGCATCCACTGTATTCACACCACCACACGCCAGCCTATCGGCGTCTCTTTTTCTCTGTCTTGCAGTCGCCCAGAGAGCCTCCCATATCGTATCACTAACAGAATGGTTGCGCCCAGCTTGTCAGCCCCTTGAAACCAGGTTCCCTTCCAGGCGGCATGCACTTGCCTTTATCTGGCTTCCACTCACTCCAGCAAGGCGGTCCACAACGTAGCTATCTTCCTTCTTCGCCTCTGATTATCTGCAGCGTCCGCCAACCTAAGCCAGCTTCACAGACTCTCCCGCTGACGACCCCCAAGGGCGGTAACTTCCTTCCCCGCTCAATAACCAGGGCACGCCTAGTACACCACTACCCGACCTTTCTGCTCCCCACTCTCTGGCGTCTTCGGCAACCTTCCTGAAGGCGGCACGCTGGCCTCTCAATAAATGGCCAAGTGGATTATTTCATTGCTTCCACGTCAATATTTTTTTTTTTAATTCTCTTAAAACTTAATGGATGGCCACCCATATTGCTTTCACATTAATGTTCAATGCTACCTTGGCCCCATAATCTTTTATGCTCCCATGCTCCACATATTCAAATGCGACCTTACGAGTGCCATTGTATTTCTTGGATGCCCACACACTTCAAGCGCTCGAACAGCTTTAATCAACCCAGCGAACCTCTCACCAGACAGGCCTGCAACAAGCCCGAATCGAATGCCGTCCACCCTGAATCACCCTGAACACCTGGCAACGCCCTTAAAAGCAAAACCCTCCACACGCCATACATCCCATATGTACACAGGCACTTAATCCCTTGCATCTGGAATTGCATTTAATAGCCTCACATGCATGGTTTCACACCATAGACGTGCTGTGGCACGACATCCACCCCCTCTAAACCTGCACATCCTCTGGTATGTGCCACACAGGTCCTGGAACTCACTGCCTAGGCATTATTTGCACACCAACATTGGTATATGTACAAGCATCAGCAATCACATCTGAATGGTTCTGCTTTCCCACCTGGATCAAATACCAATCGCTTTTGGCATATGTGCCATATCCTTTGTTCATACGAAGCCCTATCCTCACTTAGATTCCCTGCATATGCATAATTACCCTCATCATTCAAAGTGGGATGCTCTTCTAAATGATTTGCTTCAAAATTTTCCTCAGGCCATGTTTGAAGCCTTTGCACCACATATTGTATGGCCACACCAAGTAACAACTGCATTAACAGCATGGAACACACACTTGGTAACATCCCATCCAAATCTATTGTGCCCGGATCCAGCTCACCCACTGATAAACATTCATTCTTCTCATCCAAAGACGGAAAAGCATCAACACATACAAAGTCCAACAAGGCATCATCGAGAATAGCCTCCAGCTCTGAATCAATCTCATCACAATCATTTGGCTTACATAACACCTGCACATCCTCACTTGCAACCAACAGTTGACTAGCATCAAGCATAGAAGAGTCCAAAGCTGATGGGGATCTATTATATACCATGAAATCATCCAATGCATCATCTAGGATAGCATCCAATCTAGGATCAATCACATTGAAGCCATTATCATCTTGTAATCCCACATGTTGATTATCATGAACATTCATACCCCCATAACTATATCCATTTGGTTGCTCATATGCAGCCTCATGAGGCTCTATGACCACACTTTGCATATCCTGCATGTTATCTCCCAGTATTTCTTGATACCTGTCTGCAGATGGACTTAGAATTATGGGTCCCTCACCCAAGTACCCTTGAATCTGTATGTCATTGAACCCTGCATGATCCAAAAAGACAGATTCAATTTCCCTCTCCAAATCATCATCATAAACAGGCTTCCAAGCTCGAGATTGTTGCTCACAAATGTGGTTGCAAGGTAACCCTGACACTGATGACATAGCATCACCCTGTTTATTGTTGGAACACCCTGTTAGCATTCCAGAATAACCCAAATCCAAAGATCCTTGGCAACAAGCTTCAGAAGCAACATCACTGTTGGAATCACCCATATCACTCACCCCCTCTAAATCAATCACACATACTTGTGGCCCATCTGCATATTCATGTACATCATCCTGCTTATAAGCATCATAACCAGATAAGAATGCAGTAATGATAGCATCTTCTTCTTGTCTTAGATCTTCAAACTCTGCAATCATGCTTTCAGCAAGAAGCATTGGTTCCTGCTGTTCTTCACACATATGATACGACACCTGAGGAATACCCTTCGAAACACCTGTCCTGAAGCTCTCTGAATCAAGTGTCTCCTCAAGCATAGGCATACATACATCATGTGGTATGATCATAGGACCCTGTATGTCTACACCCTCAGAAAACAGATTCTACTTGCACAGTTCACCCATTGCATCTTTATGAGGCTGTAGCAAAGCATCCCTTTTTGCACTGTGAAGGCCTTGTTGCTCACTAATGGCTTTTTGCAGTCCCAATTTAGCATAAACAGCCTCCACAATCTCTGTATCAGCCTTGAATAGCAGTTGCTTGTCCTCCATAAGACATGCATCGACAACCGCTTCTAAATTGACTCGGATTGTTGCAGGAACACTATCACAGCTCACATTATACCTGGAACTCGCATAAATAAGTGCATCTGCAAAATCACTCCATCGTTTGGAGTGATACTCTGCTAGTTCTAGCACTTCGTCTTTTAAATCAGGACTTACAAGGTATGCAAAAGATGCAATCATCATGTTTTCAGGAACCCCTTGATTCTTCATCTCTGTCTTGTAACACCTTAGATAGCTTTTTGGATCATAACCATCAAATATATTGACCCTGTCATATACCAATTGCACAGCATTTTCCACTGCTTCTTCCTGAATTTGCTTTTCTTCTTCAATCTTCCTGAACCGCTCTTCAAGCTCTTTCATCTCTACATATAAATGCTCCATTTTGCTAGCCATCTCTACGTACTCTCACCCCAGCGGTTTCACGTCGGGTTCACCAAAGCTGTCGTGACGTGGGCGGTGTCGCTGGGAACACACTGGGTGTCTGGCTGTGAGAGTTACATCCAAAATCCCAGCAAAGAAAGCATATAACTCTTCAAGGGAAATCACCAGCAGAAATTGGAACCATCATATTTACATACTAATCTCAGCAATATGAGTTACACCAAAAACCATCATAGGCATCATGGTTCATACCAAAATCGAAGGTTGATAACATTCTAATCCCAACACAAAGATGACCTCTTTATAGGCTAAGATTTATCATCATCTCCATTACCAAACAACCAAGCCAATATTGCTTGTTTCACGTGCATAGTAGAGATTAACTAGTGGTATCCTTAGAGTCCCCAAGACCAAGAGTGAAGGAAAGGACATTTTGAGGGTAAAACTTTAGCAAATTCTTGATGAATCAACGCCTCCTTAAAGCTTCCTTCATAGACTCTTAATAGGGAAACCGCATCATCACCACCTTCGAAAGCAACCAGCAGCTCTGCGCCTGCTTAGCTCACGAGCTCGTCGCTCCTTTATATCTGCAGCTGTGCACGACCTTCTTCCCCACACACAAGGTGGCCTCTTTACTTTTGCAGCATTGCACCCTCTGCATCCACTGTACTCACACCACCACACGCCAGCCTATCGGCGTCTCTTTTTCTCTGTCTTGCAGTCGCCCAGAGAGCCTCCCATATCGTATCACTAACGGAATGGTTGCGCCCAGCTTGTCAACCCCTTGAAACCAGGTTCCCTTCCAGGCGGCATGCACTTGCCTTTATCTGGCTTCCACTCACTCCAGCAAGGCGGTCCACAACGTAGCTATCTTCCTTCTTCGCCTCTGGTTATCTGCAGCGTCCGCCAACCTAAGCCAGCTTCACAGACTCTCCCGCCGCTGACGACCCCCAAGGGCGGTAACTTCCTTCCCCGCTCAATAACCAGGGCACGCCTAGTACACCACTACCCGCCGACCTTTCTGCTCCCCACTCTCTGGCATCTTCGGCAACCTTCCTGAAGGCGGCACGCTGGCCTCTCAATAAATGGCCAAGTGGATTATTTCATTGCTTCCACGTCAATATATTTTTTTTTAATTCTCTTAAAACTTAATGGATGGCCACCCATATTGCTTTCACATTAATGTTCAATGCTACCTTGGCCCCATAATCTTTTATGCTCCCATGCTCCACATATTCAAATGCGACCTTACGAGTGCCATTGTATTTCTTGGATGCCCACACACTTCAAGCGCTCGAACAGCTTTAATCAACCCAGCGAACCTCTCACCAGACAGGCCTGCAACAAGCTCGAATCGAATGCCGTCCACCCTGAACCACCCTGAACACCTGGCAACGCCCTTAAAAGCAAAACCCTCCACACGCCATACATCCCATATGTACACAGGCACTTAATCCCTTGCATCTGGAATTGCATTTAATAGCCTCACATGCATGGTTTCACACCATAGACGTGCTGTGGCACGACAGCGCTGCATAGACGCGTAAGTTATGGGCATGTCTATACTAGCATCTATGCTAGCGTCTATAAGCACATCTACTTGTTTGAAACTAGATGCTCTTATAGACGCATAAGTTATGTTTGCATCTATAGTCGCGTCTAGTTCCTTTGAAATTAGACGTGCTTATAGACGCGAGCATAGATGTGATTGCAAACGCGCTTATAGACGCAGTCTACAATAACTTCCTATGCAATTGCAATTGTGGACCTTGCAAAGAAAAACAGAATCTTCAATCTCCAAAAACATCATTTGCTGAACTATATGCACAAGATTTTGATAATATGCATGATTTTTTAGTGCATTTATATATAAATGAATCTCTAGAAAGCATATTTGCAAGGAAAAATATGCTAAGGAAAGAGAAAAGAAATAGGTATAAATTGAGTAATGTGGTGAAAGGGATGGATACATGCAAAGGCTTAGGTATATCAAGTAATGCCATGAAAGACAATCCAAAGGACAATGATTCAATTAGGTCTAGTGTGGTTGAAACAGAGTCATAATCAACCTAACAACATTCACAAAACTAGGTAGATAATGGGCCAAGAGGTTCTACAAGCTAGTTGGTTTAGTTAATGAAAAAACTAGCTAGCACATTGGGAAACTAGGCTTGTGGTCAGTTTAATTGTGACTATACTAGCTATTATAAGTTACCAAGTGATAACCACAAAGTGCACTATTGACCAGCACCAACAACAACCTAGTCGAGTGGTGGATTCTTGTTATTGAGTCTCAATATCTTTACCAAGATTTCCCAATATTGGAAATTTAAAAAAAAACAACCTAATCATTGAAATGAAATAAAGTGATTGTTTTTTAAATTATACTCTCTTAAATGTATACTTGATTCTTACACTTATTAAGGGTATTCTTGTAGTCTATTGTAATGCGTTTAAATGTATACAATATTTTTTTAAATTATACTCTCTTAAATGTATACTTAATTCTTATACCTAAGGTTATTATTCTAGTCTATATAGATGAGCAACTGATAAAAGATTGCGTTGAAGATCAATAATAAAACACCTCGCAAAATTCGAGTAGAGGAGTGTGTTCCTAAGTAAAGATCACCAATACCCATAACTAGATATTTAGTATCATCAACAAGATTAACTATCTTCTTAATTAGTAAAGTATTGTAATTATGAAGCCATTGAGATTGATATGTCATGTTTCCACCCGAATCCACTAAAAGTGTAGCACCATCATGAACAAGAAGCACTTTATCTGATGAAATATGGTGGTTAACACAATTCACCTTCTCATGATCAATATCAACTAATGAAAGTTATTGATAGCATAAGCTTGATTACATTCATCATCATAATTTTTCTTTACACATTGAGAAGTGGGATGATTTGTATGACCCCAATATGTACATGTTATAGGTGGACTTGTGATTGATATCTTATTAGATCAAGAGAACCCATATTCTTCATCATATAATCTGGTAAAACAATTAGATTCAAAATGTCCATTTTTGCGACAAAATTTGCAAATTGCAATACCTACTAGAACCATATTGTCGATTAGAGCATGCTTCAGGAGAAAAATGATTTCCACCATGAAAAAATGTTGATTAGAGCATGCTTCATGAGAAAAATGATTTCCACCATGAAAAAACCATGAAAAGAGGCTCTTTTTGGATAAGAAGAGAAGCTTCTGCAGAATATGAGTGACATGTAAGAAGAGCATCTGCAGAGCAGCTAGAGGACTCTGTTTGTCGTTCTTTACACTCTGAATATTCAACAAGAGATACACAAGAACTATCAAAATCAATACCATCTTTGTTAGAAAGAATCGTGACAATATTATCATATTTTTCATCTTTGATACTAAGAAGAATCTGGGTAACAAGTTGAGGTCGTGCATTAGGAGCACCACCAGCAGCAAGTTGAATGATTCAATATACGAGAAGTCATAGAAGTAGAAACTTTGTAAATCAACCCGTCCAACATATTACAGAGATGAAGAATTTTGGTGATAGATTTCTTCTCAAAAGAAGAAATAAGATATTTCCAAATATAATGATTTCTTTGAATGATTCAATATACGAGAAGTCATAGAAGTAGAAACTTTGTAAATCAACCCGTCCAACATATTACAGAGATGAAGAATTTTGGTGATAGATTTCTTCTCAAAAGAAGAAATAAGATATTTCCAAATATCGTTGGAAGTGGGAAGATTAAATACATCCAACATAAGAGAATCATGAAGAGCAGCCAAAATATACCGTCGAGTGGTCTTCTCTTTCCTTGTCCATTTGGATGAAAGTATTTTCCAATCAAAAAATACTTCCCATCAGTAAACATCAATAGGTTGTTGAGAACATGGAAATTTTCCATATACAATTTCAAGAATCAAAGTCATCTTTGCCTTCTAATTAGGAAAACCACGACCTCGAAAAATAGGAATAGAGCGCTGACCAGAAGGAAAACCATTAATAAGAGCAACATTCACCATGGTGGAGAGAGTGTGATGAAGAAAAACGAATGTCACCAAAACAGTAGTGTTAATCCACCATCACTTTTTTTTCACATATAGTGATTTACTTCTAAGGATTCCATACCTACACTCATGCAAGTTGTTAATATACAGATAAGTAGGTAAGTGGAACATGTACATATATAATGATTTCTTATACCCTAGTTAAGCTATACTATTGTAAAGCTCTGATGTCACATTTTCTTAACATGGCCTTAGGCAAAATGGGAGTTCACATTTTCCCCTCATCTAGGTGTTTTTGCACCATTTCAATAAAGCTAATGGTATATCTCATCTTTCTCTACCAATGAATACAACTCAAAAAAAATATCCATTCTATTGCTTATGGATTTTACTCAAACTAGGGTGTTCTTTTGGAGCTGATGATGATGTCTCCAATCACACATTGAAGCTCCACACACTAAGCTCCCTCAAAAAGTTCTTCTTGAATACTCACAAGATACTTCTAAATTGAACATCTGTTAGACCATTTGTCCTTAATTTCTTGTACAAGATCTCTATCTTTGCATTCACTCGATTTTGTTGATCGGGCTCTTTCTACAATGTTTACCACTCCCAAGAAGAATCCAATAACACTACAGTCCTTCCTTCAATTGACACAAGGTTATTCTCTTCTCAATCGACACAAGCTTCTTTTTTGCCTATATAGGGGCCATCTAACTATGAGCATACATCTACATCATCAACTTGTGCCCCAAAATAAGAGTTACCCATCAAGACTTCCCTCTTTGTGTTGTGTGATTCTCTTCACTCAGCTATTTCTATTTTACAATGATACTTGTTTCGGTACCTCCTTGCTCTCTCTATAGCCCATGCTCTTTCCGAGACTATTTCCTCTTTTCTTGTATAATTAATCAAACATTGACTAGATGTTACAACTTTGGTAACCTCCATTTTTTCTTTCACTTCCACTTCCACTTCTCTTTCACTGGCACAATATTAACCATGGGTGGGCACCGATTAAAAATCATAGTAAGAATATCACTCTCTCTATAGAGGGTTCTCTTTTTATATCTTCTTAGTACATTTTAAGTCTAGTTTTTCTTCTAAACTAGACCTACATGATATTTCTAGAATGATGCTCCCGTTTGAGCAGTACAAAATCCACTTAAACACCTTGTTTTGTATGCATGAGCCTTCAAAATAATTTGCTTGATATATCTATACAATTTTTTAAACACCCGAGGTGACTTTCCTTAAGAATATAGTCACATGTTACCAAAGAGACTCATCGATTTACACCCAATTTGACTTCTCTCTTAAGAACATGTATGTGATGATATACTTTGCTCTGTCAAAATACATATATCAATGTACATATGATACCAAGCCGAGAGCTCATCATAGTGTTCATGGGTTTAACAATGGCAATGAATGTGATTATCTTCCCATACGTATATATTAATCTTTTCCAACACCTCCTCTTCCTTTTAATGAAAGACCAATTTCTCCTAAACTTCTCCATTGCATCATGCAACATATCACCAAAAATGGATTTTCACTTAACAGTTACTCTTGAGGAGTACGACATCCTCTCCCCTTAAGATTACAAGATGTAGTCACCTTGAAGGAGGAGTGTGACATCCTCTCACCTTCTTGAAGGAGGATCTAGGAAATTCATTTTGTAGTATCCTTTCAGTGGTGTTGGACCTCATGGTTTAGATCTCGAGCAAGAGTAAAGGCTAAAGCTATGGTGGATCAAGGTAGCACATAAGCTTGATTAGAGAAATGATTATTTATGATTAAAAATGATTAAGAGAAGGCTAATATCATGCTAATTACACACTAGCAGCATTAAGGAGAATCAGTTATATTTATTCATAAAGTGGAGATTTTCATATTTCCCACCGGGTCCACTGAGCTTTTCTTATTTCCCACGAGGCCCATAAAGATTTTTCTAATTCTTAATGAGCCTAGCGGGAAATATTAAAAGCATGACACACCCAAAAAAGCTATAAATAAATCCCCTGCGTAGTTCGTCGGGCTTATATTTACCTTGAGAGAGAGCTATAGATAGAGATAGTACTAGATAGATAGAGAGCGTAGAGATTCATCACAACCTATAGGTAATTATTCTATCACACTTGTATATGCCACAAAAAGGTTCAAGCCTTATTCTATTCATAGACCTTTTGTTGATACAAAAAGGTTGAAGTATCCTAGAGACAACCCAAAGGTACAGAAATGGATCATCACATTACAGGAGTTTGACATGTGTTTTTTCAAGGAACATAGTGTGAGGGCCCATATGGCACCTAAATCCATTAAGGATGTTCAAAAGCAAGTGGTTCTAACCATAGGATGCATGAAGAACTGTAGGATATAGATGTAACTTTGTTCTTTGATGAGGCTTTCAAAAGGAGTCTTGGTAAAAGGGGTGCTGGATTTGTTTTTATAAATAAACAAGGTCAATAGATATGGTATAGCAACCAGGAAATATAGGTTAGAAGCAACAATGAGGCTAAGTATTATAGCCTCAGTTTGGGTCTTGAAGAGTGTACACTGTAGACAAATGAAGGTGAAAAGATTGGTTATTAAGGGTGATTCTTTGCTTCTTATAAGGTAGGTACAAGGTATAGGGAAAGTTAATAAAGACAAGATCAAAACCTGGTTCTTTATGGAGAGGAAGCTTCTTAATTTTTTCCATGCCTTCTAGATCTGGCATGTATCCATGGAGGACAACATGAGAGCACATGAGTTAGTAGAAGAGGTTTTCTCCAAGGATGTACATGTTGTGATAGTCCAAAGACCATTGTATCAGGGAAGATATTCCCTTTATGAGGATGAGTAGGTCCTTCTGATGATGACAGATTTTGCAAGAAGAGGATTGGATGCTTTAAGAAGGAGGGAAATTGTCAAAAGAGCTATGAGGTATATACTGACTGGTGACATATTGTATCATAAAAGACAAAATGGTGTTTTCAGAAGGGTTTTATGTCATTATGAAATTCAAGAGTGCTTGAAAGCATGGCATGAAGAAGGATGTGGAGCCCACTATGGGGTTGACATTACAAAAAGAAAGGTATTAACATCAAAGCTTATGTGGCCAAGTATGAATAGAGACATCCACCATTGGTGCATAAGTTGTCATGAAGGTCAAGCTTTTCAGAAGAAGGTGCTAGTTCGTGAGCCCATACATCACATAATGAGCTATGGGGCCTTTTAAAAGTGGGGAATAGATGTTATAGGGCCTCTTTCAGGAAAACATTTCTTGGGTTGACTATATGTAAACTCTCTATATCAGGTGCGTTCAAGGTCTAATTAAAAAACCCTTTATCTGTAAAATTTTCATGAATAAAACACACCCTTTTTCTATTCAATCTATAAATTTCCCTTTAAATGTACCATTCGGTATGTAAAAAATGTGTTAAAAAGAGATTTAAAGATCCCTTCTGTTGAATCCATGTGCTATGTTTACATATTTATGAGTGACTCACCCTGAGGAAAATATTATATTATCACTGTAGTGTGGACTACCTGACAAGGTGGCCAGAAGCTAGAGCAACCAGTAATGCCACAACATAGCAGGTTTGCAAGTTTTTATATGAGATGATTTGTTGTAGATTTGGTGTTCCTTTGGAGCTCGTTAGTGGGACCAAGGAAGGAAGTTCAGAGATGAATTGGTCAAAATCCTAGCCAAGAAATTGGGTATTAAACATAAGTTTACCACACCATATCATCCCCAATGCAATGGGCTGGTTGAAAGCTTCAATGGGATTTTGCAGAAATTTATTTTTCAAACCAGTAGAAGACCACTCCACTAATTGGGATATGTACTTGGACAAAGCTGTATGGGCTTTCAGAGTGTCTGAGAAGAATGAAATAAGGTTTACCCCATATCATTTGGTGTATGGAGAAGAATGTACATTGCGAGTGAATGTAATGCTTCCCTTACTTTATTTTCTATTGCAACATAATATGACCCTGGGGAGGAATAAAAAAAGGTGAGATTGATCAGTTTATATTCTTTATTGTTGGGATATAGAGGAACCCATCAAATGGTATGAAAAGATTAGTCAAAAGAGGATAGAGATATTTAATGATAAGTTAGGAAAAAGCAAGGATTAAAGAAGGAATGTTGGTTATGAGGTATAATAATGCTTTTGATAGTACATTTCAGACCAAATTCAGGGTCAAATGGGAAGGACCTTTTATTATACATGAAGTTTTTCCTAATGGAACTTATTAGTTTCACGACCTTGGAGGTCAGACGCATGCCAACAGAGTTAATGGTTAGAGGTTGAGATCATATCATATTCGAATTATGTGAAGCAAGAAACACACAGTGAAACACTTGAGAGTGTTTAACACCATATTAGGAAATTTGGAAAAATCTCAATTCTCACTTTTAAAAAAGTGGATTATTTTTGGACTATATTTGCAAAAATATTCTTGAATGAATTGTGAAAATCATATAGATTTGGACGAAATTAGTCACAATAAAACATACTAATGCAACATAATCATACTCAACATATATTTTCTATCATAACCATGTCACAGTTGTACTCAAATGTAGGTGTCTCAAGTATCTGTGGACTCAATTGGATCACTCTCTACCTCACGCAACATGTATTTCACTAACAATAACAATTATTGTACCTACTTATCAAAGTAATACAAAGTTTGTGATATTGCAAATAATGCCCAAAGACTCATGATTACTCTAAATAACTAATAGATCAGCATATCCAATAAGCATTAAAAGCAAAGTTTTTTATGTTAACTTTTTCTGTCAAAATAATTTGTTATACTAAATAAATATCGAGATACACTAGTGTCCAAAAAAACATAATTTGTTTCACATGTTGCATTACAACTACAATATATTAGAATCAAACATTTATGCCACTATAAAATATGTATTACTTATACATTGAAAAATTTGTAGAAGTGGAATTTGCTAAAAAAAAAAAGATAAAATATAAAGGGCATTGCATCAATGTTTAAACCACTAAAAACATGAAACATTTGACCATTGATAATATCTTTGAATTGGTGGTGTTTAAAAACACCCTAAATTATAGTTGGCATCAAAAATATAACCATAATCAACTATATCTATATTCATGGTTTCACTTTTGTGTCATGGAGTTAATGTCAACACGAATACATAGCACACATTAAGCCTCCATTTACAATCCTTACAACTATTCATGTAGCCAGCCACATTTCTTTCTTGCACATCACCGACGATATATACTCTATCCTCCTCAAGATCCACACTAGGGTCTTCGAGAATTGAGTACTTTCTTGCCAGCATGAAAATATTTTGAGCCACCATAGTGCAATAATGTATTTCCAACTTCCACATTTGAGTGTATGAACAATCCTAGGCCAGCTCCTGGTATTAATGAAGTTCTCACTATGTAGGCCACATCTTTTATGTAGAAGATGTCTCCCACTTTGATAGGCAAATGTGGTGGTCGCAGATCATCCCATTCGATTTTATATTCACATACTGGCTTTACTTTTTTGTAAAATCTTCACACCTATGAAAAATAACAAAGGGAAAACTTCAATAGAGTCAGTTTAAATTAATTTTACAAGCATACTAATTCAAAGCCTTAATATACAGTGGGTAGGGAAAAAAAAACTAGTTGCTCTTTGTGTGATGATGGGTACTGTTGCAGTTGTAATATAAAACTCTTAGCTGCATCTCCCGTGATAAACTTTTTATTATACCCTAGTTTTGTAGCATAGTGCATTGCTTCCATGTCTTTTAATGTATTAGTTAGAGGGATTCTTTGCAACATCACTAACTGTGTATTACTTAGATAAATAGGTGGAGCACGAATTGTACTTGTTGTTGTTAGGTTGATTACATGTTTCATGTTCTTGAGGGTGATCTAGTGGATTGTGCTTGCTTGATGAGCTTGAAGGATAGTGCTTGTTCATCTCATCCCATTCTTGTATCACCCATCGAAAATGCTCAAATAGTGCATGCCCATACTAGACCCGTTCTTCTTGTCCATACATGTTGAAGTTTATGACATCTCACATGTCTTTGGAAACATCTAAATGTAGCAAATACTGCAATAGATCTTTTGTCAAAATGTTATCCCCATTATCAGCATCAAATGATGAAGAAGATATACAGTTTTTTGCTAGACTTAAGCAACCCTTATAAGGGCTGTCAAATCAATGAGAACGGTTCTCTCAATGAAGTAATGACCACCCCACTGGCCCCAAACCTTTAGAAGAGGTTTAAACATTTCCATTTTGTAAATCCTTTATCCAGAGGGATATACATTATACATGGAGATATCATACATTTGTGGGTAGATCTTGTTGGAGCTATATATAGCTTGCGCCCAACTTAACCCTAGGTCTCACCTATATATATACCTAACCTCAGTGTGCTTTTCATAGACTTTTGGGAGATATCTTTGGTGTATCATGACTTTCTTTCTCCTTCCTTCAACATGGTATCAGAGAAAATTATGCACTCTTCAAAAACTTAAAACGATCATAATTTCTTCATCCGATATCGGAATTTGATGATCTAAGAGTCATTTTTAGGATTTAAAGGCATTTTGAGACTGCTCGTCACATCAAATTCGTCAAATTCTACACAAAAAATATCTACACTAATATAGCAGCTTTAATCACATAGAAGAACACTTTATCAATGTGACCACTTGATGCATCGATTATCTCTTGTTTACGCTTCATGGATTCATGTATACAAATTGGATCTTCTCTTTGAGTTCTGCGTGGATCTTCTCTTCAAGCTCTCAACTCCAGTTTTTCATCAGATATTTCCAGGAATGTTTCTCTTTTCCTAATTATTTCTAATCATATTTAAGTTTTGTTTTATATCACAGATTTGGATGCATGTTTTTCTTTCCCTTATATCCATTATCTACTTTGATAGTTATACATGGATCTTCTCTTCAAGTTCTCAACTCTGGTTCTCCATCACATATTTCCAAGACTATTTCTCTTTCCCTAATTATTTCTAATCATATTCAAGTTTTGTTTTAAATCACAGATTTGGATGTATGTTTTTCTTTCCCTTATATCCATTATCTACTCTAAGTCTATTCAATTATTTATTGACTCTTAGCCTATTCAATTTTTTTCTATTGCGTACACACATAAAAATCAATATTGACATAGTATATCTATTTTATGGAGATTATTGCTTCTATGTGATATTATTGCAATTTGCTACTCGCTAGAGATATGACATATCTTGATTTTTCATGGCTTCCTCTATGTTTTAATTTTCTAACAAGGTCTGATTGTGAGTGTGCATGCAGAAGGTAAGATATAAAGTCACTTTGTGCATGAAATAATTTGAAAGTTAATCTTTTTGTGAGTGCAAGTGCACGTCCAAGATTATGAGAAAGAGGAAAAAGTTGCATGCAGTAAAGAAGCTTTGATCTAAGTTGCAAGCATGTAAAGAAGTTTTAATGTAGTTATATGAGAGGAAAAGAAGCTTTGATCTAAGTTGCATGTAGAAAAAGAAACTTTGATCTAAGTTGCATGCGGGTAAGAAAGCTTTGATCTAAGTTACACGCGGGTAAAGAAGCTTTAATGTTTTGGGAATTTTACCACTTTCTTAAGATTTGAAGCTAATAATTGTGTGTTTCTGTATGTGATGACAATTATGTATCATGTGGACACTTAAGCACTATGATTGGATATAGGCTTGCTATGCAGCTTTTTTACATGCTATGGTTTTGATCCATTTTTCATACAATTGAAGCTTGTTCACATGCTATGGGTTTCAATTATCACATCATGCTTTGTACTTCGAGAACTAGTTTTAGCATGTATACATTACCTTACAATGTTTATAGGCTATGGATTTTGATGCAAAATATAATCTCTTGAGCCTTTTGCAGATAACAGATAATTTTGGCATCTATACATTATCTTATAATGTGTAATAGTTTTTTCTTTATGCTTAAGATTTTCATGAGCGGCTTGGCCATATGCTTAAGATTCTGATGAGTTGTTTGGCCATATAATCTATGTTGTTTACCATATTATTATATATGCTCACTTATGATACAGCCTACCAAGTGGGTGCACACATGAGGCATGGTTGGTATCATACAGATGAAGTATGATTGATTCATATATTCTATTGGGGATGTTGCTATGTTATTCTATTGGACATCTATTTGGATGACTATTGGATGTTGATGCTACTATATTATCTCATTGGACATCTATTTGGACCATTCTATTGGACGAGATGACCATTGGATGCTTTTATGTTATTCTATTAGACATCTATTTGGACAACTATTGGATGTTGATGCTGCTTTATTATCTCATTGGACATCTATTTGGACCATTCTATTGGATATCTATTTGGACGACTATTGGACGAGATAAACTTTGGATGCTATTATGTTATTCTATTAGACATCTATTGGATGTTGATGCTACTATATTATCTCATTGGACATCTATTTGGAGGACAACTATTAGACAAGATGACCATTGGACGCTATTGGACATCTGTTTGGCCCACTATTGGATATTGATGCTGTTATATGCTATTAGATATCTATTTGCATAACTATTGGATACTGATATTACTATATTATCTCATTGGACATCTATTTGGACCATTCTATTGGACAACTATGCTGTTATGTTATTCTATTGGACATTTATTTGGACCACTATTGGATGATGCCTGCTGTTATACTATCTATTGGTGCAAATAACATCATCCAAGAAGAACTGGTACAAAAAAGAAGAACTGGTACAAAAAAGAAATAGAACTTGTAAAAAGTAAAAATTATTCAATATTATTAGTGAAGCCTTTTAAAAAAGGTTCCTTGGAATAAGTGGGAGAAATTGTGCTCATTCAATGGGGTGATGGAGATGAATAATTGAGTGCATGTGCAAAACATTTATTGCATCATTGTCCCACTCACTAAAGAATTGTTGATCGATTCCATGTCCAACATATCTATTGCATCATTTTCCTTCCCAATCCTTCTTAAAATTAGACTCTCACTTTGATAATCACTATAAAATCAATAATCTTTAAAATGGAAAATAGCCATATTTTAAAAGATTTTTTAGTATGCAAGAAAATGTGATATGAGGAACCATCTCACATTTTCTAATATGTAAGAAAATGTGATACGAGAACTCGTATCTCTGAAAATAAGAAAACCATAAATGGAAACAAAATTGTAAAGGAAATGAGTAACTAATAACCTTGTCTTTGATTGTTTTTTGGGACATGGTAATTTCTTTCATATTCCTATATATTAAAACTCTCTAAAAGAGTTGAATATACTAGGTAGTCTTTTAGGAAGGTGATAACATTTGGTGATTAAGTGCTAAAAACTACTCGATATAGCAACCATTTTTTCTCCAAAAAACAAGGATGAAAAGCATACATATGGTGTAAAAGGGTATAATTACAAATTTAATATATTGGAAACATTGCTTAAAATTTAGAGAACTACATAGGGCTCTTGAAATAAAGTGATCCATTGGAATAACAAAACAATTTCTCTAAAATATGTTTTTGATGTAAAACAATAGTTAATGGCATTAGTATACATACATTTACGAGTAGAGATATAAGCATAGCATTGTGCCCTCAAGAATAAACTCTCTAATACTTTGTAAAAAGCATTAATGTGCTGATATACCATAGAAATGCTAATGACCTATCACAAAGCCTAAGGGTTATGCAATATCATAGCTTGTAATAAGAATTAGGCTACTATTAAATTATGTGATAGATTGAGTGATGGAAAGTTTTTTTCTCCAATTTGTCTATACTATATATGATGTGATAAGTTAGAACTAATAGTTCCTCCTTGTATTGCTATTTATAGATAAAAAAAATGGTGGAAAAGAATTCACCTCTAAAATAAGAAGGTGCAAAAAAAATATTATGTACTCAGCACTTGTATATATGAAAAGATATTATGTCCAAACAAACTTTACCACTTGTATGCATCCACTTCATGCATGTTCTTTGGTGAATAAAAGTTGAATTGCACTTTTATTCTCCATTACATATTATATAAAAAAAGTTCAAATCTTATTTTACTTTGTTGAGGGTATTCATGTGATGTGTGTCTTCTCTAAAGTCATTGCTATTACCTTTTTTAAGGTAACCTTTTATTTTATAAACATATTAATACAAAAGGAAATTCAATGATCTACATGTAGAATTGTCGAAAGTTTGATTGCATCTATGTTTGTATAAACATTAGAAGGTTGCTAGATCCCGTTAACATGCTAACTATAACTATATAAATACTACTACTCATTGTGATTTAATTTAAAAAATGTCTTATCACAATTCAACCAAGTAATATTATACTCAAGCGTGCATATGTTTTGTTAACCAACATTGATAACTCTTACAAGAAAATTATACATTGACATCACTAAAAAAAAAGTAACTTTTATGTTGTGTCAGTGTGTGTGAGTGGGGAAGGGGGGAGAAAGAGAACATGCACATGTGTGTGTGTGTGTGTGAGAGAGAGAGAGAGAGAGAGAGAGAGAGAGATTTGAATGTTTTTCCAATATATATAACATTATAGGATACTACCATTGGTTTTGAAAAAATATAGGAAGAGAAAGTTATTCCCCTTATCTCTCTCATACAATCATCATTTCTTCTACCAACACCACACGGAAATTCTTTGGAACATGATGATTGTAAGAAGATTATTTTCAAATCTATAAAAATTAATTAAAAATAAAAATTTAACCTTTCAAAATTAAACATTTCTACATTCAATGATGCTCTTTTACTAATTTGATATAGGTGGCCCTTTACGTGGAACTTATGGGAAGTTCAAAATATATATTTGTATTTTTGATATGGACCCACCTATTAGTTTTTTCTTGAGATTTATTAAAATTGGACAATGAAAAGATGTGAATGGATGAAAAATAAAATAATGACAACATAATCATAAAGCATAGTGTAAGAGATAACCTTATAGAACAAGTAAAAATAGGGATGTGATACAAAAGACTTATGCACCATGCTTTGCTACGATGCAATTATAGAGTTGGAGGAGCGTTCTAATTTTGAGGAAACCCTATCATCATAGACTTGCAATCAATTATTTTTACTTAAATAATTTTATAAAAAAACTCATATAGAACTGTGATTAATATTGTGTGATAAAACACATATTTTCCAAATGTTTTGCATGTCATAAAATTAAATTTAAAACCAACATAAAGGAAACATGGAAATAGAATGAGGAATGCTTAGAACACAATATATAATTTTATCTCAAGCATACACCCTTCCTTTCACCTCTTGTTACCTCTTGTAATAAAATAATGCAGCCCCTTTTCCTTGTGTTTCAAGAGCAAATTGTCTATGCCAAAGAACAAACCTTCTTAAAGCATCTTAATTCCAACTCAAGGGCAACCATATTTTAGCACTTTTAAGTAGAAAATAACATCAATATTATGTCTATGTATTCAATTCGTAAGATGAAACAAAAAGGTGCCAAGTTATTGAGAGTCATTGAATGGTAAATAGATTTTTTAACTAAGATGTTTGAAATCAAAAGCTATAAAGGATTAAAGCCAATAACAAAATTCATAATTATAAGATTAGGATATCTAAATCTTGATTTTAACATAATCTTGGTGCTCTAATAATCATGGAAAAGAATTCATAACCCTGATTATTCAAACAAGTTTATAAATACAATCATTTTATAGCTCTACTTAGATCTAACTAACCACAACAAAAAACAACTAGTGGCTCCACATGTGCCCATAGCATTCTATCCAAAACCATAAAATTTTGACCCTCATGTTGGACTATTCTTTAAACCCTTGTTCTACTTCCTCATTCCAACTATACAAATGAGCCATAAAATAATGTAGGAAAACCCTTTTCCTTAATCAAATCAGAAAACAAATTAGTGATTTTCCATGTCAACAGAAGGAGACCAAATATTTCAACGCTTCCCTTGAAGGGATGTGCTTATTTGAACATATTTAGTGACTATATCTTCCCCAACACCCTTCATGGGTGAGAACCACATTGACTATTAAAATTCCTCCTCAGTCAGCTTGCCGTAGGGCTATTTTTCTTGATATTCGTTCATGCACCAATGTACATGCTAGCATCTCTCATCTCTAGAGAGCTTGTTTGCATCAAAGTTTTTTATTTTTCATGCACCAATCTAGGTGCTAACATCTCTCATCAAGAGAGAACTTATTTTACATCAAATGTTTTTGGGACTATATCATGAGGCTCTCGATCCTTCGGCTTTCGCCCAAAAAAGGTTCACAAATTTTGGCTTATCTTCCCTTCTAAGAGATCTTAGAGGATAATATATGTATAAGGGAGAAATCCTCAACAACAATAATGAAGAATTTACTAATGAAGCCCAATTTGATAACAAATTTTGTTGATGATGCAACATTGATATAGAGTATATTTAAATAATAAAAAAGGATTTTGTAAAGAATGTATTGGTGATATCCCATTTGTTAACATTTATTTTATGATACAACATTGATAGAATCTTTAAATAATAAGAAAGCCTTTAGTAAAACATCTAAAAACAATGATAATAATAATGTGCATATGGATTGTAGGAATCAGGGGTCCTAGGCTATGGATGCTCATAGATCACCATAGTGGATGTGTAGGAGAGAGAGACTTAAAGATGAGTCCATGGAAATGACATACACATAGATGAGAGAGAGTAAGCTACATAGGGACAGAGAGACCAAAAGGGAGAGAGAGTAAGCTACATAGGGACATAGGGACAGAGAGACCAAAAGGGAGAGAGAGACAGAAAGATGTGACACTCAAGTCAAGAGGGAAAGTTTGCGCAACTGAAATGATATTCACTGTGATAATGAATCTACCCAGATGGATGCTTTAATTGGCACCATGGCCTTATCTTTTGACCCTAAACAAGAGGATATTCACATGTACTAATAACACTTTACTAGACTCCATACTAGCTCCAAATATCTAAAATAAAACCCCTTCAGAGTAATGGTGGAATTTCATGCATAAACTTCAACAGTCTTTTATTGCAACACAAGAAAAGACCAAAATTGGAACCCATAATTATTGGCTTAGTGGCTCGTGCGCATATGGCTTAGCAAACTAAAAAGGTTCATAGAGTATCTCTACGTAGAAAGGACTTAGAGGTCAAGTCTTGTCCTTGAGCAAACACCCCCTACCTAAAGGAAGGTCAAAAAGGAAATAACGAAGAAGAGCCTTTTATAGAAACAAGGTGTTAGAAATTCAAAAACAATCCAAAATATATAACTCAAATTTTTGGGGACTACCGGGCAGAGAACCCAACACAAATAACTGAAAGCTAACAAACTTCGCACATGACAGAATGTCGATGATGATCTAATGTCGTTCTCTTCCATCAACATTTATAAAATTCTAGCACTTGAGTGCCAAGTGTCGCGATAAAGTTATTCCAAAGAGTAGATGCTTCACAATGGTGTTTTTCGTACTGATAAATAATCTTTTTAGACATGATAGCCAATGCATCGAACCCGAGTAAACCAAGTAAACAGCTTCTCATTTATATGGGTAACATAGAAGTAGACGGTTGGGCCAATGGGGTGGTGCTAATGTGGGATAGAAAAGGAGGCTAAAGGCCTGCAGAGGTTCGAGCTCACTGGTGGAGCGATAGATTAAGAGTAGTGAGGTGCCTATCAAAGAAAATGGAGAAGGAAAAAATGTATATGGACTCTGAAGACTATAGAGTTATAGGTATTAACAAGGAGACACATTTAAGAGAGTAGGCACACGTGGCGGAGAATGCAGGTTAAGCTGGTTGAAAAACCCAGGTCATATGGTGGAGGAGGCAGCTAGGGTAGAACATCAACTACGGGAGAGAGGCGTGAAAGAAACGCCCCTGTGACGATGACAGATCCCTTTATACTAGCATCCCCTCCGATGGGCAGGAGGAGGTCGTTGAGCAGTTAGTGATGCCAATCCTATCGCCAGTAGTGCCCGCTGGCCAGCTGCACTATTGGGGATAGGAGGTGGTCCGTAGCTCTCAGTAGTGCTGGAGGGGATGCTTCACAACCTAGGCAGTGTGGTGGAATAGATGGCTTTTTGTGATAAAAGAGGTAGTCCATGGCTCTCGGCAGGTGGAGAAGGAGGTGGTCCATAGCGTGGGCGATGGTGGAATAGACAGCTTCAGGCATCCATATTGGTGGTGCTTTGAGGACGATGGAGCTCGCAGAGGAAGAATAGATTGCTTCGGCATTTTCATGCAAATGGGAAGAATAGATTGCTTCGGCATTTTCATTCGACTGGGAATTACTGGCTGATACCATATAAGAAAAAGTGTCTCCGGCTTAGGAGGCTTATAGATCACGATGGTGGGTGTGTAGAATAGAGAGAAAAAAGCTGGAGGGATTTGAGGCTCAGGCCATGGAAGTGATGCACAAGGCTAAGAGAGAGAGAGAGAGAGAGAGAGAGGGAGAATACTTAAGCCAAGAGAGCAAGTTTGTACAACTCAAACGATATTCACTCTATAATAATGAATCCATCCAAATACATGCTTTTATGGAACTCTAAGTTTGCTTACATGCATGAGACACGGGTCTCCACTTTTAGAGTTCTAATTTTGGTTCACGTTCTATTCTTTACACGATCACTTTATGCTCGTTGTCTGGTGCATGCCTATTTTGGCTACGTTTCTCATATCTCGTACATGGTCTGCAAGTTCTGCGATCTTATCTTGTGCATGTTCTCACAACCTGACATGGCAAACACAATACTTATTAATGGGTTTCCTTCAAGGCAGCGTTCTATGCCTATTTTGGCTACGTTTCTCATATCTCGTACATGGTCTGCAAGTTCTGCGATCTTATCTTGTACGTGTTCTCACCACCCGACATGGCAAACACAATACTTGTTAATGGATTTCCTTCAAGGCAGCGTTCTATTCCTCTTTTCCAAGGCCAAGGATTTCCCAAGATGCTATGAATTTTGGAAGGAGACGAATTGGCAGATATTGTTCTTGGTATTCTTGCATGCCCTCCTCAACCTATTGATCCACTTCAGAATGATGTTATTATTACCGAAGGTCCTATTTTTGAACAGTGGAAAATTGATCATGCACACTGGATTCTCGTCGGTATATACTTTCTGTCCTTAACGATTCACTCATGCTAGATGTTTATCTATTATCCACGTCATATGCTATATGGGACTATCTTATCACTATGTTTGAGAAGAAAACTGTTACAGAGATTTTGTATCTCCGTAATCTTCTCGATAAGCTTCAATTCAAGGCAGGTACATCCATGTCTAGTCACATTGAATCATTCAAAGGAATTATGAATCAAGGCAGGTACATCCATGTCTAGTCACATTGAATCATTCAAAGGAATTATGAATCAACTTTTTGCTGCAAGGGATCCTATTCCTCGAACTCAATTGGTTACACACCTTCTTGATATGGTGAAGGATCCTTTGTATGATAATATTGTCACTATATTATCTAACAAGGATGGAATTGACGTTGAGCATACATGTATTTCTTTGATTGAATATTCTCAATGTCATGATCATCAGACATCAGTAACTCATGAAACGGTCATGCTTGCCCAAGAGTACGCAGAATCAGAGACAGCCTTTGCTATCCGGAGACGTCCATTTCAGCAATGCCCTTCTTCCTCCTCCCAATTTACATCTCGTGTGGCTTCCAAAGAGGAGGTAATTCTTCTTGTTTGAGATTTTCTCAAAAGCGTTGTTCTTATTGTGACAAAACTGATCACTTGGTATCAGAATGTTGGGCACGAGAGTAGGATGAAGAACATGGTATTACAAATAAGCAACCTCGTTTATCAATGTTGGCTATATATAGAATGTCTCTATATATAGCCCTAGGATCTCCTCTATATATACTCATCTATTGTGTGTATTCCACACACTTTGGGGATTCAATCTTGTGTCTCGTGTGCTTCTCTCTCATCTCTCTCATGTTATCGCCTCCATCTCCCAACATGGTATCAGAGCCCACGGTACAACCATAGCCACGGGCTTGGGGAGAGCACCATAACTGGACTGGCCACGAGGGGATCGGATCGAGTCAAGTGGTACGTGACATAGCCGGCCAAGCACTGACGTGTGCAGCAGAGAGCTCACAGGACTCTCCAAAGCCCATGAAAGCAAGAGCTTTCTCTCATCCTCATTGGTATCATAACTGGCAGGGCCAAACAGGGAACCCCCAGCAAGGGACGCAACGAGAGGCAGCCGGCACGCCAACCCCCACGCGGATGCGCATACAGAGAGCCATGCACATACAGAGAGCCCACACGAGACAGAGAGCAGGGCAACTCCAGCAGGGAGCAATAGCAAGGGTTTAGAGCAGACGGATTCAAACCCAACTGAAATTAGCACTCATACGACTATTATTGCTGATAGCAGTAGAGATTCCAAAGGAATTGGATCCCATACAGAGAGCCCACACGAGACAGAAAGTAGGGCAACTCCAGCGGGGAGTAGTAGCAAGGGTTTAGAGCGGACGGATTCAAACCCGACTGAAATTAGCACTCATACGACTATTATTGCTGACAGCAGTAGAGATTCCAAAGGAATTGGATCCGCAGCTGGCAATCCAGTAGAGCTCGCAAAGCAGGTCACATGCCAGGCTTTAATGTGTCTGAAAGTACGAAAACAAGGATCTCCAGGAGCTCCAATAAAGACAAAGAATCAGAGGATGCAGTAGCCCTAGCAAACACATCTGCGGATATGGAAAGAAAACGTGCTAGGAAAAGCGATTCGTCTCAAGGCTAACCTCACAAGAGCACACGCCAGACTTGAAATTGTCATAGGGTTTCTACTCTCATCATCACAGCTTTGAGAGCCCTTCTACCATCGCTGGTGTGTAGGTGAAGGTTTCTGTGCAAACGGGTCCCTATTGAATGGTGGACTGAATTTTGCTTGTCTACAACTACTCGATCATGCCATCTCAGTGCCGACAAGGTCTTGAAAGCATAAATTTTACAAAGACAACAGGGATGATGCTTTCTTCATGAACGTGCTGTTATCCTCAGCACCATGGATTTCCACCGTTATCTTCATGTTTGTCATGCCTTCTGTTTCCATTGCTATTCTTTTGTTTACACCTGCTTTGTATTCTTGTAGCTTTAGCTTTTTGTCTTCTTTGCCATACAATTTTACCACATACTGGAGACATGGTGTATAGACAGCTAGAGTTGCTCCTGATTGTGTCTGGGTATTTTCTTTTGCAAAGGCTGTCTTTTTGCATGAGGGTTGCAGCGATTGTGTCACACACCTCTAGTGCTTCTACTTTTTAATCACCAATGGGTGCCCCCTTGCTAAACTGAATGCTTCTTCCTCTTAAAGTGTAGCGTATGTGACACACATGGGTGGCCAGATTGCAAACTAGGAGGTGGTTATTTTGGTGTTGAATCGTAAGGCAAATTGCCGCTGTGCATCATTGTTTATTGAACTCCTTTGTAGTGGAGTAAGCAATCAGTTGTGAGAAATGTCAAGAAACTATCCCATGCATATGCTGGTGTGTTCTTTCTTGGGCTCTAGATCTGAAGTTCAAATCATAGTTTTTCATATGTCAGACATATGACATACGCATACGGCCTAAAACCTACGCGAACCCTCTCAAGAAGTTTTAGGTGAACTCCCTTGAAACATTTCAACTTTGAAGATAGTTTATAGGTTGATACGACGGCTTCTATAGTGGCTTACTTCCATGGCAATTTTATTAAAACTAACAGAAAATTCATATTTAGCATTAAAAGATCTGTCGCATCATGCATAGAGTCTAGCCATCATCATGATGATATTTGATATTGATGAGATGCATATTCCTTAGAGTTGTTTGTCCATGATGATCAACATATTTGATTCTTACTTTCATGATGTAAGTAGAAAAAGATCTTTCGTACTTTATGCAAATCACATTGATCGTGACTTATGCCATGGTCTGGTATAACTCTTATAAGTTTTTTATGCTACCATGATGTACTTCTACAATGATCTTGATCTTTTGGATTGCCTCATAAGCTAATATGTTGTGATCTTGTTTTAGTGCTAGCTACAGGAATCACATGATTAAGCTTGGACGTTCATAATGTATTTATTGACAATCCAAGGTATTATCACATGATGGTCATTATGCCTTTCTTTTCGATCGACTGATGATATGTATATGGATTTTGTTCATCCTGCCATGGTTTTATTTTGTGATGCTCATTATGATGATTTCTTTATATTCATTGATGACGTTTCCATGGACTTTATCCATGATGCCATGGTTTTGGCTTGCTATCCCTTTGGTGTATGTCTGCTTGATATTGCTTACATATCTAATGTTGGATCTTACTTTTTGAATGGTTACTCCTTCTCTCAATGTCAATTCGTAGCCCTGTGCATGTGAGCAAAAATCTCGCATACCAAACCAAAGGTGTGCATTAGTTTGTTTGAATAGGTTGGTTCTAATTTGTGCCCATGAAATGCTTGTGGTAATCTCAATGATGACCCTTTTATCTCATGACTTCAGAATCCTTAGAGTTACTTGCTCATGGTCATCTCGGTGATGATCTGATCATTTTAACTCATGACTTAGGAATCGTTATAGTTACTTACTCGTGGTCCTCTCGGTGATGATTTGATCGTTTTATATCATGATTTCAGAATCGTTACAGTTACTTGCTCATGGTCATCTTGACAGTGATATTGATTTCTCGTTTGCTTGTTCTCACAAGGAAGTTGTGTATTTGTTCTTTCTATGGCTTCAAGGAAGTTTGTCTTGTGAGTAAAGAGGACTTTATTGATGCTTAGCATGCTGCTACTGCTCAAGAGGCTTTGTAAGCATGCAACTATTTCTCGGGAGCCTTTGCAAGATATAGTTAAAGGTGCCATGTGTTTTACTTTTGCTTGTTACATTGACAGTCTCACGGACTTGACAATTATTATTTTAATCATGCAAGCCTCGGTGATTCTGACAGGTTTGGTGAGTTTGTAATTTCGGTGCCTTGGTAATCATATCATTAACTATGTCACTTTGACTCATGGCATCTCGATGCCATGGCGTTGTTCCATGATGATGGTTATATGTTTCGTTGATGTTGGTCATTCCACTATATGTTTTGTTGATGTTGGTCATTCCAAGCTACATGTTTCGTTGATGTTGGTCATTCCAAGCTACATGTTTCGTTGATGTTGGTTCACTTGGCTAATCTATATTGGTTGATTGTGTTTCCATGGATTTTATCCATGATGCCATGGTGTTGTTCCGTGATGATGGTTACATGTTTCGTTGTCGATGATGGTTGACTATGTTTCCATGGATTGTATCCATGATGCCATGGTCATTGGATGCACCGTGCCTTGGCTTTGGCTCATCAGATTGACTAGGTTTATTTAAGTCTATCAATATCTTCTGTGGTCGACAATACAACCGTGCAGGTCTAAATGGCTATAATGGTGGCTACATGCTGCCTGCGGGGATGTCAAAGGTTTGATTTCTCGTTCCGTCATCTTATGAGGTTTACTATCCTGATTGTGAATGTCACATGTTTGATTTCTCGGCCTATCATCTTATGAGGTTTACTTTCAAGTACGTCATGTCAGAGGTTTCCTTTTTCATCCTGTCAAAGGTGTCTACATCCTAGTTATTGTTTCATGTCAGAGGTTCATTTTTTTTTTCATCATGTCTGGTCATTCTACCTATGGATGTCAGAGGTTTGATTTCTCATCATGTCATCTTATGAGGTTTACTTTCATATCATGTCATTCTGGAGGTTTGATCCAAGTTATAGTTGTCTCATTACCTTGACTCATAATATTGGAGGTTTGATCTTATGTCATAGATTTTTCCCATGGCAAAGATATGATTCTAGCTTTCCATGATATCCTTACTAACTAGAATGAGTGTCATTTTCTATTTTAGTGTTTATTGATAGGTCAATCTTCCAAGTCAACTTCTCCAAGTTACCAGATTCTCTTACCAAATCTAGTTCATTTGCCATTGATTGGATGATCTTCCACAAGTTGACATTGCCATGCATGTTCTTGCGGATGGACTATATTCCTAAGCAACCATATAAGATACCTTTATGTCTATTTCTTGGTGTACATCTTCTCGTGTACATCTCATATTTCTATAACAAAATTATAGTTTTCCATTTGTTATGGAGACTTCTTCCATATTACAGGGTTTATGGATCAGGATTGTATTTGGATATTGTTGAGCTTCAATATAGAGAAGAGACTACAAAAATATTATTTGGCATCGTCACGAAGAGAGACTTGCACCCAACCTACATGAATGGATCAAGACAACATGAAGATGGATGACGATGACTCCTTCAAAGCCTTCATGGCTATTGTACACATAAGAGTGATGAAGTATATATGGGAGTGATGTAGCTCCTTCATGGCTATTGTATATATGGGAGTGATGTAGCTCCTTCATGGATATTGTATATATGGGAGTGATGTAGCTCCTTTGTAGCCTTCATGGATATTGTATATATGGGAGTGATGTAGCTCCTTCGCAGCCTTCATGGCTATTGTATATATGGGAGTGATATAGCTCCTTTGAATAATACTTTGTAACTATAAAATAATTTATTATAGCGGTAGGTGTATATAGAGCTGTGGGTTTTTCCCCTGAGCCCCCAAGGGTTTTTTCATCCATAGTTAGAGACCCTTCTTTGAGTGGGGGTGTTGGCTATATATAGAATGTCTCTATATATAGCCCTAGGATCTCCTCTATATATACTCATCTATTGTGTGTATTTCACACACTTTGGGGATTCAATCTTGTGTCTCGTGTGCTTCTCTCTCATCTCTCTCATGTTATCGCCTCCATCTCCAACAATCAAGGGGTTCTTCCTCTTCAGCAACCTGTGAATATTGTGGGAGCACAAGACATTCATCCAGTCAATGCTTCAAGAGGCACTATCATGAAGCTTGAAATCAAGCTTATGCTACTCAACAAAATCCTCATGATGAAGACAAAGTTCATCAAGAGGTTGATTTGGTTCATTATAATGTGTCTCCAGAAAAGGTACTACATGTTCGTGATGGTTCTCTCTTTATTGTTGATTCTGGTGCTACTGGAAACATGACATATCAATCGTAATGGTTACACAATTATCATCCAATTCCTATCAAGAAAGTGGTTTATCTTGCTGATAATACAACTTGCCAAGTAATGGGTATTGGCGACTTGTATTTGGGAACTTCTTCCTCAACCAAAATACTACGAGGAGTTTTATATGTTTGTGATTTAGAAAGAAACTTACTTTCTGTTGCGCGGCTTGTGGATGTTGGTCTATTTGTTGGATTTGATAATACAAAGTGTCGTATCAAAAAGGATGGCACCACTATTGTGGTTGCTTCTCGACATGGTAATCTCTTTAAACTTTCATTGAATAAGGATGTTGCAAATGTTGTTACAGCTCTAGGAGATCTGGATTATAGGCTATGGCATCATCGGTTTGCTCACTCAAATTTCTTAAAGCTTGATATTCATCATCATGATCTTGTGAGAGGTATGGATCTCAAATCTCACCCGCATATGGGGATATGTGAATATTGTGCTCTAGGCAAACGTCATCGTAAGCCATTTCCAATGTCTACAAATATTCATTCAAATAATCTTTTGGATTGCATTCATACTAATATTTGAGGACCCTTTCCTCCATCCAAGTCTTGCTACCGTTACTTCATTACTTTTATTGATGACTATTCACGGTATACAAATGTCTTTTTGCTATGACATAAATTAGAAGCATTGGACACATTTAAGAGGTACCAAATATTTGTGGAGAATCACACTAGTCACAGAGTCAAAATTCTTCGAAGTGATAATGGTGGTGAATATATTTCCAACTTATTTCATGATCATTGCATCAACCATGGCATCCACCATGAGTATACCATTCCATATTCTCCCCAATAGAATGGAGTTACAGAGCGAAAGAATCGTACAATTTTGAATGCAATTAGATGCATGCTTATTCATCATTCTAGATTATCTGTCTCTTGTTGGGGCAGAAGCACTATTGATAGCCGTTTTTGTTCAAAATCATCTTCCAACTATTACACTTTTTGGTAAGATTCCAATCACAGCTTGGACATGCCAAACTCCTTCTGTTGCACATTTCCAAGTCTTTGGGTGTATTGCTTATATTCATGTCCCAAAAGAGACACGACACAAGCTAGAACCTTCAGGTTTAAAGGTTATTTTTATTGGTTATTTTGACAACTCAAAGGCTTACAAGTTTTACGATCCAAGTTCTAAAAATACAATTGTTAGTCGAGATGCTATATTCAATGAGCAATTGATGGGAGGTTCGTGGTCCACGGATGATGCTGATGATACAAAAACATTACTCACTTCTTTTCCTTCTCTACTTTTGGAGAATGATATTCATGATGACAACACTGTTTTGATGGATATCTGTTTATAGAAAATCTTTTAGGACAATACTTGTCCTCTCCATCTACATGCCATTGGTCTCAAGCTAAACGTGTTTTGAAGTACCTGAAGGGAACTACAGATTTCGAACTTGTATATCGTCGTCAAGAAGACATATCTTTATCAACTTCTCTTAATCTTTTGAGTTATTCAGATGCTGATTGGGCAAGCTTTAACTTGTCCATGCAATCCACCAGTGGTAATTGCTTCTTTTTCAATGGTTGTTTGGTATCTTGGGCTAGCAAGAAACAACGCTGTATTGCAGTTTCTACTACAGAGTCTGAATATGTAGCTGCATCTTGAGCAGCTCGTGAATTGGTTTGACTTCGACAATTGCGTGCTGATATTGGTCATTCTCCTTCCTCAACAACTCCTCTTAGATGTGACAACCAAAGTGCTATTATTCTAGCCAAGGGCTACGTGCAACATAGCAAGTCCAAGCATATTGCAGTTCATTATCACTATGTTCGACATGAAGTAAGGAAAGGAGCAATAATGGTAGAACTTTGTCCAACTGATCAAATGATTGCAGACATTCTCACCAAAGGACTCCATGAAGCTACACTTTTGCAATCAGAACTTGGACTTGGAGCGGCCTCTCTTTTTGGAGATTAGCACATCTCACGTCATGTCAATTTTGTCTAGACTTGTACACAACCTATAGACTTTAGGACACCTTACACATTACTTCACATCATGCACATTTATTCTTTGTACTTTGTATATAGAAGCACATTGCACATGGACTTTAAGGTGGCATTGTATATTTATATGTAGGAGTTCGAGTTTTTCCCTTGTGCTCCCAAGGGTTTTTTTACTCGCAGTTGGATACCTTTATTTGAGTGGGGGTGCTGGAGCTATACTAGCTAGCCCTGACTCACTCTAGGTCTTGCCTATATATATGTAACTTGTAACTAATATGATTCATTCTTGTGGAGCGTATGTGGTGTCTATTGTCTCGTCTCTCTCCATCTCTCAACAGGTAGAGCCCTCTATGCATTTACATAAAACATCTACCTTATGCATAGAGCTCAAAACACCTCTATACATAAGGTAAGATCCCTTATGAAAATGTATAAATAGCTCTCATACATTTGGTATATTCCTCTATACATTTGCATAAGGAATCTTCCTTATCCATAGAGGTAAAAGAGAGCTCTATGACAAGGTACAAGCCATTATGAAAATGCATAGAAGATTCTTTGAGTACTACATATAAGGTTGAGCCCTTAAGCAATCTCGTAGAGACCTTTCATGCATTCTTTTGTAGATCCCTCTTAATAAATTCACAAGAGCTTTAGCTCAAGCATATATCTCAAAGAGAGCTCTATGAATAAGGTAGTTATATAACTTCATAGAGCTCTCATGCATTTGGTAGAGCACCCTATACATTCGTATAAAGGGCTCTATCTTATGCATAAAGCTAATGCATTTTGTAAATCCTTTATGCAGAGAGATATACATTATACATGGAGATATCATACATTTGTGGGTAGCTTGCGCCCAACTTAACCCTAGGTCTCACCTATATATACCTAGCCTCGGTGTGCTTTTCATAGACTTTTGGGAGATATCTTTGGTGTATCATGACTTTCTTTGTCCTTCCTTCAACATGGTATCAGAGAAAATTATGCACTCTTCAAAAACTTAAAACGATCATAATTTCTTCATCCGATATTGGAATTTGATGATCTAAGAGTCATTTTTAGGATTTAAAGGCATTTTGAGACTGCTCGTCACATCATATTTGTCAAATTCTACACAAAAAAATATCTACACTAATATAGCAGCTTTAATCACATAGAAGAACACTTTATCAATGTGACCACTTGATGCATCGATTATCTCTTGTTTACGCTTTATGGATTCATGTATACAAATTGGATCTTCTCTTTGAGTTCTACGTGGATCTTCTCTTCGAGTTCTCAACTCCAGTTTTTCTCATCAGATATTTCTAGGAATGTTTCTCTATTCCTAATTATTTCTAATCATATTTAAGTTTTGTATTATATCACAGATTTGGATGCATGTTTTTCTTTCCCTTATATCCATTATCTACTTTGATAGTTATACATGGATCTTCTCTTCAAGTTCTCAACTCCGGTTCTCCATCACATATTTCCAAGACTAATTATTTCTAATCATATTCAAGTTTTGTTTTAAATCACAGATTTGGATGTATGTTTTTCTTTCCCCTATATCCATTATCTACTCTAAGCCTATTCAATTATTTATTGACTCTTAGCCTATTCAATTCTTTTCTATTGCATACACACATAAAAATCAATATTGACATAGTATATCTATTTTATGGAGATTATTGCTTCTATGTGATATTATTGCAATTTGCTTCTATGTGATATTATTGCAATTTGCTACTCGCTAGAGATATGACATATCTTGATTTTTCATGGCTTCCTCTATGTTTTAATTTTCTAACAAGGTCTGATTGTGAGTGTGCATGCAGAAGGTAAGATATAAAGTCACTTTGTGCATGAAATAATTTAAAAGTTAATGTTTTTCTGAGTGCAAGTGCACGTCCAAGATTATGAGAAAGAGGAAAAAGTTGCATGCAGGTAAAGAAGCTTTGATCTAAGTTGCAAGCATGTAAATAAGTTTTAATTTAGCTATATGAGAGGAAAAGAAGCTTTGATCTAAGTTGCATGTAGAAAAAGAAACTTTGATCTAAGTTGCATGCGGGTAAGAAAGCTTTGATCTGTTACATGCGGGTAAAGAAGCTTTAATGTTTTGGGAATTTTACCATTTTCTTAAGATTTGAAGCTAACAATTGTGTGTTTCTGTATGTGATAACAATTATGTATCATGTGGACACTTAAGCACTATGATTGGATATAGGCTTGCTATGCAGCTTTTTTATATGCTATGGTTTTGATCCATTTTTCATACAATTGAAGCTTGTTCACATGCTATGGGTTTCAATTATCACATCATGCTTTATACTTCTAGAACTAGTTTTGGCATGTATACATTAACTTACAATGTTATAGGCTATGGATTTTGATGCGAAATACAATCTCTTGAGCCTTTTGCAGATAACAGATAATTTTGGCATCTATACATTATCTTATAGTGTGTAATAGCTTTTCCTTTTTTTGCATGGATGGTGTAGGTATTTGAAATTGATGTAAAGATTAGATTTTACAACCTTACGTAGACTTTATGATAAGTTCACTTTTATGTCGTTTGGCTTTAAGATTTTGATGAGCTATTTGGCCTTATAATTTATGTCGTTTGGCCTTATGCTTAAGATTTTGATAATCTGTTTTGCCATCTAATTTATGTTGTTCGGCCTTTTGCTTAAGATTTTGATGAGCGGCTTGGCCATATGCTTAAGATTCTGATGAGTTGTTTGGCCATATAATCTATGTTGTTTACCATATTATTTTATATGCTCACTTATGATACAGCCTACCAAGTGGGTGCACACATGAGGCATGGTATGTATCATACAGATGAAGTATGATTGATTCATATATTCTATTGGGGATGGTGCTATGTTATTCTATTGGACATCTATTTGGATGACTATTGGATGTTGATGCTGCTATATTATCTCATTGGACATCTATTTGGACCATTCTATTAGACGAGATGACCATTGGATGCTATTATGTTATTCTATTAGACATCTATTTGGACAACTATTGGATGTTGATGCTGCTTTATTATCTCATTGGACATCTATTTGGAACATCCTATTGGATATCTATTTGGACGACTATTGGACGAGATAAACTTTGGATGCTATTATGTTATTCTATTAGACATCTATTGGATGTTGATGCTACTATATTATCTCATTGGACATCTATTTGGACAACTATTAGACAAGATGACCATTGGATGCTATTATGTTATTCTATTGGACATCTGTTTGGCCCACTATTGGATATTGATGCTATTATGTTATTCTATTGGACATCTGTTTGGCCCACTATTGGATATTGATGCTATTATGTTATTCTATTGGACATCTGTTTGGCCCACTATTGGATATTGATGCTGTTATATTCTATTAGATATCTATTTGCATAACTATTGGATATTGATACTACTATATTATCTCATTGGACATCTATTTGGACCATTCTATTGGACATCTATTTGGACAACTATGCTGTTACATTATTCTATTGGACATTTATTTGGACCACTATTGGATGATACCTGCTGTTATATTATTGATTGAACATATGTTTGGACCATTCTATTGGATATCTATTTGGCCAACTATTGGATGTTGATGCTGCTATATTATCTCATTGGACATCTATTTGGACCATTCTATTGCTCTACAGGCTATGAAGGGTCTGTGGGTTTTTCCCTTCTTAGTCCCCAACGGTTTTTCATCCATAGCTAGAGACCTTTGTTTGAGTGAGGGTGCTGGAGCTATATATAGCTTGTTGAACCCATGTTGGGCTCGTTATTGATAGATATTTGGTGTGGTAATGTTGGCACTATATGTGAAAGAGTAAATCTAACCAATGTGGTTTAAAATCTAACCAATGTGGTTTAAAATAACCCCCTCCCCAATTTGTACTTTTCCCTTAGATTTCTTGAAATGAAAAAAAAATTCTTACCCAAATCATATACATATTTGCTTGCATGGTTTTAGTAAAGTATCTCCTACCATATCTAAAATATTATGCTTGCATAATCTCTTAAGAGATTATGCTTGCATAATCTCTTAAGAGATTATGCTTGCATAATCTCTTAATACATAAGATCCTAAAGAAAAGAAGTAATGCATTAGCATCAATGTATTTTGTCTTATCCATATGAGCTAATGCAATATATTTAATGTAAAACAGCGCATGCATTGAAGTTTATCGTTAATCTCTTCTGCAAAGGATTTTTTTCATTATGCAAAATCTAAGCTTATACATAATATCTTAATGCATAATAGCTTTTTTTTCTCTATACATAAGCTTATACATAAGTTCTTAAGACATATAAATTTCTTAAAGGTTAGAAATCTCTAACATATGTGAGGGTTCCCAAATAAAAATAATGAGAACTTGAGGAGAAATCTCCTAATTGAGAATGAGTGTCAAGGAAACCCACAAAGGAAAAAAGTTTTTTTGTCTTCTTGTACATGTGTTTTTCTTACAAATAAGAAAGAAAGATATGAAGAGGACCATAAGTGTGTAAGAAGAAGAAAAATACATTTGTTTTTATAAATAGGGCCTTTAAATAAATAGTATGTTACAAAAGTATACATGATTTAATAATCCTACTTGAATAAAATTTTAAGAGAAAATACAAATTATTATTATTATAAAATAGAGGATTAAACTAAAACAAAAAATCTAGATTTATCAAAATAATATTTTAATGTAAAAAATAAAGCTTCATATTTTTTATAAAAATGAAAATAGAAGAAGATATATCAACGTACCAAACCATAAAGTAGTGTTAAAGATATCTATAATGGTTTTCATGAGTGGCCCCACCATTGTACAAAATTAGTTTATATCCCATTATCACAAAACTACCAGATTTAATGAAGAAAAAGTTCAAATCATGTACTTCTATTGAAAGAGATGTAATTATTATAGGGTAGCTAAAGTTGTCTACAAATAATTAAAAGTGTATCTTTAAATTTGAAAAGTGCTTAGACATTTGCTAGTCCAAGACATATAATCATGTACTTCTATTGTGAGAGTTATGTAATTGCATTCACAATAGCTAAAGTTGCATACTACACAATCAAAACTATATTGTTTAACTTGGTAAGGGCTTAGACACTTTCTTAGAATACTAATTTAAATGCACCACTTCAAATGCATTTGATCCTTTTTTTTGCATCTTCTTTCATCATATGTTTGTGTTCATTAAATGGGTGGAAGTTAGATCTAAAAAATCTCGCATATTTGGCATGAGTGGTGTAGGAAAGTTCACATTATTCCAACCCACCAATAAAAGCTCTAGCACTACTTCAAGCATGTCCATATTACACAAATGAAAAAGTTCAAATAAAGGCAAGAGTCCACACAAAGTGACATCATGAACTTGCCCATACTATATGTAAAGAGTGAGTTGAGAAAATAATATGTTCTTTATTGGCTCAATTTTGCACTAAATAATTGCAATGATCCATTTAATTCAAATAACATCATCCAAGAAGAACTCGTACAAAAAAGAAATAGAACTTGTAAAAAGTAGAAGTTATGCAATATTACTAGTGAAGCCTTTTAAAAAAGGTTCCTTGGAATAAGTGGGAGAAATTGTGCTCATTCAATGGGGTGATGGATATGAATAATTGAGTGCATGTGCAAAACATTTATTGCATCATTGTCCCACTCACTAAAGAATTGTTGATTGATTCCATGTCCAACATATCTCTTGCATCATTTTCCTTCCCAATCCTTCTTAAAATTAGACTCTCACTTTGATAATCACTATAAAATCAATAATCTTTAAAATGGAAAATAGCCATATTTTGGAAGATTTTTTAGTATGCAAGAAAATGTGATATGAGGAACCATCTCACATTTTCTAATATGTAAGAAAATGTGATACGAGAACTCGTATCTCTGAAAATAAGAAAACCATAAAAGGAAACAAAATTGTAAAGGAAATGAGTAAGTAATAACCTTGTCTTTGATTGTTTTTTGGGACATGGTAATTTCTTTCATATTCCTATATATTATAAAACTCTCTAAAAGAGTTGAATATACTAGGTAGTCTTTTAGGAAGGTGATAACATTTGGTGATTAAGTGCTAAAAACTACTCGACATAGCAACCATTTTTCCTCCAAAAAACAAGGATGAAAAGCATACATATGGTGTAAAAGGGTATAATTACAAATTTAATATATTGGAAACATTGTTTAAAATTTAGAGAACTTCATAGGGCTCTTGAAATAAAGTGATCCATTGGAATAACAAAAAAATTTCTCTAAAATATTTTTTTGATGTAAAACAATAGTTAATGGCATTAGTATACATACATTTACGAGTAGAGATATAAGCATATCATTGTGCCCTCAAGAATAAACTCTCTAATACTTTGTAAAAGCATTAATGTGCTGATATACCATAGAAATGCTAATGACCTATCACAAAGCCTAAGGGTTATGCAATATCATAGCTTGTAATAAGAATTAGGCTACTATTAAATTATGTGATAGATTGAGAGATGGAAAGTTTTTTTCTCCAATTTGTCTATACTATATGATGTGATAAGATAGAACTAATAGTTCCTCCTTGTATTGCTATTTATAGATAAAAAAAGACGGTGGAAAAGAATTCACTTCTAAAATAAGAAGGTGCAAAAAAATATTATGTCTAAATGAAACTCAGCACTTGTATATATGAAAAGATATTATGTCCAAACAAACTTTACCACTTGTATGCATCCACTTCATGCATGTTCTTTGGTGAATAAAAGTTGAATTGCACTTTTATCCTCCATTACATATTATATAAAAAAAGTTCAAATCTTATTTTACTTTGTTGAGGGGGTATTCATGTGATGTGTGTCTTCTCTAAAGTCATTGCTATTACCTTTTTTAAGGTAGCCTTTTATTTTATAAACATATTAATACGAAAAGAAATTCAATGATCTTCATGTAGAATTGTCTAAAGTATTTTTTAGCTTGTGAAAGTTTGATTGCATCTATGTTTGTATAAACATTAGAAGGTTGCTAGATCCCGTTAACATGCTAACTCTAACTATATAAATACTACTACTCATTGTGATTTAATTTAAAAAATGTCTTATCACAATTCAACCAAGTAATATTATACTCAAGCGTGCATATGTTTTGTTAACCCACATTGATAACTCTCACAAGAAAATTATACATTGACATCACTAAAAAAATAGTAACTTTTATGTTGTGTCAGTGTGTTTGAGTGGGGAAGGGGGGAGAAAGAGAACATGCACGTGTGTGTGTGTGTGTGTGTGTGTGTGTGAGAGAGAGAGAGATAGAGAGAGAGAGAGAGAGAGAGAGAGATATTTGAATGTTTTTCCAATATATATAACATTATAGGATACTACCATTGGTTTTGGAAAAATATAGGAAGAGGAAGTTATTCCCCTTATCTCTCTCATACCATCATCATTTCTTCTACCAGCACCACAGGAAAATTCTTTGAAACATGATGATTGTAAGAAGATTTTTTCCAAATCTATAAAAATTAATTAAAAATAAAAATTTGACCTTTCAAAAAAAGGCTTTTCTACATTCAATGATGCTCTTTTACTAATTTGATATAGGTGGCCCTTTACGTGGAACTTATGGGAAGTTCAAAATATATATTTGTATTTTTGATATGGACCCACCTATTAGTTTTTTCTTGAGATTTATTAAAATTGGACAATGAAAAGATGTGAATGGATGAAAAATAAAACAATGACAACATAAACATAAAGCATAGTGTAAGAGATAACCTTATAGAACAAGTAAAAATAGGGATGTGATACAAAAGACTTATGCACCATGGTTTGCCACGATGCAATTATAGAGTTGGAGGAGCGTTCTAATTTTGAGGAAACCCTATCATCATAGACTTGCAATCAATTATTTTTACTTAAATAATTTTATAAAAAAACTTATATAGAACTGTGATTAATATTGTGTGATAAAACACATATTTTTCAAATGTTTTGCATGTCATAAAATTAAATTTAAAACCAACATAAAGGAAACATGGAAATAGAATGAGGAATGCTTAGAACACAATATATAATTTTATCTCAAGCATACACCCTTCCTTTCACCTCTTATTACCTCTTGTAATAAAATAATGCAGCCCCTTTTCCTTGTGTTTCAAGACCAAATTGTCTATGCCAAAGAACAAACCTTCTTAAAGCATCTTAATTCCAACTCAAGGGCAACCATATTTTAGCACTTTTAAGTAGAAAATAACATCAATATTATGTCTATGTATTCAATTCGTAAGATGAAACAAAAAGGTGCCAAGTTATTGAGAGTCATTGAATGGTAAATAGATTTTTTAACTAAGATGTTTGAAATCAAAAGCTATAAAGGATTAAAGCCAATAACAAAATTCATAATTATAAGATTAGGATATCTAAATCTTGATTTTAACATAATCTTGGTGCTCTAATAATCATGGAAAAGAATTCATAATCCTGATTATTCAAACAAGTTTATAAATACAATCATTTTATAGCTCTACTTAGATCTAACTAACCACAACAAAAAACAACTAGTGGCTCCACATGTGCCCATAGCATTCTATCCAAAACCATAAAATTTTGACCCTCATGTTGGACTATTCTTTAAACCCTTGTTCTACTTCCTCATTCCAACTATACAAATGAGCCATAAAATAATGTAGGAAAACCCTTTTCCTTAATCAAAACAGAAAACAAATTAGTGATTTTCCATGTCAACAGAAGGAGACCAAATATTTCAACGCTTCCCTTGAAGGGATGTGCTTATTTGAACATATTTAGTGACTATATCTTCCCCAACACCCTTCATGGGTGAGAACCACATTGAGTATTAAAATTCCTCCTCAGTCAGCTTGCCATAGGGCTATTTTTCTTGATATTTGTTCATGCACCAATGTACATGCTGGCATCTCTCATCTCTAGAGAGCTTGTTTACAACAAAGTTTTTTATTTTTCATGCACCAATCTAGGTGCTAACATCTCTCATCAAGACAGAACTTATTTTACATCAAATGTTTTTGGGACTATATCATGAGGCTCTCGATCCTTCGGCTTTTGCCCAAAAAAGGTTCACAAATTTTGGCTTATCTTCCCTTCTAAGAGATCTTAGAGGATAATATATGTATAAGGGAGAAATCCTCAACAACAATAATGAAGAATTTACTAATGAAGCCCAATTTGATAACAAATTTTGTTGATGATGCAACATTGATAGAGTATATTTAAATAATAAAAAAGGATTTTGTAAAGAATGTATTGGTGATATCCCATTTGCTATCATTTATTTTATGATGCAACATTGATAGAATATTTAAATAATAAGAAAGACTTTAGTAAAACATCTAAAAATAATCATAATATTGATGTGCATATGGATTGTAGGAATCAGGGGTCCTAGGCTATGGATGCTGATAGATCACCATAGTGGATGTGTAGGAGAGAGAGACTTAAAGCTGAGTCCATGGAAATGACCTACACATAGATGAGAGAGAGTAAGCTACATAGGGACAGAGAGACCAAAAGGGAGAGAGAGAGACAGAAAGATGTGACACTCAAGTCAAGAGGGAAAGTTTGCGCAACTCAAATGATATTCATTGTGATAATGAATCTACCTAGATAGATGCTTTTATTGGCACCATGGCCTTATCTTTTGACCCTAAATAAGAGGATATTCACATGTACTAATAACACTTCACTAGACTCCATACTAGCTCCAAATATCTAAAATAAAACCCCTTCAGAGTAATGGTGGAATTTCATGCATAAACTTCAACAGGAAATAACGGAGAAGAGCCTTTTATAGAAACAAGGTGTTAGAAATTCAAAAAGAATCCAAAATATATAACTCAAATTTTTGGGGACTACCGGGCAGAGAACCCAACACAAATAACTGAAAGCTAACAAACTTCCCACATGATAGAATGTCGATGATGATCTGATGTCGTTCTCTTCCATCAACATTTATAAAATTCTAGCACTTGAGTGCCAATTGTCCATAAAGTTATTCCAAAGAGTAGATGCTTCACAATGGTGTTTTTCGTACTGATAAATAATCTTTTTAGACATGATAGCCAATGCATCGAACCCAAGTAAACCAAGTAAACCAATGAGCTCCTCCATTACTTGTTTTGTCAAAATTGATATGATGACATACGTGAGCTATTTCAGAGGACTCCAATTAATAAGAACAACAGCTAAACCCCAAGGCCAAGACTCAGGAGTAGGTACGTTGATACAGAAGATAGTCTCTATTTGGCTTGTTATATGGGTAACATAAAAGTAGACGGTTGGGCCAATGGGGTGGTGCTAATGTGGGATAGAAAAGGAGGCTAAAGGCCTGCAGAGGTTCGAGCTCACTGGTGAAGCGATAGATTAAGAGTAGTGAGGTGCCTATCAAAGAAAATGGAGAAGGAAAAAATGTATATGGACTCTAAAGACTATAGAGTTATGGGTATTAACAAGGAGACACACGTAAGAGAGTAGGCACACGTGGCGGAGAATGCAGGATAAGCTGGTTGAAAAACCCAGGTCATATGGTGGAGGAGGCAGCTAGGGTAGAACATCAACTACGGGAGAGAGACGTGAAAGAAACGCCCCTGTGACGATCAACTAGGGTCAGATCCCTTTATACTAGCATCCCCTCAGATGGGCGGGAGGAGGTCGTTGAGCAGTTAGTGATGCCAATCCTATCGCCAGTAGTGCCCGCTGGCCAGCTGCACTATTGGGGATAGGAGGTGGTCCATAGCTCTCAGTAGTGCTGGAGGGGATGCTTCACAACCTAGGCAGTGTGGTGGAATAGATGGCTTTTTGTGATAAAAGAGGTGGTCCATGGCTCTCGGCAGGTGGAGAAGGAGGTGGTCCATAGCGTGGGCGATGGTGGAATAGACAGCTTCAGGCATCCATATTGGTGGTGCTTTGAGGACGATGGAGCTCGCAGAGGAAGAATAGATTGCGTCGGCATTTTCATGCAAATGGGAAGAATAGATTGCTTCGGCATTTTCATTCGACTGGGAATTACTGGTGACTTGCTCTGATACCATATAAGAAAAAGTGTCTCCGGCTTAGGAGGCTCATAGATCACGATGGTGGGTGTGTAGAAGAGAGAGAAAAAAGCTGGAGGGATTTGAGGCTCAGGCCATGGAAGTGATGCACAAGGCTAAGAGAGAGAGAGAGAGAGAGAGAGAGGGAGAATACTTAAGCCAAGAGAGGAAGTTTGTACAGCTCAAACGATATTCACTCTATAATAATGAATCCATCCAAATACATGCTTTTATATGCACCAAGGCCTTATCTTTTTCACCACAATAAATGAAGAGCACGACCACGTCAAAAGCTTGCAAATTTAAAAGAATCTATATATAGAGAAAAATATTGACATGGATATCAGTGCAGCTATGCATGTAGCTATGAGCATGCGGCTACAATCAATGATTAATTGCATGTATAGTAGCATAGATATCCGCGTATACAACCGCATATGTGTGTGTGTGTGTGTGTGTGTGTGTGTGTATCCATGCATACAAGTGCATATATAGCCATGTATATTTGCTTATACAACTACATATATAGCCATGTATATCCGCTTATACAACTGTATATATAGCAATGTACGGCTATAGCTACGATCTGTTTGTAAAAACAAACGGGAACAGAATGGGTGAGATTTGTGGAGATGTGCCCCACATCTCTCTCCTATTCTTTCCCTATTTTTGTTTTTGAAATCTCACTATTTAAACACTAGTTAATCACATTTTTTTTAGATCACTTAAACACTTAGAAAATTAAAATAATTACAATACAATAATGTCATGACTTATATTGCAAATTACATACATAGTTGCAAATTAGACAGTCTATTATACCTAGATCCTAAACTACATTTTGTTGAGCTTGTTGCACTAAATTGGTAAGCTCATTATGATCTGTTGCTTCTTGCATAGAAGAGATAAGATGATTCTGCATCCACTCTTAGATTTCTTCAAAAAGATTCTCTTGAGCTTTGTTGATGTCATCATAAGTTCACCCGCCATGCTCTTGTATGCCATGAACAAGATCTGCAACATACTGATTTCTACAAAGAACAATGTTATATGCATCTTGATTTAAAGAAAAATAGTAAAAAGAGTATTTTTGTACTTTATCGATATATTTGTTGATGCCTTAATTGATTGGAAATCCATGTCTACCTTCCAGAAGTCGTGGAAGAACTATTTAAGGATTTGACAAGCCTCTCAGATTTGCTATCAAGATTACAACCTGCAAAACAGGTATAACTTCACGCAGAGTTATTAGAAACTAGTTATATGGATACTTAAAATTACGAGAACATGTGCACTCTACAACCCAACACAGGCAAAATCGGTAAAATCTGTTGTATGTGAAAGTTGACTCCAAAAATAGATTACGTTTTACTTTTTTATCAAAGTTCGATATGCATGTCCATATACACACTTAAAGGCTTTCTTTGAGTATACTAACTAATTGGAAACTCAATCTTGAATTTTCACTTAATTTTAACACTTAGATATTTTGCTGTTGGAGGGATTTGAGGCTCGGGCCATGGAAGTGATGCACAAGGCTAAGAGAGAGAGAGAGAGAGAGAGGGAGAATACTTAAGCCAAGAGAGCAAGTTTGTACAACTCAAACGATATTCACTCTATAATAATGAATCCATCCAAATACATGCTTTTATGAAACTCTAAGTTTGCTTACATGCATGAGACACGGGTCTCCACTTTTAGAGTTCTAATTTTGGTTCACGTTCTATTCTTTACACGATTACTTTATGCTCGTTGACTGGTGCATGCCTATTTTGGCTACGTTTCTCATATCTCGTACATGGTCTGCAAGTTCTGCGATCTTATCTTGTACGTGTTCTCATAACCCGACATGGCAAACACAATACTTGTTAATGGATTTCCTTCAAGGCAGCGTTCTATGCCTATTTTGGCTACGTTTCTCATATCTCGTACATGGTCTGCAAGTTCTGCGATCTTATCTTGTACGTGTTCTCACAACCCGACATGGCAAACACAATACTTGTTAATGAAATTCCTTCAAGGCAGCGTTCTATTCCTCTTTTCGAAGGCCAAGGATTTCCCAAGATGCTATGAATTTTGGAAGGAGACGACTTGGCAGATATTATTCTTGGTATTCTTGCATGCCCTTCTCAACATATTGATCCACTTCAAAATGATGTTATTATTACCGAAGGTCCTATTTTTGAACAGTGGAAAATTGATCATGCACACTGGATTCGTTGATAAGGCTGCTCGTCGGTATATACTTTTTGTCCTTAACGATTCACTCATGCTAGATGTTTATCTATTATCCACGTCATATGCTATATGGGACTATCTTATCACCATGTTTGAGAAGAAAACTGTTACAAAGATTTTGTATCTCCATAATCTTCTCGACAAGCTTCAATTCAAGGCAGGTATATCCATGTCTAGTCACATTGAATCATTCAAAGGAGTTATGAATCAAGGCAAGTACATCCATGTCTAGTCACATTGAATCATTCAAAGGAATTATGAATCAACTTTTTGCTTCAAGGGATCCTATTCCTCGAACTCAATTGGTTACACACCTTCTTGATACGGTGAAGGATCCTTTGTATGATAATATTGTCACTATATTATCTAACAAAGATGGAATTGATGTTGAGCATACATGTATTTCTTTGATTGAATATTCTCAATGTCATGATCATCAGACATCAGTAACTCATGAAACGGTCATGCTTGCCCAAGAGTACGCAGAATCAGAGATAGCCTTTGCTGTCCGGAGACGTCCATTTCAGCAATGCCCTTCTTCCTCCTCCCAATTTACATCTCATGTGGCTTCCAAAGAGGAGGTAATTCTTCTTGTTTGAGATTTTCTCAAAAGCGTTGTTCTTATTCTGACAAAACTGGTCACTTGGTATCAGAATGTTGGGCACGAGAGTAGGATGAAGAACATGGTATTACAAATAAGCAACCTCATTTATCAAGGGGTTCTTCCTCTTCTGCAACCTGTGAATATTGTGGGAGCACAAGGCATTCATCCAGTCAATGCTTCAAGAGGCGTTATCATGAAGCTTGAAATCAAGCTTATGCTACTCAACAAAATCCTCATGATGAAGACAAAGTTCATCAAGAGGCTGATTTGGTTCATTATAATGTGTCTCCAGAAAAGGTACTATATGTTCGTGATGGTTCTCTCTTTATTGTTGATTCTGGTGCTACTGGAAACATGACATATCACTTGCAATGGTTACACAATTATCATCCCATTCCTATCAACAAAATGGTTTATCTTGCTGATAATACAACTTGCCAAGTAATGGGTATTGGCGACTTGTATTTGGGAACTTCTTCCTCAACCAAAATACTGCGAGGAGTTTTATATGTTTGTGATTTACAAAGAAACTTACTTTCTGTTGCGCGGCTTGTGGATGTTGGTCTATTTGTTGGATTCGATAATACAAAGTGTCGTATCAAAAAGGATGGCACCACTATTGTGGTTGCTTCTCCACATGGTAATCTCTTTGAACTTTCATTGAATGAGGATGTTGCAAATGTTGTTACAGCTCTAGGAGATCTGGATTGTAGGCTATGGCATCATCGGTTTGCTCACTCAAATTTCTTAAAGCTTGATATTCATCGTCATGATCTTGTGAGAGGTATGGACCTCAAATCTCACCCGCATATGGGGATATGTGAATATTGTGCTCTAGGCAAACGTCATCGTAAGCCATTTCCAATGTCTACAAATATTCATTCAAATAATCTTTTGGATCTCATTCATACTAATATTTGTGGACCCTTTCCTCCATCCAAGTCTTGCTACTGTTACTTTATTACTTTTATTGATGACTATTCATCACGGTATACAAATGTCTTTTTGCTATGACATAAATTAGAAGCATTGGACACATTTAAGAGGTATCAAATATTTGTGGAGAATCACACTAGTCACAGAGTCAAAATTCTTCGAAGTGATAATGGTGGTGAATTTATTTCCAACTTATTTCATGATCATTGCATCAACCACGGCATCCACCATGAGTATACCATTCCATATTCTCCCCAACAGAATGGAGTTACATAGCGAAAAAATTGTACAATTTTGAATGCAATTAGATGCATGCTTATTCATCATTCTAGATTATATGTCTCTTGTTGGGCAGAAGCAGTATTGATAGCCATTTTTGTTCAAAATCATCTTCCAACTATTACACTTTTTGGTAAGATTCCAATCATAGCTTGGACATGCCAAACTCCTTCTGTTGCACATTTCCAAGTCTTTGGGTGTATTGCTTATATTCATGTCCCAAAAGAGACACGACACAAGCTAGAACCTTCAGGTTTAAAGGTTATTTTTATTGGTTATTTTTACAACTCAAAGGGTTACAAGTTTTACGATCCAAGTTCTCAAAATACAATTGTTAGTCGAGATGCTATATTCAATGAGCAATTGATGGGAGGTTCGTGGTCCACGGATGATGCTGATGATACAAAAACATTACTCACTTCTTTTCCTTCTCTACTTTTGGACAATGATTTTCATGATGACAACACTGTTCGTGGTCCACGGATGATGCTGATGATATGGATGATGCTGATGATACAAAAACATTACTCACTTCTTTTCCTTCTCTACTTTTGGACAATGATTTTCATGATGACAACACTGTTTTGATGGATATTGGAGACAAGTCTATTGATGTTCATCCTACAGTTTCAAAGGAGGAGACTGCTACAGATCTTGATATCTATGTTGATCTTCCTATTGAACTTGAGCATGGTGCAAATCATGTATATGATGATGATCTTGAAACCTTTAATCACGTATTGAATGTTTGTGAAGATCCTTCAACTTATGCAGAAGCTATGTCCTCTCCACAAAAGGAACAATGGAAGGAAGCCATGGAAGCTGAATATGAGTCTTTGATCTCGAAAGTACATGGGTTCTTACCAATCTACCTTTTGATCGTACTCCTATCAAAGGTAAGTGGGTTTACAAGACTAAAACAAAGGCAGATGGATCCTTTGATAAATTCAAAGCTTATTTAATTGTTGCAAAAGGATACTCACAAATTGCAGGGATGGACTATCATGACACTTTTTCACCCGTACATTGTAGTACAAACATTTAAGTACTACTAGCTTTTGCAACTCAGTTTGATTTGGAAATACATCAAAAAAATATAAGACAGCTTCTCTTAATGGAGACTTAAAGGAGGAAATATATATGGAGCAACTTGAAGGATTTACAATTCTCGGAAAGGAACATCTTGTATGCCAACTCCACCGTGCTTTGTATGGACTAAAACAAGCTTCACAATCATGGTACATCAAGATTGATCAATTTCTCACATCTCAGGGGTTTGTTTCTTGCTTCTCTGATCCAAATCTTTATATCAAGATTAATGTGAATAACCATTTTGTGATATTGGCCCTTTACGTTGATGACACTATACTTGTGTCTAATAATCTATCTTTCATGCAAAAAGTAAAAAAGGTTTTATCCTCAACCTTTGATATGGTGGATCTTGGAGACATCCATTCATGCCTTGGTATTCAAGTTCAAAGGTATCATCACAATGATATTTTGCTTCTTCGTTGTCAAACAAAATTTATCCAAGATATTGTTCAAAAGTTTGGATTGGTTACTGCACATTCAGCAAACACTCCTTGTCTTGCAAGCTCTACTAGGAGTACTTCTACAAATATTGAGGCCGAATAATTAGCTTTAAATCAACCCTATGCTAATCTTGTTGGTTGTCTTCAATTTGTGGGCATGAGCACTCGTCCTCCTGATATTCTATTTGTAGACAATCTTTTAGGGCAATACTTGTCCTCTCCATCTACATGCCATTGGTCTCAAGCTAAACGTGTTTTGAAGTACTTGAAGGAAACTACAGATTTCGAACTTGTATATCGTCGTCAAGAAGACATATCTTTATCAACTTCTCTTAATCTTTTGGGTTATTCAGATGTTGATTGGGCAAGCTTTAACTTGTCCATGCAATCCACCAATGGTAATTGCTTCTTTATCAACGGTTGTTTGGTATCTTGGACTAGCAAGAAACAACGCTGTATTGCAGTTAGGCTACTACAGAGTCAGAATATGTAGCTGCATCTTGAGCAGCTCGTTAATTGGTTTGGCTTCGACAATTGCTTGCTGATATTGGTCATTCTCCTTCCTCAAGAACTCCTCTTAGATGTGACAACCAAAGTGCTATTAGTCTAGCCAAGGACTACGTGCAACATAGCAAGTCCAAGCATATTGCAGTTCATTATCACTATGTTCGACATGAAGTAAGGAAAGGAGCAATAATGATAGAACTTTGTCCAACTGATCAAATGATTGCAGACATTCTCACCAAAGGACTCCATGAAGCTTAGTTTACACTTTTGCGATCAGAACTTGGACTTGGAGCAGCCTCTCTTTTTGGAGATTAGCACATCTCACGTCATGTCAATTTTGTCTAGACTTGTACACAGCCTATAGACTTTAGGACACCTTACACATTACTTCACATCATGCACATTTATTCTTTGTACTTTGTATATAGAAGCACATTGCACATGGACTTTAACGGTGGCATTGTACATTTATATGTAGGAGCTCGAGTTTTTCCCTTGTGCTCCCAAGGGTTTTTTTACTCGCAGTTGGATACCTTTATTTGAGTGGGGGTGCTGGAGCTATATCTAGCTAGCCCTGACTCACTCTAGGTCTTGCCTATATATATGTGACTTGTAACTAATATGATTCATTCTTGTGGAGCGTATGTGGTGTCTATTGTCTCGTCTCTCTCCATCTCTCAACAGGTAGAGCCCTCTATGCATTTACATAAAACATCTACCTTATGCATAGAGCTCAAAACACCTCTATACATAAGGTAAGATCCCTTATGAAAATGTATAAATAGCTCTCATACATTTGGTATATTCCTCTATAGATTTGCATAAGGAATCTTCCTTATCCATAGAGGTCAAAGAGAGCTCTGTGACAAGGTACAAGCCATTATGAAAATGCATAGAAGATTCTTTGAGTACTACATATAAGGTTAAGCCCTTAAGCAATCTCGTAGAGACCTTTCATGCATTCTTTTGTAGATCCCTCTTAGTAAATTCACAACAGCTTTAGCTTAAGCATATATCTCAAAGAGAGCTCTATGAAATAAGGTAGTTATATAACTTCATAGAGCTCTCATGCATTTGGTAGAGCACCCTATACATTCGTATAAAGGGCTCTATCTTATGCATAAAGCTAATGCATTTTGTAAATCCTTTATGCAGAGAGATATACATTATACATGGAGATATCATACATTTGTGGGTAGATCTTGTTGGAGCTATATATAGCTTTCGCCCAACTTAACCCTAGGTCTCACCTATATATACCTAACGTCAGTGTGCTTTTCATAGACTTTTGGGAGATATCTTTGGTGTATCATGACTTTCTTTCTCCTTCCTTCAACATGGTATCAGAGAAAATTATGCACTCTTCAAAAACTTAAAAACGATCATAATTTCTTTATACAATATCGAAATTTGATGATCTAAGAGTCATTTTTAGGATTTAAAGGCATTTTGAGACTACTCGTCACATCATATTCGTCAAATTCTACACAAAAAAAAAAATATCTACACTAATATAGCAGCTTTAATCACATAGAAGAACACTTTATCGATGTGACCACTTGATGCATCGATTATCTCTTGTTTACGCTTCATGGATTCATGTATACAAATTGGATCTTCTCTTTGAGTTCTACGTGGATCTTCTCTTCAAGTTCTCAACTCGAGTTTTTCTCATCAGATATTTCTAGGAATGTTTCTCATTAGGAATGTTTCTCTATTCCTAATTATTTCTAATCATATTTAAGTTTTGTTTTATATCACAGATTTGGATGCATGTTTTTCTTTCCCTTATATCCATTATCTACTTTGATAGTTATACATGGATCTTCTCTTCAAGTTCTCAACTCCGGTTCATCACATATTTCCAAGACTATTTCTCTTTCCCTAATTATTTCTAATCATATTCAAGTTTTGTTTTAAATCACAGATCTGGATGTATGTTTTTCTTTCCCTTATATCCATTATCTACTCTAAGCCTATTCAATTATTTATTGACTCTTAGCCTATTCAATTCTTTTCTATTGCGTACACACATAAAAATCAATATTGACATAGTATATCTATTTTATGGAGATTATTGCTTCTATGTGATATTATTGCAATTTGCTACTCGCTAGAGATATGACATATCTTGATTTTTCATGGCTTCCTCTATGTTTTAATTTTCTAACAAGGTCTTATTGTGAGTGTGCATGCGCAGAAGGTAAGATTTCAAGTCACTTTGTGCATGAAATAATTTGAAAGTTAATCTTTTTGTGAGTGCAAGTGCACGTCCAATATTGAGAAACAGGAAAAAGTTGCATGCAAGTAAAGAAGCTTTGATCTAAGTTGCAAGCATGTAAAGAAGTTTTAATTTAGTTATATGAAAGGAAAAGAAACTTTGATCTAAGTTGCATGTAGAAAAAGAAACTTTGATCTAAGTTGCATGTGAGTAAGAACGCTTTGATCTAGGTTACATGCGGGTAAAGAAGCTTTAATGTTTTTGGAATTTTACCACTTTCTTAAGACTTGAAGCTAACAATTGTGTGTTTTTGTATGTGATAACAATTATGTATCATGTGGACACTTAAGCACTATGATTGGATATAGGCTTGCCATGTAGTTTTTTTACATGCTATGGTTTTGATCCAGTTTTCATACAATTGAAGCTTGTTCACATGCTATGGGTTTTAATTATCACATCATGCTTTATACTTCTAGAACTAGTTTTGGCATGTATACATTACCTTACAATGTTTATAGGCTATGGACTTTGATGCGAAATACAATCTCTTGAGACTTTTGCAGATAACAGATAATTTTGGCATCTATACATTATCTTATAATTTGTAATAGCTTTTCCTTCTTTTGCATGGATGGTGTAGGTATTTGAAATTGATGTAAAGATTCTACAACCTTACGTAGACTTTATGATAAGCTCACTTTTATGTCGTTTGGCTTTAAGATTTTGATGAGCTGTTTGGCCTTATAATTTATGCCGTTTGGCCTTATGCTTAAGATTTTGATAAGCTGTTTCGCCATATAATTTATGTTGTTCGGCCTTATGCTTAAGATTTTGATGAGCGGCTTGGCCATATGCTTAAGATTCAGATGAGTTGTTTGGCCATATAATCTATGTTGTTTACCATATTATTTTATATGCTCACTTATGATACAGCCTACCAAGTGGGTGCACACATGAGGCATGGTTGGTATCATACAGATGAAGTATGATTGATTCATATATTCTATTGGGGATGCTGCTATGTTATTCTATTGGACATCTATTTGGATGACTATTGGATGTTGATGCTGCTATATTATCTCATTGGACATCTATTTGGACCATTCTATTGGACGAGATGACCATTGTGGGTGGATGCTATTATGTTATTCTATTAGACATCTATTTGGACAACTATTGGATGTTGATGCTACTTTATTATGATATTATCTCATTGGACATCTATTTGGACCATTCTATTGGATATCTATTTGGACGACTATTGGACGAGATAAACTTTGGATGCTATTATGTTATTATATTAGACATCTATTGGATGTTGATGCTACTATATTATCTCATTGGACATCTATTAGAACAACTATTAGACAAGATGACCATTGGACGCTATTATGTTATTCTATTGGACATCTGTTTAGTGCACTATTGGATATTGATGCTGTTATATTCTATTAGATATCTATTTGCATAACTATTGGATATTGATACTACTATATTATCTCATTGTGGACATCTATTTGGACCATTCTATTGGACATCTATTTGGACAACTATGCTGTTATGTTATTCTATTGGACATTTATTTGGACCACTATATTGGATAATGCCTGCTGTTATATTATTGATTGGACATATGTTTGGACCATTCTATTGGATATCTATTTGGACAACTATTGGATGTTGATGCTGCTATATTATCTCATTGGACATCTAATTGGACCATTCTATTGCTCTACAGGCTATGAAGGGTCTGTGGGTTTTTCCCTTCTTCTTAGTCCCCAAGGGTTTTTCATCCATAGCTAGAGACCTTTGTTTGAGTGAGGGTGTTGGAGCTATATATAGCTTGCCGAACCTAACCCTAGGTCTCACCTATATATACCTAACCTCGGTGTGCTTTTCACACATTTTTGTGAGCTATCTTGGGTGTATCGTGGCTTTCTTTCTCCTTCCTTCAACTTATCTCTCTATGCATTCATATACCCATGCATATAAATCTCTCATGCATTTGAAAATAAAAGTACTTCCAGAGCACCCCCACCATGGATACGACATTCAAGAAAAGATCAATGGGTTTGAAGCTTAACATGCATGATAGAAGAAAGACCTACACTTTAGAAAACATGAGCTACGTGAAAACAAAAATGTATAAGAGAGTTCTATGCATAGGGTAGGAGCCCTAAACAAATTCACAGAGAGCTCTCATGCATTTTGTAAGGCCCTATATGCAAATTCATAGGGCTCTACACTCTACATAGAGCTCAAAGAAAGCGTTATGTATATGGTAAGAGCCCTTTAGAAAATGCATAGAGCTCTCATGCATTCGGTAGATCCCTCCATGCATTTTCATATAAAGCGACCTACCTTATGCATTGAGCTCAAAGAGAGATCTATGCATAAGGTAAGAGTCCTTAATCATAGGCCTCTCATACATTTGGTCGAGCCCTCTATGCATTTGCATAATGGCTCTATATTATGATTGGAGAGGAAGAATGGAAAAGAATGGAGAGTATAATGGCTCTATATTATGATTGGAGAGGAAGAATGGAAAAGAAAATAAATATGCATTATACTCTATACATATAGTATACAATAGAAAACACATACCTAAATCCTAAACATAAAACCATGAAACATAAACACTCCGTGTAGGGTTGAAGCTTAGTTCAAGAGTTATCCAAAGAGATAATTTCCTAAACATTATTCACCTCAACAAAAAATGAAACTCACAAGAAATAATATTCAATTCATTATTAGAGAGAGAGGGACTAGATCAGGAATGCATAAGAAATAGAAGGTATGAGCATTTTGATTGAAAAATGATGAGACACGTATCTTATGATTGAGAGCACTATTCTCATGGAAGAGAGAACTATATTTGTTGAAGAGTAAGGAAAGAAGAAGATAAATGAAATAAACGTAAAACAGAAGGTAGGTACGTCATGGAATTAGGGTACTATAATGCGTCATGAACTGGATGGGATAATCCAAACTTTTCCCATTCAATGTAGCTATTTGCATGGCTATTAGGCTAGCTATACACTTGGCTAAACATGTGGATAGCCATGTGCGTAGTTGTGCGTAGTTAGCTGCATGTACAACCACACAATAGCCACATCACATTCATAACCATCGATATCACTACTTAAACTAGTCTCTTAGTACTTTCTCTCAATTATCTGGCTACCTTTTTGTAGTGACTATTGCTTAACCAAACAATAGCCACGTCACATTCATTACCATTGATATCACTACTTAAATAACTCTGTCAATACTTTTTGTCACCTATGTGGCTATCTTTTTAGAGATATAGCCTTCATTGTCCTGTAGTGACTTGATACTAATCCCCTTCATTAGGACTTGTTTGGGGTCTTCTTGGGCCCTTTAATTAGCCCCAAGCCTAATGACAGTCATTAAGGAGTGGTGCAATGGGAGAAGGCCATGTGGAGAAAAATGTTGGGTTTCCCTACCCCTAATATGTAGGGGTCAAACTTGAATCATACCATCTTCTTTTAAGAAATTGGGCTGAAAAATGCAAAATCTTTCAATAAAATCAAATTTCCCACCTTTTTTTAATAAAGACAGCTCAAACTGGTATAAATGACTCCACCCCTCAAAAAGTGGGCTAGGGCCAAAAACGCCCCCCCATCATTATCCCTCATTTAAAGCTACTTTTCCCTCTCCCCACTCCCTCTTCCTCTCTCTAAAACTAGCAATTTGGTTTTGAGTCTCTCTCTAACTAAAAGAGTCTTTTTTTGGCCTCCTCCCTCCCCATTCAGCCTTCCCCTTCCCTCCTAAAGTTAGATTTATCTTTCTGTGCCTTCTTGGCTATGGAAAGCTTGGAAAACAGTCCACTTTTTCCCCCATTAAGTCCATCCTCTCTTGCTTGCACACATTCTTCACTCTCCTCTTGCTAGCTTATACACATTCTTGACTCCTCTTGCCAGCTTATATGCTCTACTAGCATTAGGTTGCAGAGATCTTCTTGGCTATGGAAAGCTTGGAAAACAGTCCACTTTTTCCCCCATCAAGTCCATCCTCTCTTGCTTGCACACATTCTTCACTCTCCTCTTGCTAGCTTATACACATTCTTGACTCCTCTTGCCAGCTTATATGCTCTGCTAGCATTAGGTTGCAGAGATCTTCTTGGCTATGGAAAGCTTGGAAAACAGTCCACTTTTTCTCCCATCAAGTCCATCCTCTCTTGCTTGCACACATTCTTCACTCTCCTCTTGCTAGCTTATACACATTCTTAACTCCTCTTACCAGCTTATATGCTCTGCTAGCATTAGGTTGCAAAGATCTTCTTACACACCTACAACTTCATAGCATTTAGCTTAATCTGTTAGCCAAGCACAATGAGTCGTCGACCTCGTTCAAGGGTGGAGTCCTTTAGCAACAGCAACGAACAAGATGACACTGGCTTGTGGGTTACAAGCACCTTTGCAAAATGAATGTGGGTGACGATGCGTCCAAGCACAAGGGGAGCCCACAAAGTCTCTCGCAGATACATAGGGTTAAAGTCGCACCATTGGAAGGATCGCATAGTGGATCTCATGCAGGGGGCTGACGGAAGCAAGCAGGTGATGATCCAACACGTCTACAAGGCATCGCAACTCTGTGTTGACAATGCCAATCACAAACAGTTTCCTGCAAATTGTAAGTTTTATTTGTGCTTCTTGTTTTATGGGCTGCCATTTCTTAGTCAAACACTGCGCCATTGCCTCGCTCTTTCAGGTGCCATTGACGCATTGCACCCTTCTCTTTCGCCTTGCACCTACCACCTTCATGATTTTGCATCTCAAAGACAAATTTCCAGCTCGCTTTTGGGCCTTTCTCCCAGTAAGTGCACGGTAAAACCAATTGAACATTTCCTGAAACGCATTGCTGTGAACCTTGCCACCGCCATGACCTGTGTTCTTAAAATAGGCCACCTTGGCTTGGTAATTTGATTGTTCCATGCCTTGGTTGCTCCAGAGTGCAAGAGACCCATATTCATCTAGAAAGAAGGAACTGTGCGCATAGAGAATATGCATGTAGTGTGTTATATGAGTTTCCCCCCAAGCATCGATCATTTCTTCTGTGAATCTGTCAATCGAAGTCTTGAATGTAGCTATCTCTGCTTCATCAAGATACGGGCGCTCAAGAAGCCTCATCATCTCATCACAAGCTTCCCACACATGTGCACGCTTCAATCCTAGTGTCGCCTCATTGCCTCGATAGGTTGTTACATCACAAATCTGCTTCCATAATTCAAAATGTGTATGGCTTTGAGCCTCACCATAGTTTGAGAGCAGGTGTCTTGCTTTTGCACCACCCATACATATCTTATTAGGGTTATCTTGGGTACTTGATGGGTTTTTGCGATCCTTAGAGAGAGTGACAGCACATGCGTGAAGCCCCACGACGGATGATAAAACAACTTCAAGCTCTTGGTGGATACACTGTTCTCGCCGTGACTCTGGCTCCATGTTCCAAGCTTAATTGATGTGGAGCATCAACAATTTGTCCAGAATTCTAAGTCTTGCGTGCAAGGTACACACATGTACTCGCGACAGTGGAATTTAAAGAATAGGATTCCAAGTAGCATCCTCCTCTGCGCGAGATGGTGCCTTGCTTTGATTGCAGCTCATAATTCCATTGAGCCAGACGTGCATACCCTTCCCTTTTTGTAATTGATTTGAGCCCTTTGCACTTGCCTACTTAAGACCTTTCACCTTGGTTGCTTGTTTGGCCTTCCCCACTACGACACTTGGCATCCTTGGATGACAACAAAAGATGTTGGAGCTCTATATATGGCTCACTCTACCTAACTTGGTCTCACCTATATATATGTATCTTGTCCTCAATATGAATCAGTCTTTGGGAGCGTACATGATGTGTCTCTTGTCTCGTCTCTTTCTCTCTACATTTCAACATGGTATCAGAGCATCTATGAGGGAAGCATCTATGTCTTCTTGTTAAATTCATGATTCTAATTTCATGTCTTACAAGATTGTTCTTTGATTATGTGTTGTCTACATGATTTTATAGCTTAACTTGTTGTAATTAGAGTTGTTTCTTAATCGCGTCCTTAAAACCAAAACCTATCAAAAACGTTTGTCAAACGGAGTTGTGAGTCAAAAGTTATGACAGTTCAGGCAAACTGCATCTGTAAAACAGCAAAACAGGTTCTTTGTGTGAGCACACAGGTTTCGTCTTCATCAAGTGTCTTTGTGAGCACACAGGTTTCGTCTTCGTCAAGCGTTTTTAGCAACCCGCCCAAATCTAGCTTCTTCGTTAAGCGTTTTTAGCAAACCGCCAAATCTAGCTTTTTCGTCAAGCGTCTACCAATGAATCTTGCGTCCCACGTCTCGGATTTTGCTATTTTTAGCAAAGCGACCAATCTAGCTTTTTCATCCAGCGTCTACCAATGAATCTTGCGTCCCACGTCTCGCTATTTTGAGGACTCTTTTCTTATTTTGACGCCTCTTATCTCTTGCAGTCGTCCTTGTCTATGGTGTGCAAATTTTGTGATTTTATCTTATACGTCTTCTCACAGATAGATATGGCTATGACTGTTCTCGTCAATGGTTTTCCTTCTGGCCAACGTTCTGTTCCTTCTTTTCAAGGCCAAGGGTTTCCCGGTTGGAAAGCAAAGATGCTGTTAATTCTTGAAGGTGATGAGCTCTCAGATGTTGTTATTGGCAATTCTCCATGTCCGTCTCAGCCTATTATTCCGAATTCTGACAACGTTCTTATCACGGAAGGCCCTGTTTTTGATGCATGGCGTCTTGCTTATATGGATTGGCAGAGGCGTGATATAGCACCTCGTCGGTATATTCTTTCTGCTCTTAGTGATTCTCTCATGCTTGATGTGTATGACTTTCCTACTTCCCATGACGTATGGGAGTATCTTATAGCAAATTTTCAGAAAAAGCCTGTTTTACAGAAACACTTTATTTGAGAGGTTTGCTTTCAAAGTTACAGTATGAAGTTGGTACTGCTACGACGGGACATATTGATTCTTTCAAATCTATTATTAATCAACTTGCTGCTGCGGGTGATCCTGTTCCACGAAAGCAACTTATTACAATTCTTCTTGATACAATAAAGGATCCGTCTTATGACAACATTGTTACCATTCTTTCTAACAAGGACGGTCTTGATTTTGACCAAATTTGCATATCTTTGATTGAGTATTCTCAACGTCAACAACGACGTAGTGTTGGTCATGATGCAGTTATGTTTTCACAACAAGAGGAGCCTAAGTCACAACAGTTGGAACGGGCCTTTAATGTGCGAAGGCGTTCTTTTCAACGAGGCAACCGTAGAGGTGGTCGTCGTGGTGGTAGTTTCTCTCGTCTCAAATTTCCTAACAAGCATTGTTCTTACTGCAATAGGAATGGTCATACTGAAGATGACTGTTGGGCACGTCAATATGATGAAGAACACAACATTACCACAAAACAACCACGTTTATCTAGAGATTCTTCTTCTTGTGACTATTGTGGAAAATCTGATCATCCCTCTTCCATGTGCTTTAAGTGTCGATTTGATGTAGATCGAAATCGAGCATATGCAGCCGAGCATCATGATAATGTTATGCCTGAAACAAGTTGTGTTTTATGTTCAGTTCCCCCAGACAGAATACTTCATGTACGTGATGGTTCACTTTTCATTATTGATTCTGGTGCTACAGGAAATATGACATATGAATCTAAGTGGCTACATAACTATCATTCTTTACCTGTTAAGCGTGTTGTTTATCTTGCTCATGATACAACTTGCCAAGTCAAGGGCATTGGAGATTTATATCTTGGCACCTTATCTTCTTCAACTCGAGTTTTACGAGGGGTTTTACATGTCCCTGAACTTCAACGTAATCTTCTTTCAGTTGCAAGACTTGTTGATCTTGGTTTGTTTGTTGGATTCGACCACACCAAATGCCGCATTGAGAAAGATGGACAGATTATTGCAACTGCTTCTCGTAATGGCAATTTGTTTGAGCTCTCTCTTAATGATGCTGTAGCAAATGTTGTCACTGCTCCAGGGGATCATGATTGCAAGATATGGCATCATCGCTTTGTTCATGCTGATTTCTCAAAGCTTAAAGCTCATCCTCATATGGGAATCTGTGAGTTTTGTGCTCTTGGCAAACACAATCGTAAACCCTTTCCTCTCTCGAATTCAGTTCATTCTCATGATTTGTTGGATCTTGTTCATACCGACATTTGTGGACCTTTGCCTCCATCGAGAACACAACATCGTTATTTCATTACGTTTATTGATGATTACTCACGGTATACAGTTGTTTTCTTGCTTCAACAAAAATCTGAGGCGTTATCTGTTTTTAAGCAATTTCACAAGGCTGCCAAACTTCAAACTGGATGTCGCCTCAAGAAACTTCGCAGCGATAATGGTGGAGAATATGTGTCTCGTGAGTTTGAGAGTTATTGTACGGACCATGGTATTCATCATGAACATACAATTCCATATTCACCTCAACAGAACGGTGTTGCTGAACGTAAGAATCGCACTATTATCAATGCTATACGATGTATGCTGATTCATTCTGGGTTATCTCGTGTCTTCTGGAGTGAAGCTCTCTTGACAGTAGTCTTTGTTCAGAATCATCTTCCTACTACTGCTCCTTCTGGTAAGATACCCATCACAGCATGGACAGGTGAAATTCCTTCTGTATCTCATTTTCGAACCTTTGGATGTATTGCTTACATTCATGTTCCTAAAGAAACACGAGCAAATCTTGATGCTCCTGGCCTTAAAGTTATTTTTATTGGGTATTCTGACACTTCCAAAGGCTACAAATTCTATGACCCGTCCTCCAAGAAAGTGCTTGTGAATCGTGATGCTATTTTCAATGAACAGCTTATGGGCGGTACATGGTCCATGGATGATTCTGATGATACTAAATCTTTGCTTCAAGCTTTTCCATTCTTGTGTGATGAGATGAATCTTCTTCTATAGAGCAAATTTCCTCTTCATAACCATCTAAAGAGCAACTTTCCTCTTCACAACCATTGATTCCGAATGCTGTCATTGATGATGTTGACATTTTTATTGATCTGCCTATTGATTTTGAGCATGGTTCTTGTCATGTTTATGATGAAGATTTTGAGGCTAATGTTTTCTCTACTTCTGAAGATCCAGCCACGTACAGTGATGCTATATGTTCTCCACAAAAGGATCAATGGCAAGAGGCTATGGAAGCAGAGTATGATTCTCTTATCTCTAAAGGTACATGGATACTCACTGAGCTACCTCCTGGCCGTACTGCCATTAAGTGTAAGTGGGTATATAAGACAAAATTTAAAGCAGATGGATCCTTTGACAAATTCAAGGCACGTTTAGTTGCCAAAGGTTATTCTCAAGTTGCTGGCGTTGATTATCACGAAACCTTTTCACCAGTTGTTCGCATTACTAGTATTCGGGTTTTATTGGCATTTGCTGTTCAATTTGACTTAGAAATTCATCAGATGGACGTGCGCACAGCTTTCTTGAATGGAGATTTGAATGAAGAAATTTACATGGAGCAGCCAGAAGGATTTGTTATTGCAGGGAAGGAAGATCTTGTTGCTCGTCTTCATAAGGCTTTATATGGTCTTAAACAAGCTTCACGGGCCTGGTACATCAAGTTTGATCTTTTTCTTACCTCCCATGGTTTTCTCTCTTGCTCTTCTGATCCCAACTTTTTTACCAAACACCAAAATGGTAGTTTTGTAATCCTTGCCCTTTATGTGGATGATACAATCCTTGTTTCCAATGATTTGGGATTTCTACACCAAAGTAAGTAGTTGTTATCTTCGGCATTTGATATGGTGGATCTTGGAGAGCTTCACTCGTGTCTTGGCATTCAGATTCAAAGGGATCGCAGTAAAGGTATTTTATTACTTCGACAGTCAAAGTTTATTGAAGATACTATTAAGAAGTTTGGTTTGGAATCTGCACATTCAGCAACTACTCCTTGTCTTGCGAGTTCCATGAAAAACACTTCTGATGGTGGTGGCCAGCTTGTTACAAATCAACCATATGCTAATTTGGTTGGATGTCTTCAAGTTGTTGGTTTGAACACTCGTCCTGACATTTTGTTTATTGCTAACTATCTTGGGCAACACCTTGCATGTCCTTCTCTTAAGCATTGGTCTTCAGCAAAGCGCGTGTTGAAATACTTGAAAGGCACTATAGATTATGGTTTGGTTTATCAACGACAATTCACATCCGACTCCATTCCATCTCTTTCTCTTTTGGGTTACACAGATGCAGATTGGGCCAGCTCACATTTATCTATGCGATCTACTAGTGGCAATTGTTTCTTCATTAATGGTTGTCTTATTTCTTGGACCAGCAAGAAACAACGTTGTGTTGCAGTTTCTACAACCGAATCTGAATATGTTGCGGCATCACTTACAGCTCGTGAACTCATTTGGCTTCGACAAGTGTTGACAGATGTCGGCCATTCTCCTCTTTCTAGTACACCCTTGCGGTGTGATAATCAGAGTGCTATTAGTCTTGCAAAAGACTATGTCCAACATAACAAGTCAAAACATATTGCTGTGCATTACCATTATGTTCGATACGAAGTACGCAAAGGCACTATCATGATTGAACATTGTCCAAGTGACCAGATGATTGCAGATATTCTTACCAAAGGTCTCAATGAGTCACGCTTCATTCTCTTGCGCTCAGAGCTTGGAGTTGCCTCGGGCTCACTCTTTCTAGATTAGGGTCTTTACTCTTATGGTAGCTTTGTACATATATCGTTGTAATCTTCTAGACACCATGCACTTTGCACATTCCACAATTGCTCACTATGACCTCTTGGTCCTTTTGTATATTTGTACATAGATGCACAATGCACTTTCACATCATTACTTTTGGTTCATATTTTCACATTTGTATAGGGGCTTGGGTTTTTCCCTTGTACTCCCCAAGGGTTTTTTCATCCATAGCTAGAGACCCTTGTTTGAGTGGGGGTGTTGGAGCTCTATATATGGCTCACTCTACCTAACTTGGTCTCACCTATATATATGTATCTTGTCCTCAATATGAATCAGTCTTTGGGAGCGTACATGATGTGTCTCTTGTCTCGTCTCTTTCTCTCTACATTTCAACAAAAGATGCATGGAAACAAAGTGTTAGCACTGCTTTTAGTTCCCAACATGCATTTGAGGGTCTTGAGATCACCACCAAGGTGCCACTCTATTTCAAAGTCACCAATGCCAGGCACATGCAAGACTTCACCATTTGATTGCCTGTGTATCACTCCTTGAATACCTGTACGGGTGAAGTACCACCTCAAACTGGCATGGTCCTCGTGCGGAAGGGTCCATCCCGCCTGCCACCATATGTTCTTCTGAGACTGCACTCCAAAGTAATCTTGCTTGCGTTGCTTTATGTGCAAGTTATTCTCCACATCACCTGTTTCATCTTCGTCGTCTAAGCTCTTTCGCTTCAATGCCCTGCTCTCATGAGTGTTAGACTTGTACGTAGCCTTTCCATCCGTCTCCTCTAATGTCATATCATAAAACTAAATCATAGCTCGTTGAAGCGCCTCCACCTCGACGTAAACATTGTTAAACTTGTTGTAAGCAAAATCTTTTGAATTTGACATTGGCATGCAAGTCGGCAATATTGTTGTTTGCTGACTTCCTTGCCATAACTATATTGTATGGTATTGGAAGTATAGATTGTGTCATTTCTTTGCCTCGTAGACGTGCTATGATGCAAGTATACAAAGCCCTGTATCGCTTATCATTGATACACCTGCTGTGTCGCACACAGTGAGCATGTCAACGGGACTGATAATCTGCTCGAATTCCTTGAGAAAATACTTTAAGACCATATTGGGGAATATGGGAATTTCCCATAAGTTTGGGACACATGGTCAAAACTTTGGATTTGCCATAACTTGAACACCATTACTCCAAATTGTGCGCTTTAAAGCTTAATAGATCCCTCTTTTCAAGCGCTTTCCAATGATAGGTCACATGATAGGGTTTTGAGAAACTTATAGACATGTTATTCGGGTCCCATCTTTTTAGTATTACAAAAACGGGACTTGGGAGATTCCCAAACTCACGAATATGGTGTTCTTTTGAATCCTGTCACGCAACGCACCATTTATTGGATTGGTTATCATATTGATTACTTTCTGCTCCCAAACTCACGAATATGGTGTTCTTTTGAATCCTGTCACGCAACGCACCATTTACTAGATTGGTTATCATATTGATTACTTTCTGCTCTGGAATAATGTGCTCAAGGATAGACTCCTCAGTATTGGAACAACCCAATATTGCTTTAGCACATTCCCTCGACATCACATAGTTAAGAGTCAATGACATAACTATATGAAAAAGGAATGTAATGCTAGTTTTGAAGTTACGATTACCTTGTTTGATGCACACGTCGCTTGCGAGCTCCCCCATCTTTGGAAAGAAGACTCAGAGGCTTGCTCTTTCGCTGCCTTGCATTATATCCCACGGGGAGGTGAGTGAAATGATCGATACATCGGCGAAGGTTCCGAGTTGAGTTTCAAAGACGGAGATAGTTCTCTATAGCTCGATCCTTGCTTTCCACACCTTCATCAAGCTTCATCTTCTGCTCTGCATCCTCCTTCTCTAGATCCTTGACTCGAGCCAGCATATGTTCCTTTGTGGCCATGAAAGTTGACGCACATTCTTCCTTTTTCGCCTTGCATAATTTTAGAAGCTTCCTGAGGTGATTTTGATTTGAGAGTTCCTGCAAGTACAAAGAATAGATCCTTTGACAGTACCCTAAGAAACCACTATAACCGTCACCCAAGAAGCGTACGACCTGCGTGATATTACGAAAAGGGGGAGGTGCACCAGTCTGTGGATCAAGGGGATAAATGCCTCCATCAGTCTCCAAAGATCAATGGCTTTTGCACCTTGAAGTCGTAGCACCTCAGCAGGAATACATCCCTTCGTTCGATTACTTCGCATTATGGCATACTCCTCGTCTAAGTCCACGTGCAAGCGAAACTTTGATTGCTTGTTGGTGATGTCTCGTAGAGCCATTGTACCTAGCAAATGGAGATGGAGGAGATGATGGATACAGAGATGGAAATGTGGATGGTGATGGAGGAGATGAAGATGGAGATGGTGATGGAGATGGAGATGGAGGAGATGCAGATGGATACAGAGATGGAAATGGAGATGGTGATGGAGGTGGAGGTGGAGGAGATGTAGATGGATACAGAGATGGAAATGGAGGTGGAGGAGATGCAGATGGATACAAAGATGGAAATGGAGGCCTTGAGGAGATAGATATGGAGAGCTTGCTAGTGATGGAGATGGAGAGCTTCAGCTTGCAAGGATGTGTAGATCTGTACCTTCACAGGAGGGGATGGTGAGCTCTTCCATGAGAGCTTCAGCTTGCAAGGATGTGTAGATCTGTACCTTCACAAGAGGGGATGGTGAGCTCTTCCATGAGAGCTGGTGGAGAGGATGATAGATATGGAGAGCTTGCTAGTGATGGAGATGGAGAGCTTCAGTTTGCAAGGATGTGTAGATCTGTACCTTCACAAGAGGGGATGGTGAGCTCTTCCATGAGAGCTGGTGGAGTAGGAGGTCCAGATCTGCAAGCCATGGCTCCTAGAGAGAGAAAAAGAAGCCCTCACCCAAGTAAAACACCCTAAACGCGTTTTAGAGAGAGTGTAGAGAGAGAGTGGGATCTGCAGCACCTCCAAAAAGGGAGGGAACAAAGTGACGAAAATTTTCAACTATTCTTTGTGAAAGGTACTTCACTACAAGACAAAAAGGTAGTTAGGTCCATATTCCTTCCCAAGGACTGAAGATCTAATGATTAGATCACCTTTTGGCCTATTTTCTTTTTTGTAGAAAAGGAAAAATGCATTTTCAGGCCTAGGCCACTAGTTTGGTCAGGGCTTGATTAGCATTTTAAGCATTTCACTAAGTGTCCAAATAAAAGGGCCCAAGAAGACCCCAAACAAGTCCTAATGCATGATTATCATTCTCTTGTTTCTGATGGTACCAAGAAATTTAATTTACGCATCAATTTTTACCTCTTATAATGTTGTTTCAAATGAAAAGTGTTTATCTCTCTTCTTGTTACTAATGCCTACTAAAGTGCAACATAATTAGGCTCAATATAATGTTTTTTATTTCTTGGAAATGGGAAAGTATCTCATGAATTTGCCGAGTCCAATTGAGTTGAGGTAGATTCCCACAAAGATTATAAAACCCCTCATTCATCCATGTAGTCTCTAGGTTTACATGAAGAATCAAAAAAACTTTCCACTCTCTATGGTTAACAAATCTCCATTGATCTAGTAGGACACAAAATTATGGACATGTAATCTTTAGATTAAGTAACCAAAGGCTAAAACTAATGAATTTCCTTTCATGCACATGTTTCTTTAGCACATATATATGCTCTCATGGGAGGTGGAATGTAACTATGAACACAACGATTTCAATCAACATGTCTCCAACTCATGCAATCCATAGTATTTTTATTATCAATTACCTTCTTCATATATCAAAATAAATCAATCAAACACAATCAACTATTTTGCCTATATTCTATCTATGTGTATACTGTCTTTGTGCTATCTTATATTTTTTTCACCTATGACCCTTTGCACTACCCCCTAAGATTCACGGATTAAGTCAATGTTCTATTCATACTTTGTCTCTGTGCAATGCTTTACACCCTCTAGAGCTATCTTCTATTCTTTTTACCGAAGACCCTTTGGACTGTCCCTAAGCTTCAAGGCTCAAGTTGATGCTTCTTCTTTATAAAATAACTCGCTCAAAGCACCCTTCTCCACTTTTGTGCATAGGTGAAAGCAATAGAAGATAGCACAAAGACATCCTATACTATTTTGATACATGAAGAAGGTAATTGATAAACACAATCAACTGTTTTGCCTATATTCTCTCTGTGTGTGTATGATGTCTTTGTGCTACCTTCTATTGTTGTCACCTATGACCCTTTTCACTCCCCCCTAAGGTTCAAGGCTCAAGTCAGTGTTCTATTCATACTTTGTCTTTGTGCATTGATTTACACCCTCTCGAGGGATATCTTCTATTGTTCTTATCGAAGACCCTTTGGACTCCCCCTAAGCTTCAAGGCTCAAGTTGATGCTTCTTCTTTATAAAAATCACTTGCTCAAAGGAACTTTCTACTCTTTTATTCATGTGCCATTATTTGTGTTAGCTTTGCCACCACCCACCATAAATAAGGAGTTTTAATGTGGCCTTCATATCCACCAAAAGACTCCTCTAGAAGCAAATGTAAGGGTTATTGCATGCCTCCAAAGATCTAAGGCTAACATTTTTAATTCCATAAAACCTCCTTAGTCCTGACCTTCCTTTCCATCCCAATATTATTTGCAAAGTTTAGTTAATCCCCCATAATAGCAATAAAAAATAAGAAGATTAATTAGAATTAGCGATCTCATGGCTCAGCAAACTAAAAAGGTTCATAGAGTATCTCTACGTAGAAAGGACTTAGAGGTCAAGTCCTGTCCTTGAGCAAACACCCCCTACCTAAAGGAAGGTCAAAAAGGAAATAACGGAGAAGAGCCTTTTATAGAAACAAGGTGTTAGAAATTCAAAAAGAATCCAAAATATATAACTCAAATTTTTGGGGACTACCGGGCAGAGAACCCAACACAAATAACTGAAAGCTAACAAACTTCCCACATGATAGAATGTCGATGATGATCTGATGTCGTTCTCTTCCATCAACATTTATAAAATTCTAGCACTTGAGTGCCAAGTGTCGATAAAGTTATTCCAAAGAGTAGATGCTTCACAATGATGTTTTTCGTACTGATAAATAATCTTTTTAGACATGATAGCCAATGCATCGAACCCAAGTAAACCAAGTAAACCAATGAGCTCCTCCATTACTTGTTTTGTCAAAATTGATATGATGACATACGTGAGCTATTTCAGAGGACTCCAATTAAGAAGAACAACAGCTAAACCCCAAGGCCAAGACTCAGGAGTAGGTACATTGATACAGAAGATAGTCTCTATTTGGCTTGTTATATGGGTAACATAGAAGTAGACGGTTGGGCCAATGGGGTGGTGCTAATGTGGGATAGAAAAGGAGGCTAAAGGCCTGCAGAGGTTCGAGCTCACTGGTGGAGCGATAGATTAAGAGTAGTGAGGTGCCTATCAAAGAAAATGGAGAAGGAAAAAATGTATATGGACTCTGAAGACTATAGAGTTATAGGTATTAACAAGGAGACACACGTAAGAGAGTAGGCACACGTGGCGGAGAATGCAGGTTAAGCTGGTTGAAAAACCCAGGTCATATGGTGGAGGAGGCAGCTAGGGTAGAACATCAGCTAAGGCAGAGAGGCGTGAAAGAAATGCCCCTGTGACGATGACAGATCCCTTTATACTAGCATCCCCTCTAATGGGCGGGAGGAGGTCGTTAAGCAGTTAGTGATGCCCAACAGTCATCTTCAGTATGACCATTCCTATTGCAGTAAGAACAATGCTTGTTAGGAAATTTGAGACGATTGATATGATGACATACGTGAGCTATTTCAGAGGACTCCTATTAAGAATAACAACAGCTAAACCCCAAGGCCAAGACTCAGGAGTAGGTACGTTGATACAGAAGATAGTCTCTATTTGGCTTGTTATATGGGTAACATAGAAGTAGACGGTTGGGCCAATGGGGTGGTGCTAATGTGGGATAGAAAAGGAGGCTAAAGGCCTGCAGAGGTTCGAGCTCACTGGTGGAGCGATAGATTAAGAGTAGTGAGGTGCCTTTCAAAGAAAATGGAGGAGGAAAAAGTGTATATGGACTCTGAAGACTATAGAGTTATAGGTATTAACAAGGAGACACACGTAAGAGAGTAGGCACACGTGGCGGAGAATGTAGGTTAAGCTGGTTGAAAAACCCAGGTCATATGGTGGAGGAGGCAGTTAGGGTAGAACATCAGCTAAGGCAGAGAGGCGTGAAAGAAACGCCCCTGTGACGATGACAGATCCCTTTATACTAGCATCCCCTCTGATGGGCGGGAGGAGGTCGTTAAGCAGTTAGTGATGCCAATCCTATCGCCACTAGTGCCCGCTGGCCAGCTGCACTATTGGGGATAGGAGGTGGTCCATAGCTCTCAGTAGTGCAGGAGGGGATGCTTCACAACCTAGGCAGTGTGGTGGAATAGATGGCTTTTTGTAATAAAGGAGGTGGTCCATGGCTCTCGGCAGGTGGAGAAGGAGGTGGTCCATAGCGTGGGCGATGGTGGAATAGACAGCTTCAGGCATCCATATTGGTGGTGCTTTGAGGACGATGGAGCTCGCAGAGGAAGAATAGATTGCTTCGGCATTTTCATGCAAATAGGAAGAATAGATTGCTTCGGCATTTTCATTCGACTGGGAATTACTGGTGACTTGCTCTGATACCGTATAAGAAAAAGTGTCTCCGGTTTAGGAGGCTCATAGATCACGACGGTGGGTGTGTAGAAGAGAGAGAAAAAAGCTGGAGGGATTTGAGGCTCAGGCCATGGAAGTGATGCACAAGGCTGAGAGAGAGAGAGAGAGAGAGAGAGAGAGAGAGAGAGAGAGAGAGAGAGAGAGAGAGAGAGAGGGAGAATACTTAAGCCAAGAGAGCAAGTTTGTACAACTCAAATTGTTGAAATGTAGAGAGAAAGAGACGAGACAAGAGACACATCATGTACGCTCCCAAAGAATGATTCATATTGAGGACAAGATACATATATATAGGTGAGACCAAGTTAGGTAGAGTGAGCCATATATAGAGCTCCAACACCCCCACTCAAACAAGGGTCTCTAGCTATGGATGAAAAAACCCTTGGGGAGTACAAGGGAAAAACCCAAGCCCCTATACAAATATGAAAATATGAACCAAATGTAATGATGTGAAAGTGCATTGTGCATCTATGTACAAATATACAAAAGGACCAAGAGGTCATAGTGAGCAATTGTGGAATGTGCAAAGTGCATGGTGTCTAGAAGATTACAACGATATATGTACAAAGCTACCATAAGAGTAAAGAGCCTAATCTAGAAAGAGTGAGCCCGAGGCAACTCCAAGCTCTGAGCACAAGAGAATGAAGCGTGACTCATTGAGACCTTTGGTAAGAATATCTGCAATCATCTGGTCACTTGGACAATGTTCAATCATGATAGTGCCTTTGCGTACTTCGTATTGAACATAATGGTAATGCACAGCAATATGTTTTGACTTGTTATGTTGGACATAGTCTTTTGCAAGACTAATAGCACTCTGATTATCACACCGCAAGGGTGTACTAGAAAGAGGAGAATGGCCGATATCTGTCAACACTTGTCTCGAAGCCAAATGAGTTCACGAGCTGCAAGTGATGCCGCAACATATTCAGATTCAGTTGTAGAAACTGCAACACAATGTTGTTTCTTGCTGGTCCAAGAAATAAGACAGCCATTAATGAAGAAACAATTGCCACTAGTAGATCACATAGATAAATGTGAGCTGGCCCAATCTACATCTGTGTAACCCAAAAGAGAAAGAGATGGAATGGAGTCGGATGTGAATTGTCGTTGATAAACCAAACCATAATCTATAGTGCCTTTCAAGTATTTCAACACACGCTTTGCTGAAGACCAGTGCTTAAGAGAAGGACATGCAAGGTGTTGCCCGAGATAGCTAGCAATAAACAAAAATTCAGGACGAGTGTTCAAACCAACAACTTGAAGACATCCAACCAAATTAGCATATGGTTGATTTGTAACAAGCTGGCCACCACCATCAGAAGTGTTTTTCATGGAACTCGCAAGACAAGGAGTAGTTGCTGAATGTGAGATTCCAAACCAAACTTCTTAATAGTATCTTCAATAAACTTTGACTGTCGAAGTAATAAAATACCTTTACTGCGATCCCTTTGAATATGAATGCCAAGACACGAGTGAAGCTCTCCAAGATCCACCATATCAAATGCCGAAGATAACAACTGCTTACTTTGGTGTAGAAATCCCAAATCATTGGAAACAAGGATTGTATCATCCACATAAAGGGCAAGGATTACAAAACTACCATTTTGGTGTTTGGTAAATAAGTTGGGATGAGAAGAGCAAGAGAGAAAACCATGGGAGGTAAGAAAAAGATCAAACTTGATGTACCAGGCCCGTGAAGCTTGTTTAAGACCATATAAAGCCCTATGAAGATGAGCAACAAGATCTTCCTTCCCTGCAATAACAAATCCTTCTGGCTGCTCCATGTAAATGTCTTCATTCAAATCTCCATTCAAGAAAGCTGTGCGCACGTCCATCTGATGAATTTCTAAGTCAAATTGAACAGCAAATGCCAATAAAACCTGAATACTAGTAATGCGAACAACTGGTGAAAAGGTTTCGTGATAATCAACGCCAGCAACTTGAGAATAACCTTTGGCAACTAAACGTGCCTTGAATTTGTCAAAGGATCCATCTGCTTTAAATTTTGTCTTATATACCCACTTACACTTAATGGCAGTACGGCCAGGAGGTAGCTCAGTGAGTATCCATGTACCTTTAGAGATAAGAGAATCATACTCTACTTCCATAGCCTCTTGCCATTGATCCTTTTGTGGAGAACATATAGCATCACTGTACGTGGCTGGATCTTCAGAAGTAGAGAAAACATTAGCCTCAAAACCTTCATCATAAACATGACAAGAACCATGCTCAAAATCAATAGGCAGATCAATAAAAATGTCAACATCATCAATGACAGCATTCGGAATCAATGGTTGTGAAGAGGAAAGTTGCTCTTTAGATGGTTGTGAAGAGGAAATTTGCTCTATAGAAGAAGATTCATCATCACACAAGAATGGAAAAGCTTGAAGCAAAGATTTAGTGTCATCAGAATCATCCATGGACCATGTACCGCCCATAAGCTGTGTCATTGAAAATAGCATCACGATTCACAAAGCACTTTCTTGGAGGACGGGTCATAGAATTTGTAGCCTTTGGAAGTGTCAGAATACCCAATCAAAATAACTTTAAGGCCAGGAGCATCAAGATTTGCTCGTGTTTCTTTAGGAACATGAATGTAAGCAATACATCCAAAGGTTCGAAAATGAGATACAGAAGGAATTTCACCTGTCCATGCTGTGATGGGTATCTTACCAGAAGGAGCAGTAGTAGGAAGATGATTCTGAACAAAGACTACTGTCAAGAGAGCTTCACTCCAGAAGACACGAGATAACCCAAAATGAATCAGCATACATCGTATAGCATTGATAATAGTGCGATTCTTACGTTCAGCAACACCGTTCTGTTGAGGTGAATATGGAATTGTATGTTCATGATGACTACCATGGTCCGTACAATAACTCTCAAACTCACGAGACACATATTCTCCACCATTATCGCTGCGAAGTTTCTTAAGGCGACGTCCAGTTTGAAGTTCGGCAGCCTTGTGAAATTGCTTAAAAACAGATAACGCCTCAGATTTTTGTTGAAGCAAGAAAACAACTGTATACCGTGAGTAATCATCAATAAACGTAATGAAATAACGATGTTGTGTTCTCGATGGCGGCAAAGGTCCACAAATGTCGGTATGAACAAGATCCAACAAATGATGAGAATGAACTGAATTCGAGAGAGGAAAGGGTTTACGATTGTGTTTGCCAAGAGCACAAAACTCACAGATTCCCATATGAGGATGAGCTTTAAGCTCGGGGGGGTCACTATATGTAAATCCTCTATATCACGTGCGTTCAAGGCCTATTTAAAAAGTCCCTTATTTGTGAATTTTTTAGTAAATATAATGTATCCTTTCCTATTCAAATCTGTAAATTTTTTTTAAAATACAATAAATAAATCCCCTCTGTAAATATATTTCTGTAAGTTTTAAATATTTAAAATATCCTTCTGTTGAACCCACGTGATACTTACATATTTATACGAGTGACCCCCCCGAGGCTTTAAGATCCATTCCGCGTACAATTAAGAAGCTTTGAGAAATCAGCATGAACAAAGCGATGATGCCATATCTTGTAATCATGATCCCCTAGAGCAGTGACAACATTTGCTACAGTATCATTAAGAGAGAGCTCAAACAAATTGCCATTACGAGAAGCAGTTGCAATAATCTGTCCATCTTTCTCAATGCGGCATTTGGTGTGGTCGAATCCAACAAACAAACCAAGATCAACAAGTCTTGCAACTGAGAGAAGATTACGTTGAAGTTCTGGGACATGTAAAACCCCTCGTAAAACTCGAGTTGAAGAAGATAAGGTGCCAAGATATAAATCTCCAATGCCCTTGACTTGGCAAGTTGTATCATGAGCAAGATAAACAACACGCTTAACAGGTAAAGAATGATAGTTATGTAGCCACTTAGATTCATATGTCATATTTTCTGTAGCACCAGAATCAATAATGAAAAGTGAACCATCACGTACATGAAGTATTCTGTCTGGGGGAACTGAATATAAAACACAACTTGTTTCAGGCATAACATTATCATGATGCTCGGCTGCATATGCTCGATTTCGATCTACATCAAATCGACGCTTAAAGCACATGGAAGAGGGATGATCAGATTTTCCACAATAATCACAAGAAGAAGAATCTCTAGATAAACGTGGTTGTTTTGTGGTAATGTTGTGTTCTTCATCATATTGACGTGCCCAACAGTCATCTTCAGTATGACCATTCCTATTGCAGTAAGAACAATGCTTGTTAGGAAATTTGAGACGATTGATATGATGACATATGTGAGCTATTTCAGAGGACTCCAATTAAGAAGAACAACAGCTAAACCCCAAGGCCAAGACTCAGGAGTAGGTACGTTGATACAGAAGATAGTCTCTATTTGGCTTGTTATATGGGTAACATAGAAGTAGACGGTTGGGCCAATGGGGTGGTGCTAATGTGGGATAGAAAAGGAGGCTAAAGGCCTGCAGAGGTTCGAGCTCACTGGTGGAGCGATAGATTAAGAGTAGTGAGGTGCCTTTCAAAGAAAATGGAGAAGGAAAAAGTGTATATGGACTCTGAAGACTATAGAGTTATAGGTATTAACAAGGAGACACACGTAAGAGAGTAGGCACACGTGGCGGAGAATGCAGGTTAAGCTGGTTGAAAAACCCAGGTCATATGGTGGAGGAGGCAGTTAGGGTAGAACATCAGCTAAGGCAGAGAGGCGTCACTACAAGGGATCGGGCTCATACTCGCGCTCTTAGCCGCTAAAAATGACTTGTGAAAAAAAGTAGCGGGCCCGTGTATCAGCGCGTGTATCATCGCGGCCAGAGACATGCGTGTAAAGCCGCGTGTATAGTAAAACTCAGACGCGCGTATACACGGGTGTGTAGCCGCGTTTTTTACACAGACGCATTGATACACGTGGCTATACATGGGTTTTCTTATATTAGACGCACTTATACACGGGTGTATAGCCGCATCCTGTTCAGTTCCAATATCCCAGACGCGTTTATACCTGCATCTATACATGCGTTTCTTTAATTTTGGATGCGCTTATACACGTGTGATTGCCAGTTTTTACGCGTTAATACACGCGTAATTTCCAGGGTATCCGCGCAGATACACGCGAATTTTAGCAGTTTTGACGCGTTTATACACGCGAACAGAGAGCCAAAAAAAAAATCCAGAGAGTGCTATTTGGTGCTTGAATACTGTTCCTTCCAGCACCCAATAGCACTCTCTGGTTTAGGGTTTTTGGTGCATTAGACCATCCCATTAGACCATCCACGAAGAACATATGCACGAGGGAGATTAAGACAAGAATGACATAAATGCATACATTGTCATTACACGATTCAAGAGAGACATGAATGTAATACTATCGATCAATCAATTCAATATTACTATCAAAATTTCATACATGTATACAAGGGAGTCCATATCTCGAAGTAGCCCATGGCTTGAGTTTACATAAAAATATATACAATCACATCCTCAATATGGAATGTGATACTACAAGTCTGAGTACTACTCAGACCCAGATGATGACTCGGTGCTCCCCCCATGCTCAGATGAGCTCACATCGGTCGGAATGTCCGAGGAGTAGTGCTCACGTCCACCCTCTGCACCGGCGGCCGGTGGATCATCAGTAGCTTGTGCCTGTTCAAGTAATATATAGTATATAAGTATATATATATGCAATTCAATAAACCAAAACCATTCGTTACGAATTTTCAAGTACCTGTCGACCATATGGTCTCATGGCCAACTCAAACTGTGCGTCCGTAATACGTCCCTCGGCTCTGAAGATGGCCCACGTGTCACGTCTGCTATGCCGGCGAGCATACGCAGTATCGTGGGTTGTGGGCTTCCTCCCCGTAACCCGTCGCTGTATCATAATCAACACAATTTTAAGATTAAAACAATCATAGAATCAATGAATTAAGTAAACAATCAAATAAAGTGGCAGGATACTTACGAACTCTGCCTCCCATGACTCGACGCCGCCAGATCCGAAATGCGAAGATCCAACGGTCTCCATCTGGATCCGTCGTGCCTCCACATGCTGCCTGCTCTTCACGCCACCCTCTGCTCGTTTCTTTGCCTCCTTCCACTCACGTTTGTGCGCAGTGGGAGGTTTCTCGGCAGGATAGCCACCCGCAGCTACATTTAGCCGGTCATCGTACGCGAGTTTTTTAAGGTGAGATCTTTTATTACTTAAGATCTCCCTTATTCGCGTCCTTCCCCAGACATCCGAGAATGTAGCATGTGGGGGATTGGGGTACCGACTATGTACAGCCTCTATCACCTCCCCAACTAATCGGCTATTTTGATCTTTAAATTTAATAAAACAATTTCTATATGAGTTTGATACTACCCCACGCATGTACTCCATTACCTCCCTCCCCCTCGCCATCACTATCCCGCCCCTATCCGTCACATCATAGCAAACCACTCTCTCCATCTCTCTCATCTCCTCCTCTTCCGAACTGTCTCCTCTAACTCTTCTCCCTCTATCTCCTCTCTCACCGCGTGCCCTACTACCTCCCCCACCTCCCCCACCAAAGCACCCGCCGCATCCTCCACTGCTCCCACTCTTCCTACTGCTGCGGGTGGAGTCACGACTGGGGGATTGTCTACGTGACGGTGGCTGTGAGCCCTGACGTGACGGTGGCTCTGAGGGAGCACGTGATGGTGGCTGTGAGGGTGTACGTGAGTGTGTCTGGGACGAGGTATGTCTCCTCGGTGGACGTGGAAGAGGAGAAGCTGCATGCCGTCTCGTCGGACTCGGAGGAATAGACGGCACTGGAGTGCCCTGGATACTCGCGGTAGGGGTATAGACACCAGGCAGGGAAGGAGGGGGATGGGCATACATATACTCTATAAGCTCAACCGGACCAGGTTGGCGCCCAAAGTGATTCATCATCTCCATCAACCAATTGCTGTACGCAAATGGATCGGATGAAGAACCTGGAATAACCATAAAGAACCTGCAACAACAAACATCTTCATGTACATCATGGGCTGTCTCTTGACTCACACAAATTAAATCATTCAAGTCAGTTGCTTGCAAATCATGAAATCTGAAACGCTGTAGTTTTCTGTTTGCAGAAACGCGTGTATACACTCGTCAAAAAATGCGTGTATACACCCGTCCAAAAACGCGTGTATATGCGCGTGAACATACTCTGCAGATAGGTTACACGCGCTTCTACACGCGTTCTTACACGCGACCTGCGAAAAAATTTTCTCGAAAAGACCGACCCCCCGACAAAGACAGAATGTCCTTATAAAAGGACCAGCCACTGTCGCCCCTGTCAGGATGCAGTAACCCAATCGTGTGCAAAAAGACAAACCCAAAGAGCAAAGAGCAAAGTAAACAAATCTGACAAAAGAGACAAGGCACAGGACAAAGTGACTCACCTCTGAAAAAGTGAGTCTTCTCTGCTCCTTCTCTGCTCCCTCCTTCTCCCGTGTGTGTGCTCCTTTCTCTGCTCCCTCCTTGCTGTTGGAAGAGGCGAAAACAGGCGCACTGTTGATTTCTTAGTTCAAAATCTATATTTGGGGAAGGCGGGCTATTTTTAGTTTAAACATACTGCCGCGTTTATATTCGCGTTTATAAACGCAGGTATATTCGCGTGTATGTGATTTTAGCTGCGTTTATACACGCGTTTTGCAGACATTACCCGCGTGAATACACACGATTTTTAGGAAGTAGCCGCGTTAATACACGCAATTTTTAGGAGATAGCCGTGTCAATACACGCGATTTTGTGCTTTCATTAAAAACATATAATGATTTTGTGTTTTTTGATTTGTACACAGGATGTCATCAACCTCTTCAAGCAGTTCTGGAGAAGATGAGACAATGCGTCATCGTAATCGCGATGTGTGGTTGGGACAACGGATCAAATGTATGTGTAATCGATGTCAAGGATGATTGCACGAGCACGTCGAATTACCTTGAATCACATCTCCATGTATGGAGAATGGAATCAAACAGGTTTAGAGGTGAGTAGATGTAAATTGATGGTATCCAAATTAAATTAATAGAGTTGTAACATATAATTTGATAAATTGAAGCAGGATGCAGTACCACACCCTAACATGGTACCCTACGCGCGACGAGAGCACGTAAAGCGTCGACGAGATGATGCTAGAGCTTCGGGATCTATTGTCAGAGATGAGTGGGAAAGGGACGACAATAGCCCTGCACCCCACGAAGTTGTGGAAGAGGAGGTGCTTGATGATATGGTGCGGAATCTTTTTAAGGATGATCCCAAAGGTATGGACGACGATGATATGGAACAAGAGCATCTTTATAAGGCTTCATCGACACCGGTATTTGAAGGGTGCACATTCTCAGTTTTACGTGCTTCACTTGAACTACTTAATATACAAACAGTTTATGGATGGAGCAATGCCAGTCTTGACGCATTGTTGAAGTAAGCATTCTAACTTACAAATTTGAATTAGTGGTTTAAGGTTTAGGATTTAAGACTAATTATAATTGATGATATTGGATGCAGGCTATTATCAAACATGCTTCCAAATGAAAATAGACTACCCACCACCTCAAGAGACATAGCGAGGCGCTATGTGACATCTCTTGGAGGACTGGATTATGATAAAATACATGCATGCGTCAATGATTGCATTCTCTTTCGTGGGACGCATAAGGAGGCTCTACATTGTCCCACTTGTGGTGAAGCAAGGTACAGAACAGATATGAAGAGTTTTGATGTACCTCGTAAAGTCTTGAGACACTTTCCTATAATTCCTCGCATCAAACACATGTTCAAGTGCAAATCCATAGCAGAGCTCATGTCATGGCATTCCTCGCATCGATCGGATGATGGCATGTGGAGAATTCCCGCAGACACTCCTGCTTGGAAGCATATTGAAGATGAGTGGCCCAGCTTTAAAACAGAGCCCAGAAACTTGAGACTTGGCCTGGGTATGGATGGAGTGAATCCATTTGGTTTCAAAAGCACCGCATACAGCGTGTGGCCAGTTGTGTTGGTGAATTACAACCTTCCATCATCAATGGCGATCAAGAAGGGACATCTTATGTTATCCCTTCTAATTCCAGGGAAACATAAAGTCAAGCATATGGATGTTTATCTTGAACCACTGATTGATGAGTTGGAGGAACTATGGAGAGGTGTTGCGGTGGTGGACATTAGTAGGCCTCCCTCCTCTCGACACTTCGACTTAAAAGCAGTGTTGATGTGGACAATGCATGACTTTCCAGGATACAACGATTGTTCTGGTAAGAATTCTAATTACCTCCCTACTCTATTACTATTGGCTATATATATATTAATTAGACGGTTTGACTTTATTATTCTAACTTTTATTTATATTTTAACAGGTTTGAAAACATCGGGTAAACATGCATGTCCTGTTTGTGGCCCTTTGTTAGTACATGAGTATGCTGACGGTTTGTGTAAGACTATATTCGATAATCATCATTGATTTCTCCCCTCAGATCATCCTAAATATATTGCTAGTAAGAGTAACATTCCTCCACAAACACTTCGTGCAAAAGATTGGAAGCGTATTTGGGAGTCTACAACTATTCTTCCTCCAGATGGCATGAACAGGTATAGTGATGTTTTTTCAATCTTGTTTTGTGTAGTCTCTAATTGGATTAAAGGTCACATAGAGCAATCCCTTGTGCAGGTACTCCATTTTTTTCCGGCTGCCATATTGGACCCATCTTAAGATCAACCATCTTCTTGATCCCATGCACATCTTCAAGAATGTGGGATCTGGTATTTGGGAACATATTACTGGTAAACGAGACAATGTTAGCGTACATGAGGACTTGCGGGTCGCAGGACGTATGCGTCAAGCTTGGCCACGAGAGGTGGGTGGGCACGTTCGTCTTCCGCCTGCACCATGGATTATATCAAAGAAAGAGGAGAAGCAGGTAAAGCAGGCCATCACCACTTTGCGTACTCCCACTGGGATGCATGAGATCATTGAAGGGAGCCTTTACAACCACTAAGAAAAGAGGCGTTGAGCAACTATATGGTTTGAAGTCCCACGATTGGCACAAGATGCTTCAAGTAAGTGTTTTCCAAGTCTTGTACGTACGTTGAAATGAAATTTTGTAATGCCATAAACCATAAATGTGCTCTTATGTGCGCAGTTCATACTACCTACTAGCATCGACCATTGTGCGAATAAGAGTTTGAAAAAATGTATTTATAAGATGGGCGAGCTTGTGAGGTATGTAAAACCCATGCTCAGATCACCCTTCATTATACCTTGCAAAATGAACGTGCATGAGGTATAACGTACTATTTATTTATTTTTCAGATATGTTAGTTCCAAAGCAATTGATCCAGCCACGTTGGATGATGCGCGTGTTATGGCAGTGGAGGTGGTTTGTTTGGTAGAGGAGACTTTTCCGCGAACCATTCTCACAAGTCAACTATATCTCATTGTGCATTTAGTGGACGAAATTGCTTTATGTGGTACTGTGCATGCACGTTGGATGTTCTTCCTAGAGCACTTCATGAAGACCTTAAAAGACTTTGTGAGGCAAAGTGCAAGGCCTGAAGGAAGCATGGCCAAGGGTTGGTTGCATGAGGAAATGGAGAGAGCAGAGAGCGGCGAGGGGCTGTATATCACGGCGGAAGAATGGGAGTATGCAAGAGGATGCATGTTAAAGGTACATAGAACTAGTGTTTTGCATTAGTTGTAAGTTATTTGCTTTTAATATTTATTCACATTTCTTACACAAATATTGCTTCTATTTTGGTCCAGTGCAATATGTTCAATGCTATATGGTGTGAAGACAAGCATTTTCAAACACAAAGAATTGATGAAAAGAGAAATACACAAGATTGCGGTGTCATTAGTAGCTTTGAGGGAGCTAATGGAAAAATGGATGATTATTGTGGCATAATCCAAGACATATTTAGGCTTGACTTTCGTCGCTTCTTTGTGTATGTTTTGGATGTCAAATGGCAAATGAACGTGGTGGAAAAAGGGCCTGATGCAACGATAAAACGCCATGCAAGTGGATATGTAACTATTGACTCTACAAAGTTCTGGCAAACAAAGAAAGATAGGCTCGTATTGCCACAACAATGTGAGCAGGTATGCATTTTTTTACTAATGTATTTCATGTACATATATATCTAAGCTCGCGTACCCCTTGACTTTTGATATGCTAATTAATTACTGTACTGTGTGTATTTGAGTAGGTTATCTATCTACCAATGGTGCATGACATCAAATAGTGGTACGTCATCCCTATTGCACCACGTTCCAAAGTGATGTATAATACATTCACTGATATGGAGCATATGGAGGATGTAACAAGCCGCAATGAAGATGACGTCGAACATGCCATTGAAGATGTTGTGATCGATGATCAAGAAATAAGAGATGATCATGATAATGAGGATGAGCATGCCATTTCTCATGATCATGAGAATGACCCTACCATTGAGGATGATGGTGATGTTGATGAGGATGATCAGGACATCGATACCATTATCAATGGAGTACAGAATATCGATAGTGGAATAAATTTAATCGTAGCCTTACCAATTGATCAAATGGATATTGATGTTGATCGTTTGGCAAGGATGGATCTTATTGAAGATGAGATCGAACCCTAACCAATCCGTCACTGTATGTTCTAAATTGATGACATTTCTATCATCTCATATGCATGATTTATTTTTGAATATATTTCATTGTTGTAAATGCATGTAGTGAGATTGTGTAATGATGTATACTGTAATGTACTATGAGATGGTTTAAGGAAAATAGTTTTTAATTTTGTAAAGGAATTCAGTTTTTTTTCAGTTTTTCTCTGCCATGCGTGTATTAATCCGTGTATAGTAGCGTGTATTTATCCGTGTATAATAGCGAGTATTACCCCGTGAATATTATCGTGTATAGATGCGTGTATTACTGCGTGTATATAAACGCGTTTATACACGCGTTGATAAATGCAAATATACACGCGAACTTAAATGCTAAAATACATGCGCCCGATTCTATTCAAATACAAGCGCGACCATACACGCGTTCGTAATTTATCGCGTGTATGGCAGCATTGTCTTGTAGTGCGTGAAAGAAACGCCCCTGTGACGATGACAGATCCCTTTATACTAGCATCCCCTCTGATGGGCGGGAGGAGGTCGTTAAGCAGTTAGTGATGCCAATCCTATCGCCACTAGTGCCCGCTGGCCAGCTGCACTATTGGGGATAGGAGGTGGTCCATAGCTCTCAGTAGTGCTGGAGGGGATGCTTCACAACCTAGGCAATGTGGTGGAATAGATGGCTTTTTGTGATAAAAGAGGTGGTCCATGGCTCTCGGCAGGTGGAGAAGGAGGTGGTCCATAGCGTGGGCGATGGTGGAATAGACAGCTTCAGGCATCCATATTGGTGGTGCTTTGAGGACGATGGAGCTCGCAGAGGAAGAATAGATTGCTTCGGCATGAAAGAAGAAAAGATTTCTTCGGCATTTCCATTCGACTGGGAATTACTGGTGACTTGCTCTGATACCGTATAAGAAAAAGTGTCTCCGGCTTAGGAGGCTCATAGATCACGATGGTGGGTGTGTAGAACAGAGAGAAAAAAGCCGGAAACAACCTTAATATATATGGACAAAAAAATAATAATAATGAAAAAAAGTAATTAAAAAAATAATTGCAGCCACCCTCCGTCTCCGTCTCCATCTCCGCCGCCGCCCTCCTTTTTTTCCCCGGAAACACCTCCGTCTCCGTCTCCATCTCCGCCGCCACCCTCCTTTTTTTTGCCCCTAAAACACCTCGTGTAACATTCCTAAATTTTTCATTAAGATCCTTGCATCTTTAATCACATACATAATTCGCATTATGATATTAACTATGCAATTTCCAATTTCGCTAATTTTCTTTTCACATCCAACAGATCCAGTCCTTGAGACTCTTGATTTCTATTTTTATTTGTTTTTTTGCTTCAATTAATAATTTGCTCAAGACGCCTGTGCTCAATAGCATCATCAAGGTATCAAAGCGGATTAATAATTTGCTCAAGACGCCTGCGCTCAATAAATAGCATCATCAAGGTATCTGCGGCCCTTTTTGCTTCCCATTAATTAGTTAATGTCTTGTAGAATAGACACAAAGCAAGCTTAAATTAATGTATTGCATTAACTCTAATCCAGCCCTAATTCGGACACATCCACTAATCCTCTCCTCAATCGCATGGCTGCACTGCTAATCTCTCAATAGATTAATCCACTAACGTTTCTTGCATGCGTTAAACTAATCCACGAGGCAGGAATTCGTTCGATCTCGCCCAGTGAAAATCTACCACCCTACGTTATAATCTATTCGATCATTATTATAAATCTTCTAGAGAATGTGGATGAATAATGTATCTTACAGGAAGTTGTTGAATCGAATGACGGCCGCCAACCGTCGTAGCGTCTAATGTTGAATTGAACGACTGGCACCAAGCGGAGGTTGCTGAATTGCACGAGGAGGAGGGACAGATGCGCGGGTGAGAGAGAAGCGGGTGCTGAGAGAAGCGGTGATGGTTGTCGTTTAATTATTTCATGCAACCAGTCTCTAAATTAAATCGTAATGGAAAGGACCTTGGAATAGCATCTCCTTCACTAATTAATACATTTCTTTTTTTTAACTCATTGTGGACCCCTATTCACTCTATAATAATAATCCATCCAAATACATGCTTTTATATGTACCAAGGCCTTATCTTTTTCACCACAATAAATGAAGAGCACGACCACGTCAAAAGCTTGCAAATTTAAAAGAATCTATATATAGAGAAAAATATTGACACGGATATCAGTGCAGCTATGCATGTAGCTATGCATGTAGCTATGAGCATGCGGCTACAATCAATGATTAATTGCATGTATAGTAGCATAGACATCTGCATATACAACTGCATATGTGTGTGTGTGTGTGTGTGTGTGTGTATCCACGCATACAAGTGCATATATAGCCATGTATATCTGCTTATACAACTACATATATAGCCATGTATATCCGCTTATACAACTGTATATATAGCAATGTACGGCTATAGCTACGATCTGTTTGTAAAAACAAACGGGAACAGAATGGGTGAGATTTGTGGAGACATGTGCCCCACATCTCTCTCCCATTCTTTTCCTATTTTTGTTTTTGAAATCACATTATTTAAACACTAGTTAATCACATTTTTTTAGATCACTTAAACACTTAGAAAATTAAAATAATTACAATACAATAATGTCATGACTTATATTGCAAATTACATACATAGTTGCAAATTAGACAGTCTATTATACCTAGATCCTAAACTACATTCTGTTGAGCTTGTTGCACTAAATTGGTAAGCTCATTATGATCTGTTGCTTCTTGCATAGAAGAGATAAGATGATTCTGCATCCACTCTTAGATTTCTTCAAAAAGATTCTCTTGAGCTTTGTTGATGTCATCATAAGTTCACCCGCCATGCTCTTGTATGCCATGAACAAGATCTGCAACATACTGATTTCTACAAAGAACAATGTTGTATGCATCTTGATTTAAAGAAAAATAGCAAAAAGAGTATTTTTGTACTTTACCGATATATTTGTTGATGCCTTAATTGATTGGAAATCCATGTCTACCTTCCAGAAGTCGTGGAAGAACTATTTAAGGATTTGACAAGCCTCTCAGATTTGTTGTCAGGATTACAACCTGCAAAACAGGTATAACTTCACGCAGAGCTATGAGAAACTAGTTATATGGATACTTAAAATTACAAGAACATGTGCAGTCTACAATCCAACACATGAAGAATCGGTAAAATCTGTTGTATGTGAAAATTGACTCCAAAAATAGATTACGTTTTACTTTTTTATCAAAGTTTGATATGCATGTCCATATACACACTTAAAGGCTTTCTTTGAGTATACTAACTAATTGAAAACTCAATCTTGAATTTTCACTTAATTTTAACACTTAGATATTTTGCTGCTAAAAAACTAATGAAAATTTGCTGGAATTCACTACTGAAATCTGTAGCATCCAAAACTTAAGATTATCTTTGATCACAACTTCGTTAATCTCAGAGGTATGTTACATTGTTCGAGTTTCAAGTAGTGAGAAATCTATCATATGATAAAAATACATCTAAACATCATAATCTCACATCTAAACCTAGCTTAGCTTTAATACTAGTTGTTAGACCCCTACCATTCATTCATGACTTTACAACCAGGGATTTTATATTGATTTAATTACTCAATTGTTTTATATTATTAACATGCATAAATTGTTGGACTATATATAGCTCACCCAAGCTTAACCTAGATCTCACTTATATATTCCTATGTACTATCATTAATATAAACTACTTTAGGAGTAATGTTTTGTGTACCTCTCTTTCTCTTTATCGTATTTGTCAACATGGTATGAGACCGAAATACCCTTTCAACAATGTAGAAGATTGGTTTGAATAATTTTGAACGTTTTCATTTTGCAGTAATTTATGGATTTTGTAGGCTTCTTTGAGCAAAAATCTATGTTTATCTATGTAAGTATTCGTGATTTTGCATGAAACATCACTTTTGTCCTTGTTGTGTATTAAAAAAAGTTGCAAAATTTTAACCCCCTAAGCGTACCGGTAAATTTTGAGGACCTTATGGTCCGCATTTGACAAGTTGGTTGACAAATAGGATCTTAGATTGAATTTGTCATGGGATTGAAATCATAGAGCCGCTCATGCCCTCAATTTTGAATTAAAAAAACTTTGAAAACCGAAGCGAAAGTTATGACTATTGTACGTTTATGTATGTTTTTGGCATTCTACACGCATCGTCATGTAGAAGTTTCCTCAGTTTTTCTCTAAATATTTTTGCCTTGGATCACTAATTTTAGCAACCACATGCCCTTTTACATATAAACTTTGGGAACTTTTCCCTATTTTTCAACATCTTATTATTCAAAAAGCATTAACATTGCTATTTTGATGAATTTCGTTTTTATTATCAAGGCTTTTTTGCCTCATATCTTCTTTACGTCTCCAAAAGCATTAACACTACTATTTTGGTGACATTCATTTTTCTTCATCACACGCTCTCCATTTTGATGTTGCTCTTATTAATGGTTATGCTTCTAGTCAGCGCTCTATTCCTATTTCTGAAGGTCATGGTTTTCTTAGTTGGAAGGCAAAGATGACTTTGATTCTTGAAATTGTATATGAAAATTCTCCATGTCCTCCGCAACCTATGTTGGTGGTTCACTTATTACTGATGGGAAGTTATTTATTGATTGGAAAATACTTTCATCTAAATGGACAAAGAAAGAGAAGGACGCTCGACGGTATATTTTGTCTGCTCTTCATGATTCTCTTATGTTGGATGTATTTAATCTTCCCATTTCCAACGATATTTGGAAATATCTTATTTATACTTTTGAAAAGAAATCTATCACCGAAATTCTATCTCTGTAATATGTTGGACGGGTTAATTTACAAAGTTTCTACTTCTATGACTTCTCGTATTGAATCATTCAAAGAAATTGTTAATCAACTTGCTACTGGTGATGCTCCTAATGCACAACCTCAACTTGTTACCTAGATTCTTCTTATTATGAAAGATGAAAATATGATAATATTGTCACGATTCTTTCTAATAAAGATGGTAATGATTTTGATAGTTCTTGTGTATCTCTTATTGAATATTCACAGCGTGAAGAACGACGTACATAGCCCTATGCTACAGATGCTTTTCTTACATGTCACTCATATTCTGTAGAGGCTTCTCTTCTAAAAAGATCCTCTTTCCATGGTTTCCTCATGGTGGAAATCTTTTTTCTCATGAAGCAGGCTTTAATCAACAATATGGTTCTAGTAGGTGTTGCAATTATTGTCACAAAAATGGACATTTTGAATCTAATTGTTTTGCTAGATTATATGATGAAGAATATGGGTTCTCTTGATCTAATAAGATATAAACCACAAGTCCACCTACAACATGTACAGGTTGTGGTCATACAAATCATCCTACTTCTCAATGTCTAAATAAAAAATATGATGATGAATGTAATCAAGCTTATGCTATCAATAACTCTCATGATGATATTGATCACGAGAAGGTGAATTATGTTAACCACCATATCTCATCAGATAAAGTGCTTCTTGTTCATGATGGTGCTACGCTTTTAGTGGATTCTGGTGCCACTGGTAACATGAGATATCAATCTTAATGGCTTCATAATTACAATACTTTACTAATTAAGAAGATAGTTTATCTTGTTGATGATACTAAATGTCAAGTTATGGGTATTGGTGATCTTTACTTGGGAACACACTCCTCTACTCGAATTTTACGAGGTCTTTTACATGTTCCTGATCTTCAACCCAATCTTTTATCAGTTGCTCGTCTATATAGACTATAATAATAACCTTAGGTATAAGAATTAAGTGTACATTTAAGAGAGTATAATTTAAAAGAACTTTGTATACATTTAAACGCATTACAATAGACTAGAAGAATACCCTTAAAGTTTAAGAATGAAGTATACATTTAAGAGAGTATAATTTAAAAAACAATCACTTTATTTCATTTCAATGATTAGGTTTTTATTTAAATTTTCAATATTGAAAAATCTTGGTGAAGATATTTAGGCTCATTAACAAGAATCCGCCACTTGACTAGGTTATTGTTGGTGTTGGTCAATAGTGCCTTTTGTGGTTATCACTTGGTAACTTATAATAGCTAGTATAGTCACAATTAAACTAACCACGAGCCTAGTTTCCCAATGTGCTAGCTAGTTTTTTCATCAACTAAACCAACTAGCTTGTAGAACCTCTTGGCCCATCATCTACCTAGTTTTTGAATGTTGTTAGGTTGATTATGACTCTATTTCAACCACACTAGATCTAAGGTTGACACAAGAAGTCCTCAAGTAATCCCCTAGCAAACATGCATGCTTTTCACTACAAGCTATCGAGTTAATTCTCATTGAATCATTGTCCTTTGGATTGTTTTTCATGGCATTACTTGATATACCTAAGCCTTTGGATGTATCCATTCCTTTCACCACATTACTCGATTTATACCTATTTCTTTTCTGTTTCCTTAGCATATTTTTTCTTGCAAATATGCTTTCTAGAGATTCATTTGTATATAAATGCACCAAAAAGTCATGCATATTATTAAAATCTTGTGCACATAGTTCAGCAAATGCTATTTTTGGGGATTGAAGATTCTGTTTTTCTTTGCAAGGTCCACAATTCCAATGAAATTGTTGTAGACTACGTCTATAAGTGCGTCTGTAATCACATCTATAAGCACGTCTAATTTCAAAGGAACTAGACGTGCTTATAGACGCGACTATAGATGCAAACATAACTTATGCGTCTAGTTTCAAAGAAGTAGACACGCCCACAACTTGCGCGTCTATGCTCGCTTTATGTTGTAGTGGTGTAGCTGGGTCAAATGCTCCTGTGCGACTAAGAATGGATGAAAAAAAGAAGAAAATAAAAAACTTCACAAAGAAGAAGGAAAGAGAAGACTTCTCAAAAATAAGGAAAGAAAAAACCTCATGCACTCTTCAGATATTAAGAAAAAAATAACGTTACATTTTTAACATTTAAATTAATAAAAAAGTATTATAAACAAAGAAAAATACCTTGATATGAATCCTCTCAAGGCTTCTTCTGATGTTGCTCCTATGTAAGCGGGATCATGAGCTCTCCCTCATTTGTTAGGTCACAATTTCTAAGCACCTTGGCCATCATCCTCCTTGAGATCATTCTTCACATACTCCTCCTTGCTCTAAGTTAATTTAGCATTAATGATGCTAATAAGGATACATGAGAAGCTTTCTCACAAAACATACTCACCACTCACAAAACAGATGTGAATAATGTCAATAGGAAGCAAGTATGAGAAGCGCTCACAAAACGTGTTCACCATCCAATTAACTCTGAAACGTCAATCAAAAGGAATGACGAAAATAGAATTGATACACACCACGGCGGAGATGCGTTGACAGTGAGGGAGCCTTGCTTCAGCAACCAATGAGAGAAAACTGGAGAAAGTGTTGTCTGTACGAGGGCACTCGTGCCCATGGATCAGAAGATTGTTGCCGCCGCTAGCTGTTCTGATAATTAGCATCTTCAGCCTGATTTGGATGATGATGGAATCGAGCTGCTGCTGCTGCCGATCACAAGATACTCTTATCTCGTATTGAGATAAGAGATGATGGTGTAGGTCATGAACATGCAGATCTACATGAAAAACTACTGAAAATTTGTTGGAATTTTAACACTTAGATATTTTGCTGCTGAAAAACTACTAAAAATTTGTTGGAATTCATTACTGAAATCTATAGCATCCAAAATTTAAAATTATCTTTAATCACAACTTCGTTAATCTCAGAGGTATGTTACATTGTTCGAGTTTCAAGTAGTGAGAAATCTATCATATGATAAAAATACATCTAAACATCATAATCTCACATCTAAACCTAGCTTAGCTTTAATACTAGTTGTTAGATCCCTACCCCTCATTCATGATTTTACAACCAAGGATTTTATATTGATGTAATTACTCAATTGTTTTACATTATTAACATGCATACATTGTTGGACTATATATAGCTCACCCAAGCTTAACCTAGATCTCACTTATATATTCCTATGTACTATCATTAATATAAACTACTTTAGGAGTGATGTCTTGTGTACCTCTCTTTCTCTTTATCGTATTTGTCAACATGGTATGAGACCGAAATACCCTTTCAACAATGTAGAAGATTGGTTTGAGTAATCTTGAACGTTTTCATTTTGTAGTAATTTATGGATTTTGTAGGTTTCTTTGAGCAAAAATATATGTTTATCTATGTAAGTATTCATGATTTTGCATGAAACATCACTTTTTTCCTTGTTATGTATTAAAAAAAGTTACAAAATTTTGACCCCCTAAGCTTACCGGTAAATTTTGAGAGCCTTATGGTCCGAATTTGACAAGTTGGTTGACAAATAGGATCTTAGATTGAATTTGTCATGGGATTGAAATCATAGAGCCACTTATGCCCTTGATTTTGAATTAAAAAATCTTTGAAAACTGAAGTAAAAGTTATGACTATTGTACGGTTATGTATGTTTTTGGCATTCTACACGCACCGTCATGTAGAAGTTTCCTCAGTTTTTTGCTAAATATTTTTGCCTTGGATCACTAATTTTAGCAACCACATGCCCTTTTACATATAAACTTTGGGAACTTTTTCCTATTTTTCAACATCTTATTATTAAAAAAGCATTAACATTGCTATTTTGGTGAATTTTGTTTTTATTATCAAGTCTTTTTTGCCTCATATCTTCTTTACGTCTCTAAAAGCATTAACACTACTATTTTGGTGACATTCGTTTTTCTTCATCACACTCTCTCCATGGTGAATGTTGCTCTTATTAAATGGTTATCCTTCTAGTCAGCGCTCTATTCCTATTTTTGAAGGTCATGGTTTTCCTAGTTGGAAGGCAAAGATGACTTTGATTCTTGAAATTGTATATGAAAATTCTCCATGTCCTCAGCAACCTATGTTACTGGTTCTCTCATCAACATCACCATCACAGAACCTTTCTTCAAAGATAGGGTTTTCAGAGAGATTAACCATTGGGTTAGCATCAATCCTAAGGGAAACTGAAGAGAGAACATGACCCGATACAGCGCGACCAGATTTTGGATGACGAACAGCCTCCGCGAAAGAAATAGGCTGACCGAGCTGAGCCAGAACGGGTTGTGCATGAGTATATCTGCCTTGATGTGGCTCCTGACAGGACCACCTTCAACTTCCCACGACCCCACACCGACCTTCTGATGTCGAAGCAGAGGAGAGGGCAAACGACCAGCTTCTGGTGGAGAATGATGACCTCCATGAGGCCCAATAGGGGCTTGATGCAGAACCAAAGATGAGGGGCTTGCTCCCTCTCTGAGGGCAACGGATGAGGGGTTGGAGCTGAGCAGCACGATGTCTTGTAGAGACATCTTGGGGTAGAGCTCTCCCTCACGGGGGGAAGACCTTACCAGGCGGCGAGCTCAGCAAGCAGAGAGAGATGGGGGAGACGATGATAGAAAGGGGCGGGCGAGGCATGCAGACAGGCAGACGTGCGTGGACGACACCTGGGCATGCAGACGCTCTCACAGGGTTGCTAAAGCTCAAGCTTTGAGTTTTTAATGAATCAAAGCGACCACTGTAGTCATCTTAGCGAGACTGTTAGGTTGCCTTGGCACCTGTCATTCAGTAGCTCCTTTGATAGTTAATGGTCCTGCAGAATTGCGCGGCCGCCCGCACTCGCGGACCATCACCGTCTGGCTAGAAATTCAAGTACTCCAATGCGGATCCTATCAACAGATAACCTCTCGCCTGTTCTTCGTGGCCTTCAAACCCATGTCGGTGATCACGATCCACATGAATATCATGTAGATCTGCATGATCATGATATACACCATCATCTCATATCTCCAAACGAGATAAGAGCATCTCGTGACCGGCAGCAGCAGCAGCTCGATTCCATCCTCATCCAAATCAGGCTGAAGACGCTAATTATCAGAACAGCTAGCTGCAACAATCTTCTGATCCATGGGCACGAGTGCCCTGGCATGAGTGCCCTCGTACAGACAACACTTTCTCCAGTTTTCTCTCATTGGCTGCTGAAGCAAGGCTCCCTCACTCTCAACGCATCTCCGCCGTGGTGTGTATCAATTCTATTTTCGTCATTCCTTTTGATTGACGTTTCAGAGTTAAGTGGATGGTGAACACGTTTTGTGAGCGCTTCTCATACTTGCTTACTATTGACATTATTGACATCTGTTTTGTCAGTGCATGCAGGTGAGTATGTTTTGTGAGACAGCTTCTCATGTATCGTTATTAGCATCATCAATGCTAAATTAACTTAGAGCAAGGAGAAGTATGTGAAGAATGATCTCAAGGAGGATGATGGCGGCCAGGTGCTTAGAAATTGTGACCTAACAAATGAGGGAGAGCTCATGATCCCGCTTACATAGGTGAGAGGATTCATATCAAGGTATTTTTCTTTGTTTATAATACTTTTTTATTAATTTAAATGTTAAAAATGTAATGTTATTTTTTCTTGATATCTAAAGAGTGCGTGAGGTTTTTTGTTTCCTTAATTTTGAGAAGTCTTCCCTTCCCTTCTTCTTTGTGAAGTTTTTTATTTTCTTCTTTTTTTCATGAGGTCTTATTCCATTCCTAGTCGCACACGAGAATTTGACCCGGCTATACCACTACAATATAAAGCGCGCATAGACGCACTGCATAGACGCGTAAGTTATGGGCACGTCTATACTAGCATCTATGCTAGCGTCTATAAGCACATCTACTTGTTTGAAACTAGATGCTCTTATAGACGCATAAGTTATGTTTGCATCTATAGTGGCGTCTAGTTCGTTTGAAATTAGACGTGCTTATAGACGCGAGCATAGATGTGATTGCAAACGCGCTTATAGACGCAGTCTACAATAACTTCCTATGCAATTGCAATTGTGGATCTTGCAAAGAAAAACAGAATCTGCAATCTCCAAAAACATCATTTGCTGAACTATATGCACAAGATTTTGATAATATGCATGATTTTTTAGTGCATTTATATATAAATGAATCTCTAGAAAGCATATTTGCAAGGAAAAATATGCTAAGGAAAGAGAAAAGAAATAGGTATAAATTGAGTAATGTGGTGAAAGGGATGGATACATGCAAAGGCTTAGGTATATCAAGTAATGCCATGAAAGACAATCCAAAGGACAATGATTCAATTAGGTCTAGTGTGGTTGAAACAGAGTCATAATCAACCTAACAACATTCACAAAACTAGGTAGATAATGGGCCAAGAGGTTCCACAAGCTAGTTGGTTTAGTTAATGAAAAAACTAGCTAGCACATTAGGAAACTAGGCTTGTGGTCAGTTTAATTGTGACTATACTAGCTATTATAAGTTACCAAGTGATAACCACAAAGTGCACTATTGACCAGCACCAACAACAACCTAGTCGAGTGGTGGATTCTTGTTATTGAGTCTCAATATTATTACCAAGATTTCCCAATATTGGAAATTAAAAAAAAAACAACCTAATCATTGAAATGAAATAAAGTGATTGTTTTTTAAATTATACTCTCTTAAATGTATACTTGATTCTTACACTTATTAAGGGTATTCTTGTAGTCTGTTGTAATGCGTTTAAATGTATACAATATTTTTTTAAATTATACTCTCTTAAATGTATACTTAATTCTTATACCTAAGGTTATTATTCTAGTCTATATAGATGAGCAACTGATAAAAGATTGCGTTGAAGATCAATAATAAAACACCTCGCAAAATTCGAGTAGAGGAGTGTGTTCCTAAGTAAAGATCACCAATACCCATAACTAGATATTTAGTATCATCAACAAGATTAACTATCTTCTTAATTAGTAAAGTATTGTAATTATGAAGCCATTGAGATTGATATGTCATGTTTCCAGTGGCACCCGAATCCACTAAAAGTGTAGCACCATCATGAACAAGAAGCACTTTATCTGATGAAATATGGTGGTTAACACAATTCACCTTCTCATGATCAATATCAACTAATGAGAGTTATTGATAGCATAAGCTTGATTACATTCATCATCATAATTTTTCTTTAGACATTGAGAAGTGGGATGATTTGTATGACCCCAATATGTACATGTTATAGGTGGACTTGTGATTGATATCTTATTAGATCAAGAGAACCCATATTCTTCATCATATAATCTGGTAAAACAATTAGATTCAAAATGTCCATTTTTGCGACAAAATTTACAATCAGGGATTTAATATTCACGTGATCACAAGATTTTTTGTGATAATAACACATGTGAACAAGTTATTCACATGTTCTCATGTTACCGTTCACAAAATAACAGGTCACTTGCCATTTGGGAACCCCTAAAAAGCTTGGCTACACATGGGAATAAGCTTTTCACATGTTCTCATTTTACTATCTTCACATAATAGCAGGTCAGTGGCCACCTAAGAAGATATTTTATGCCCGACAAAGATACTTTTTTTAGGCCCTTGTGAAAGCTTTGTGAATATAACATGTGATCACAAGATTTTTTGTGTTATTAACATATGTTATTAACATGTTCACATGTTCTCGTTTACGTCAGTGAAATCCCTGTTTGCAATACCTACTAGAACCATATTGTCGATTAGAGCATGCTTCACGAGAAAAATGATTTCCACCATGAAAAAATGTTGATTAGAGCATGCTTCATGAGAAAAATGATTTCCACCATGAAAAAACCATGAAAAGAGGCTCTTTTTGGATAAGAAGAGAAGCTTCTGCAGAATATGAGTGACATGTAAGAAGAGCATCTGCAGCAGCAGAGGGCTCTGTTTGTCGTTCTTTACACTGTGAATATTCAATAAGAGATACACAAGAACTATCAAAATCAATAACATCTTTGTTAGAAATAATCGTGACAATATTATCATATTTTTCATCTTTGATACTAAGAAGAATCTGGGTAACAAGTTGAGGTTGTGCATTAGGAGCACCACCAGCAGCAAGTTGAATGATTCAATATACGAGAAGTCATAGAAGTAGAAACTTTGTAAATCAACCCGTCCAACATATTACAGAGATGAAGAATTTTGGTGATAGATTTCTTCTCAAAAGAAGAAATAAGATATTTCCAAATATCGTTGGAAGTGGGAAGATTAAATACATCCAACATAAGAGAATCATGAAGAGCAGCCAAAATATACCATCGAGTGGTCTTCTCTTTCCTTGTCCATTTGGATGAAAGTATTTTCCAATCAAAAAATACTTCCCATCAGTAAACATCAATAGGTTGTTGAGAACATGGAAATTTTCCATATACAATTTCAAGAATCAAAGTCATCTTTGCCTTCTAATTAGGAAAACCACGACCTCGAAAAATAGGAATAGAGCGCTGACCAGAAGGAAAACCATTAATAAGAGCAACATTCACCATGGTGGAGAGAGTGTGATGAAGAAAAACGAATGTCACCAAAACAGTAGTGTTAATCCACCATCACTTTTTTTTCACATATAGTGATTTACTTCTAAGGATTCCATACCTACACTCATGCAAGTTGTTAATATACAGATAAGTAGGTAAGTGGAACATGTACATATATAATGATTTCTTATACCCTAGTTAAGCTATACTATTGTAAAGCTCTGATGTCACATTTTCTTAACATGGCCTTAGGCAAAATGGGAGTTCACATTTTCCCCTCATCTAGGTGTTTTTGCACCATTTCAATAAAGCTAATGGTATATCTCATCTTTCTCTACCAATGAATACAACTCAAAAAAAATATCCATTCTATTGCTTATGGATTTTACTCAAACTAGGGTGTTCTTTTGGAGCTGATGATGATGTCTCCAATCACACGTTGAAGCTCCACACACTAAGCTCCCTCAAAAAGTTCTTCTTGAATACTCACAAGATACTTTTAAATTGAACATCTGTTAGACCATTTGTCCTTAATTTCTTGTACAAGATCTCTATCTTTGCATTCACTCGATTTTGTTGATCGGGCTCTTTCTACAATGTTTACCACTCCCAAGAAGAATCCAATAACACTACAGTCCTTCCTTCAATTGACACAAGGTTATTCTCTTCTCAATCGACACAAGCTTCTTTTTTGCCTATATAGGGGCCATCTAACTATGAGCATACATCTACATCATCAACTTGTGCCCCAAAATAAGAGTTACCCATCAAGACTTCCCTCTTTGTGTTGTGTGATTCTCTTCACTTAGCTATTTCTATTTTACAATGATACTTGTTTCGGTACCTCCTTGCTCTCTCTATAGCCCATGCTGTTTCCGAGACTATTTCCTCTTTTCTTGTATAATTAATCAAACATTGACTAGATGTTACAACTTTCGTAACCTCCATTTTTTCTTTCACTTCCACTTCCACTTCTCTTTCACTGGCACAATATTAACCATGGGTGGGCACCGATTAAAAATCATAGTAAGAATATCACTCTCTTTATAGAGGGTTCTCTTTTTATATCTTCTTAGTACATTTTAAGTCTAGTTTTTCTTCTAAACTAGACCTACATGATATTTCTAGAATGATGCTCCCGTTTGAGCAGTACAAAATCCACTTAAACACCTTGTTTTGTATGCATGAGCCTTCAAAACAATTTGCTTAATATATCTATACAATTTTTTAAACACCCGAGGTAACTTTCCTTAAGAATATAGTCACATGTTACCAAAGAGACTCATCGATTTACACCCAAATTGACTTCTCTCTTAAGAACATGTATGTGATGATATACTTTGCTCTGTCAAAATACATATATCAATGTACATATGATACCAAGCCGAGAGCTCATCCTAGTGTTCATGGGTTTAACAATGGCAATGAATGTGATTATCTTCCCATACGTATATATTAATCTTTTCCAACACCTCCTCTTCCTTTTAATGAAAGACCAATTTCTCCTAAACTTCTCCATTGCATCATGCAACATATCACCAAAAATGGATTTTCACTTAACAGTTACTCTTGAGGAGTACGACATCCTCACTCCTTAAGATTACACGATGTAGTCACCTTGAAGGAGGAGTGTGACATCCTCTCACCTTCTTGAAGGAGGATCTAGGAAATTCATTTTGTAGTATCCTTTCAGTGGTGTTGGACCTCATGGTTTAGATCTCGAGCAAGAGTAAAGGCTAAAGCTATGGTGGATCAAGGTAGCACATAAGCTTGACTAGAGAAATGATTATTTATGATTAAAAATGATTAAGAGAAGGCTAATATCATGCTAATTACACACTAGCAGCATTAAGGAGAATCAGTTATATTTATTCATAAAGTGGAGACCATATATAGGCTAAGTATAATCCAAAGGTGCCAAACTCAACTTTTCAATTAGCTCCTCGATTCTCTCTCCAAATATCTCTTAGCCCCACTATTTTGTTGCTGTTGTTTTTAGCTTCGATCCTTTGCATACATCATAAATTTACACTAAATCCATCTATAAGCCTTATTATACCCATCCATTTTCTTTCTGACATATACACTTTGTGGGTCTCCATGGCCCACAATGGTTTTTAATCAAGGCTTGTCACTCCCAGTTCCTTAGCCCCTTGGTTGCTAAGTGTCTAAATTCTATTTTCCATACATATACAAGCATACATGTCCTTTTATACAAACATAAACAATATGATAGGAATCTCTTCTTTTGTAAGTCCTCATGCAAAAAACACTTTGGTTATATAGTGTTCATTATCATCCTCAAAGTGATGGGCAAATAGAAAGAGTGAATCAAATCTTGGAGGATATGTTAAGAATGTATCGCATGGATAAACCTAGAAAGTGGGATGAATAATTACATATGGTGGAATATGCATACAATAGTAGTCCACAATCTATTATTGGAATGTCTCCATTAAAAGCATTATATGGGCAACATCACCTGTATTATGGTATGATCCTGTTGGGAAGGTTGTGATAAGTAAACAGATGCTTGATGAAATGGAGATGCATACAAGAGACATAGGGGAATGCATAAGAGTTGCTCAAAATTGTCAAAAGAGTTATGCAGAAAAGAGACATAGGGGAATGCATAAGAGTTGCTCAAAATTGTCAAAAGAGTTATGCAGACAAGAGACATAGGGGAATGCATAAGAGTTGCTCAAAATTGTCAAAAGAGTTATGCAGACAAGAGAACAAAGCCAAAAGAATTCAATGAAGGTGAAATGGTATTCTTAAAGGTGAAACCAAAGAAGAGTTCTTTAAGACTTGGGAAGTTTAAGAAATTAGCACCTAGATATGCAGGAACTTTCAAGATACTTAAGAGGATTGGAACACAAGCTTATGGCCTACAACTTCCAGAAGGAGTTAAAGCACATAATGTATTTCACATTAGCTTATTGAAGAAGTACGTGGTTGATCCAAATCACATATTGGGTGATAGTACAAGAGTGGAAGAAGTGGGCAATTTTGAGATAGAACCAGAGACAATTTTGGATCGCAGGGTTAAGAAGCTTAGACATCGAGATAGAGTCGATCTCTTAATAAAATGGAAGACATATCCAATTGAAGATGCCACTTCATTGTCTGAGGATCATATGAGGACTCACTATCCTTACTTCATGGATTGAGGACAACGCTCTTTTTTTAACCCAGGGAGAATGTAACATACTCGTATGTACGTATTTTTGGGCCCATTTGATTCGGAGATTTTTAGCATCTATATTTAATGTTGAAAAGTAGGAAATACATAGGACATAAAAGATTAAGTTTGGTCACAAATTTTAGTAATTTAGATATGTCAATTTTTGGTCAGTTTTGAAACTTTTTATGCATGTTTTGTGGTGTTATTTGTATGCGATTTCTATTCTATACTTAACCATGTTAGATAATGTATAAGAGGGTCATAGTGAGTGGTTTAGCCTAAATGAAACTTATACGAGAGTTTACATAATAAAAATAAACACAACGAGCACCCGAAATGGGACCCAGATACCAAATTGACCCTTAATTTTCAGTAATGGTCTCGTATGAGGGTGTAGATAACTTTATTTGTCAGAGAGGCGAAGTAAAGAAAGTTAGTTCATCACAGGAGAAATAAAGTCCATGTTCAGATAATTGGGAGATTCTACATGGGGCGGCCAGTATTCGCGAAACAAGTCTAATTTGGTTCGAATGCATGTTTTTAGAAAATATTTTCTATCTTTAATGATTTCGTGCATGATAATCTACTAGTTCTTGTGGGTTGTTTTTTTGGGATTCTTCCAGATCCTTGAGGATTTTCTGTGATATAGAGAGAGAGATTTTGAGATTCGGGCCGGTCGTCCTTAGACAGGGAAAATCGGATAGAGATTTTGATTTATGCCCTCTGGGAGCCATTTGGTAGAACCGAGAGTGGACGAGGTTTACTAGAGGCATACCCGGGATAGCCGCGACGTCCACAATATTGGTTGGGTGGACGACCATCTCGCGAAGAAAGGCCCTATTGGCTAGATCTTTTGTTGGTGGTTATCTCTATGATTTTTGAGATTTCTGTATTGACGAATATTATTGTTACTTTGGATTTGTAAACGAATATGATTTATTAAAAATATCTTTGTTTTTTTGAAGTATGAGTGATTTTTTTTGTAAGATTTGAGAAATTTTGTGTTAGAACATTGAACAGAATATGGGTATGTCACACTTCATCTTCATCCCACTTATGATGTCACATAAGTAAATATTGATAAGGTTGTAAGCTTCTATACAACCGAGATAAAAAATCATAGCCATCACGTTTTCACTTGATAGATGCAAAATAAACTTGAATCGCTTTTCCTTCCAAGGAAGAAGACAAGTTTTGTGTGCCATATTATATTTTTTACTTTTTTCACAACATTTCTCAAAATGGAAGAAAAGATTCAAAGAGAAATGAATATAACATATATTCAATTCCAATATGTTTTATTTTAAATACATTAAAGAAGGGTCATCAATCACTAAGTCTAGATCTCAATGAGATGATACATCAAAACATATATGACATAATACACATGACCAAAGGCTTGGCTAGCTCTTGAGATCCATGAGGAGGAATATAGTGCCTGAGAGTCCTATATATAAGCCTATAAACCATCTCTTTGATATGTGCTCATCTTGGTTATAGTTAGGCATTATCTATAATCTTGTGTACCATCTCTTGTGAGTAGCAGCAGGGACATAAAGTCTCTCAAAATAGTGAGCCAGGGTGTCTGGATTAGCACAAAGAGCTAAAGAGAGAAGATTGTTGAATGCGAAAAATATCATAGCTTACAAAGTCTAGATAGATAAGGTATGGCAAGATAATAATCCATTGGAAATAGAAATCCATTTAAAAACTATAAGTTTGAGTTTCAAGCAGTGAGAAATCCATGATATGATAAAAGTACATCTAAACATTGTAATCGCACATCTAAACCTAGCTACTAGTTGTTAGACCCCTACCCTTTCATCTACAGGTAATGCATCTATCCTAATTCATGATTTTGCAACCAAGGATTTTATATTGATGTAATTACTCAAATTTTTTACATTATTAACATGTATTAATAAATTAAAAAGATAGCAATGTCATTGACATAAGAAATGTTGACCTGATGTGGTGACATGTAAAACCTACAAAACCCCGCTGGGATTTTCATATTTCCCACCGGGTCCACTGAGCTTTTCTTATTTCCCACGAGGCCCATAAAGATTTTTCTAATTCTTAATGAGCCTAGCGGGAAATATTAAAAGCATGACACACCCAAAAAAGCTATAAATAAATCCCCTGCGTAGTTAGTCGGGCTTATATTTACCTTGAGAGAGAGCTATAGATAGAGATAGTACTAGATAGATAGAGAGCGTAGAGATTCATCACAACCTATAGGTAATTATTCTATCACACTTGTATATGCCACAAAAAGGTTCAAGCCTTATTCTATTCATAGACCTTTTGTTGATACAAAAAGGTTGAAGTATCCTAGAGACAACCCAAAGGTACAGAAATGGATCATCACATTACAGGAGTTTGACATGTGTTTTTTCAAGGAACATAGTGTGAGGGCCCATATGGCACCTAAATCCATTAAGGATGTTCAAAAGCAAGTGGTTCTAACCATAGGATGCATGAAGAACTGTAGGATATAGATGTAACTTTGTTCTTTGATGAGGCTTTCAAAAGGAGTCTTGGTAAAAGGGGTGCTGGATTTGTTTTTATAAATAAACAAGGTCAATAGATATGGTATAGCAACCAGGAAATATAGGTTAGAAGCAACAATGAGGCTAAGTATTATAGCCTCAGTTTGGGTCTTGAAGAGTGTACACTGTAGACAAATGAAGGTGAAAAGATTGGTTATTAAGGGTGATTCTTTGCTTCTTATAAGGTAGGTACAAGGTATTGGGAAAGTTAATAAAGACGAGATCAAAACCTGGTTCTTTATGGAGAGGAAGCTTCTTAATTTTTTCCATGCCTTCTAGATCTGGCATGTATCCATGGAGGACAACATGAGAGCACATGAGTTAGTAGAAGAGGTTTTCTCCAAGGATGTACATGTTGTGATAGTCCAAAGACCATTGTATCAGGGAAGATATTCCCTTTATGAGGATGAGTAGGTCCTTTTGATGATGACAGATTTTGCAAGAAGAGGATTGGATGCTTTAAGAAGGAGGGAAATTGTCAAAAGAGCTATGAGGTATATAATGACTGGTGACATATTGTATCATAAAAGACAAAATGGTGTTTTCAGAAGGGTTTTATGTCATTATGAAATTCAAGAGTGCTTGAAAACATGGCATGAAGAAGGATGTGGAGCCCACTATGGGGTTGACATTACAAAAAGAAAGGTATTAACATCAAAGCTTATGTGGCCAAGTATGAATAGAGACATCCACCATTGGTGCATAAGTTGTCATGAAGGTCAAGCTTTTCAGAAGAAGGTGCTAGTTCGTGAGCCCATACATCACATAATGAGCTATGGGGCCTTTTAAAAGTGGGGAATAGATGTTATAGGGCCTCTTTCAGGAAAACATTTCTTGGGTTGACTATATGTAAACTCTCTATATCAGGTGCGTTCAAGGCCTAATTAAAAAACCCTTTATCTGTAAAATTTTCATGAATAAAACACACCCTTTTTCTATTCAATCTATAAATATCCCTTTAAATGTACCATTCGGTATGTAAAAAATGTGTTAAAAAGAGATTTAAAGACCCCTTCTGTTGAACCCATGTGCTATGTTTACATATTTATGAGTGACTCACCCTGAGGAAAATATTATATTATCACTGTAGTGTGGACTACCTGACAAGGTGGCCAGAAGCTAGTGCAACCAGTAATGCCACAACATAGCAGGTTTGCAAGTTTGTATATGAGATGATTTGTTGTAGATTTGGTGTTCCTTGGAGCTTGTCAGTGGGACCAAGGAAGGAAGTTCAGAGATGATTTGGTCAAAATCCTAGCCAAGAAATTGGGTATTAAACATAAGTTTACCACACCATATCATCCCCAATGCAATGGGCTGGTTGAAAGCTTCAATGGGATTTTGCAGAAATTTATTTTTCAAACCAGTAGAAGACCACTCCACTAATTGGGATATGTACTTGGACAAAGCTGTATGGGCTTTCAGAGTGTCTGAGAAGAATGAAATAAGGTTTACCCCATATCATTTGGTGTATGGAGAAGAATGTACATTGCGAGTGAATGTAATGCTTCCCTTACTTTATTTTCTATTGCAACATAATATGACCCTGGAGGAACAAAAAAAGGTGAGATTGATCAGTTTATATTCTTTATTGTTGGGATATAGAGGAACCCATCAAATGGTATGAAAAGATTAGTCAAAAGAGGATAGAGATATTTAATGATAAGTTAGGAAAAAGCAAGGATTAAAGAAGGAATGTTGGTTATGAGGTATAATAATGCTTTTGATAGTACATTTCAGACCAAATTCAGGGTCAAATGGGAAGGACCTTTTATTATACATGAAGTTTTTCCTAATGGAACTTATTAGTTTCACGACCTTGGAGGTCAGACGCATGCCAACAGAGTTAATGGTTAGAGGTTGAGATCATATCATATTCGAATTATGTGAAGCAAGAAACACACAGTGAAACACTTGAGAGTGTTTAACACCATATTAGGAAATTTGGAAAAATCTCAATTCTCACTTTTAAAAAAGTGGATTATTTTTGGACTATATTTGCAAAAATATTCTTGAATGAATTGTGAAAATCATATAGATTTGGACGAAATTAGTCACAATAAAACATACTAATGCAACATAATCATACTCAACATATATTTTCTATCATAACCACGTCACAGTTGTACTCAAATGTAGGTGTCTCAAGTACCCGTGGACTCAATTGGATCACTCTCTACCTCACGCAACATGTATTTCACTAACAATAACAATTATTGTACCTATTTATCAAAGTAATACAAAGTTTGTGATATTGCAAATAATGCCCAAAGACTCATGATTACTGTAAATAACTAATAGATCAGCATATCCAATAAGCATTAAAAGCAAAGTTTTTTATGTTAACTTTTTCTGTCAAAATAATTTGTTATACTAAATAAATATCGAGATACACTAGTGTCCAAAAAAACATAATTTGTTTCACATGTTGCATTACAACTACAATATATTAGAATCAAACATTTATGCCACTATAAAATATGTATTACTTATACATTGGAAAACTTGTAGAAGTGGAATTTGCTTAAAAAAAGACGATAAAATATAAAGGGCATTGCATCAATGTTTAAACCACTAAAAACATGAAACATTTGACCATTGATAATATCTTTGAATTGGTGGTGTTTAAAAACACCCTAAATTATAGTTGGCATCAAAAATATAACCATAATCAACTATATCTATATTCATGGTTTCACTTTTGTGTCATGGAGTTAATGTCAACACGAATACATAGCACACATTAAGCCTCCATTTACAACCTTACAACTATTCATGTAGCCAGCCACATTTCTTTCTTGCACATCACCGATGATATATACTCTATCCTCCTCAAGATCCACACTAGGGTCTTCGAGAATTGAGTACTTTCTTGCCAGCATGAAAATATTTTGAGCCACCATAGTGCAATAATGTATTTCCAACTTCCACATTTGAGTGTATGAACAATCCTAGGCCAGCTCCTGGTATTAATGAAGTTCTCACTATGTAGGCCACATCTTTTATGTAGAAGATGTCTCCCACTTTGATAGGCAAATGTGGTGGTCGCAGATCATCCCATTTGATTTTATATTCACATACTGGCTTTACTTTTTGTAAAATCTTCACACCTATGAAAAATAACAAAGGGAAAACTTCAATAGAGTCAGTTTAAATTAATTTTACAAGCATACTAATTCAAAGCCTTAATATACAGTGGGTAGGGAAAAAAAACTAGTTGCTCTTTGTGTGATGATGGTAGTACTGTTGCAATTGTAATATAAAACTCTTAGCTGCATCTCCCGTGATAAACTTTTTATTATACCCTAGTTTTGTAGCATAGTGCATTGCTTCCATGTCTTTTAATGTATTAGCTAGAGGGATTCTTTGCAACATCACTAACTGTGTATTACTTAGATAAATAGGTGGAGCACGAATTGTACTTGTTGTTGTTAGGTTGATTACATGTTTCATGTTCTTGAGGGTGATCTAGTGGATTGTGCTTGCTTGATGAGCTTGAAGTAACATCATGTCCTCCATCTATACTATAGTGCTTGTTCATCTCATCCCATTCTTGTATCACCCATCGAAAATGCTCAAATAGTGCATGCCCATACTAGACCCGTTCTTGTTGTCCATACATGTTGAAGTTTATGACATCTCACATGTCTTTGGAAACATCTAAATGTAGCAAATACTGCAATAGATCTTTTGTCAAAATGTTATCCCCATTATCAGCATCAAATGATGAAGAAGATATACAGTTTTTTGCTAGACTTAAGCAAACCTTATAAGGGCTGTCATCAATGAGAACAGTTCTCTCAATGAAGTAATGACCACCCCACTGGCTCCAAACCTTTAGAAGAGGTTTAAACATCTCCATTTTGTAAATCCTTTATGCAGAGGGATATACATTATACATGGAGATATCATACATTTGTGGGTAGATCTTGTTGGAGCTATATATAGCTTGCGCCCAACTTAACCCTAGGTCTCACCTATATATACCTAACCTCAGTGTGCTTTTCATAGACTTTGGGGAGATATCTTTGGTGTATCATGACTTTCTTTCTCCTTCCTTCAACATGGTATCAGAGAAAATTATGCACTCTTCAAAAACTTAAAAGGATCATAATTTCTTCATCCGATATCGGAATTTGATGATCTAAGAGTCATTTTTAGGATTTAAAGGCATTTTGAGACTGCTCGTCACATCATATTCGTCAAATTCTACACAAAAAAAATATCTACACTAATATAGTAGCTTTAATCACATAGAAGAACACTTTATCAATGTGACCACTTGATGCATCGATTATCTCTTGTTTACGCTTCATGGATTCATGTATACAAATTGGATCTTCTCTTTGAGTTCTGCATGGATCTTCTCTTCAAGTTCTCAACTCCAGTTTCTCATCAGATATTTCCAGGAATGTTTCTCTTTTCCTAATTATTTCTAATCATATTTAAGTTTTGTTTTATATCACACATTTGGATGCATGTTTTTCTTTCCCTTATATCCATTATCTACTTTGATAGTTATACATGGATCTTCTCTTCAAGTTCTCAACTCCGGTTCTCCATCACATATTTCCAAGACTATTTCTCTTTCCCTAATTATTTCTAATCATATTCAAGTTTTGTTTTAAATCACAGATTTGGATGTATGTTTTTCTTTCCCTTATGTCCATTATCTACTCTAAGTCTATTCAATTATTTATTGACTCTTAGACTATTCAATTCTTTTCTATTGCGTACACACATGAAAATCAATATTGACATAGTATATCTTTTTTATGGAGATTATTGCTTCTATGTGATATTATTGCAATTTGCTACTCGCTAGAGATATGACATATCTTGATTTTTCATGGCTTCCTCTATGTTTTAATTTTCTAACAAGGTTTGATTGTGAGTGTGCATGCAGAAGGTAAGATATAAAGTCACTTTGTGCATGAAATAATTTGAAAGTTAATCTTTTTGTGAGTGCAAGTGCACGTCCAAGATTATGAGAAAGAGGAAAAAGTTGCATGCAGATAAAGAAGCTTTGATCTAAGTTGCAAGCATATAAAGAAGTTTTAATGTAGTTATATGAGAGGAAAAGAGGCTTTGATGTAGAAAAAGAAACTTTGATCTAAGTTGCATGCGCGTAAGAAAGCTTTGATCTAAGTTACACGCGGGTAAAGAAGCTTTAATGTTTTAGGAATTTTACCACTTTCTTAAGATTTGAAGCTAATAATTGTGTGTTTCTGTATGTGATGACAATTATGTATCATGTGGACACTTAAGCACTATGATTGGATATAGGCTTGCTATGCAGCTATGGTTTTGATCCATTTTTCATACAATTGAAGCTTGTTCACATGCTATGGGTTTCAATTATCACATCATGCTTTGTACTTCGAGAACTAGTTTTGGCATGTATACATTACCTTACAATGTTTATAGGCTATGGATTTTGATGCAAAATATAATCTCTTGAGCCTTTTGCAGATAACAGATAATTTTGGCATCTATACATTATCTTATAATGTGTAATAGTTTTTTCTTTATGCTTAAGATTTTCATGAGCGGCTTGGCCATATGCTTAAGATTCTGATGAGTTGTTTGGCCATATAATCTATGTTGTTTACCATATTATTTTATATGCTCACTTATGATATAGCCTACCAAGTGGGTGCACACATGAGGCATGGTTGGTATCATACACATGAAGTATGATTGATTCATATATTCTATTGGGGATGCTGCTATGTTATTCTATTGGACATCTATTTGGATGACTATTGGATGTTGATGCTACTATATTATCTCATTGAACATCTATTTGGACCATTCTATTGGACGAGATGACCATTGGATGCTATTATGTTATTCTATTAGACATCTATTTGGACAACTATTTGGACATCTATTAGACATCTATTTGGACAACTATTGGATGTTGATGCTGCTTTATTATCTCATTGGACATCTATTTGGACCATTCTATTGGATATCTATTTGGACGACTATTGGATGAGATAAACTTTGGATGCTATTATGTTATTCTATTAGACATCTATTGGATGTTGATGCTACTATATTATCTCATTGGACATTTATTTGGAGGACAACTATTAGACAAGATGACCATTGGACGCTATTGTGTTATTCTATTGGACAACTGTTTGGCCCACTATTGGATATTGATGCTGTTATATTCTATTAGATATCTATTTGCATAACTATTGGATACTGATATTACTATATTATCTCATTGGACATCTATTTGGACCATTCTATTGGACATCTATTTGGACAACTATGCTGTTATGTTATTCTATTGGACATTTATTTGGACCACTATTGGATGATGCCTGCTGTTATACTATCTATTGGATATCTGTTTGGACCATTCTATTGGATATCTATTTGGACAACTATTGGATGTTGATGCTGCTATATTATCTCATTGGACATCTATTTGGACCATTCTATTGCTCTACAAGCTATGAAGGGTCTGTGGGTTTTTCCCTTCTTAGTCCCCAAGGGTTTTTCATCCATAGCTAGAGACCTTTGTTTGAGTGAGGGTGTTGGAGCTATATATAGCTTGCCGAACCTAACCCTAGGTCTCACCTATATATACCTAACCTCGGTGTGCTTTTCACACATTTTTGTGAGCTATCTTGGGTGTGTCGTGACTTTCTTCCTCCTTCCTTCAACTTATCTCTCTATGCATTCATATACCCATGCATATAAATCTCTCATGCATTTGAAAATAAAAGTACTTCCAGAGCACCCCCACCACGGATATGACATTCAAGAAAAGATCAATGGGTTTCAAGCTTAACATGCATGATAGAAGAAAGACCTATACTTTAGAAAACATGAGCTACGTGAAAACAAAAATGTATAAGAGAGCTCTATGCATAGGGTAGGAGCCCTTAAAAAAATTCACAGAGAGCTCTCATGCATTTTGTAAGGCCCTATATGCAAATTCATAGGGCTCTACACTCTACATAGAGCTCAAAGAAAGCATTATGTATATGGTAAGAGCCCTTTAGAAAATGCATAGAGCTCTCATGCATTCGGTAGATCCCTCCATGCATTTTCATATAAAGTGATCCCTCCATAGAGCTCTCATGCATTCGGTAGATCCCTCCATGCATTTTCATATAAAGTGATCTACCTTATGCATTGCGCTCAAAGAGAGATCTATGCATAAGGTAAGAGTCCTTAATCATAGGCCTCTCATACATTTGGTCGAGCCCTCTATGCATTTGCATAATGGCTCTTTATTATTCATAGATCTCAAATAAAACTCTATGAACAAGGTAATATCCCTTACACAAATGCATAGAGAGCGCTCATGCATTTGGTAGGGGCCCACCTTATGCAAAGTCCTTAAATTGAGCTCTATGCATAAGGTAAGAGTCATCATGCAAATTCATAGAACTCTCATGCATTTTATAGACCATTCTATGCATTTGCATAATAGTTCTAAAGACCTTATGCATAGAGCTCTTAAGAATTCAATAAAGCTGTCTATGCATATAGATCTATGCATGCATACAGAGCTATACCCATAAGATATATCCCTCTATTCATGTATAGATAGAACCCTATGCATGAATACATCTCATAGAGAGCTCTTATACATGGTTCAGAAAAAGTCTTTCCATTGCACCCGGGGTGTGTGGGATTAAAGAAAATAGCAATGGATTTAGAGCTTACCATAAGATAATGGAGAGAGATAATAGGGATCACATAAGATAGATAAAAGATCTATACATAAAAGAAACATGGGTTACATATGGAAACAAATATGGATTCTAATTTATGTAAAGTATAAAGTAGAAAGTAGAAAGCTTATACCTAAAAACTAAACAACATAAAACCATAAAACAAGAGCATTGGGCTTGAAGCTTACCTCAAGAATTAGTCAAAGAAAGCATTTCCTAAAGCGTCTTTACCTTAACAGAAAACCAAACTCACAAGAAAGAATATTAAATCAATAGAGAGAGAGGGATGAGAGACGAGGAATGGAAAACAAAACAAATATGCATTACAATCTATGAATAGAGTATATAATAATTGGAGAGGAAGAATGGAAAAGAAAATAAATATGCATTGTACTCTATGCAATAGTATACAATAGAAAACACATACCTAAATCCTAAACATAAAACCATGAAACATAAGCACTCCGTGTAGGGTCGAAGCTTAGCTCAAGAGTTATCCAAAGAGAGAGAATTTCCTAAACATTATTCACCTCAACAAAAAATGAAACTCACAAGAAATATTATTCAATTCATTATTAGAGAGAGAGGGACTAGATCAGGAATGCATAAGAAATAGAAGGTATGAGCATTTTGATTGAAAAATGATGAGACACGTATCTAATGATTGAGAGCACTATTCTCATGGAAGAGAGAACTATATTTGTTGAAGAGTAAGGAAAGAAGAAGATGAATGAAATAAACATAAAACAGAAGGTAGGTATATCATGGAATTAGGGTACTATAATGCGTCATGGACTGGGTGGGATAATCCAAACTTTTCCCATTCAATGTAGCTATTTGCATGGCTATTAGGCTAGCTATACACTTAGCTATACATGTGGATAGATGTGCGGGTAGTCACCTACATACACTTGGTTATTGGCATGGCTATACACTTGGCTAAACGTGTGGATAGCCATGTGCATAGTTGGGTTTATACCCACTTTTATAGCTGCATGTATAGCCACACAATAGCCACATCACATTCATTACCATCGATATCACTACTTAAACTAGTCTCTTAGTACTTTCTCTCAATTATGTGGCTACCTTTTTGTAGTGACTATTGCTTAACCAAACAATAGCCACGTCACATTCATTACCATTGATATCACTAATCAAACAACTCTATCAATACTTTTTGTCACTTATGTGGCTATCTTTTTAGAGATATAGCCTTCATTGTCTTGTAGTGACTTGATACTAATCCCCTTCATGATTATCATTTGCTTGTTTCTGATGGTACCAAGAAATTTAATTTATGCATTAATTTTTACCTCTTATGATGTTGTTTCAAATGAAAAGTGTTTATCTGTCTTCTTGTTACTAATGGCTACTAAAGTGCAACATACTCAGGCTCAATATGATGTTTTTTATTTCTTGGAAATGGGAAAGTATCTCATGAATTTGCCGAGTCCAATGAAGTTGAGGTAGATTCCCACAAAGAATATAAAACCCCTCATTCATTCATGTAGTCTCTAGGTTTACATGAAGAATCAAAAACACTTTCCACTCTCTAGGTTAACAAATCTCCATTGATCTAGCAAGACACAAAATTATGGACATGTAATCTTTAGATTAAGTAACCAAAGACTGAAACTAATGAATTTCCTTTCATGCACATGTTTCTTTAGCACATATATATGCTCTCATGGGAGGTGGAATGTAACTATGAACACAACGATTTCAATCAACATGTATCCAACTCATGCAATCCATAGTATTTTTATTATCAATTACCTTCTTCATATATCAAAATAAATCAATCAAACACAATCAACTATTTTGCCTATATTCTATCTATGTGTATACTATGTCTTTGTCCTATCTTATATTTTTTTCACCTATGACCCTTTGCACTACCCCCTAAGATTCACGGATTAAGTCAATGTTCTATTCATACTTTGTCTCTGTGCAATGCTTTACACCCTCTAGGGCTATCTTCTATTCTTTTTACCCAAGACCCTTTGGACTGTCCCTAAGCTTCAAGGCTCAAGTTGATGCTTCTTCTTTATAAAATAACTCGCTCAAAGCACCCTTCTCCACTTTTGTGCATAGGTGAAAGCAATAGAAGATAGCACAAAGACATCGTATACTATTTGGATACATGAAGAAGGTAATTGATAAACACAATCAACTATTTTGTCTATATTCTCTCTGTGTGTGTATGATGTCTTTGTGCTATCTTCTATTGTTATCACCTAATATGACCCTTTTCACTCCCCCCTAAGTTTCAAGGCTCAAGTTAGTGTTCTATTCATACTTTGTCTCTGTGCAATGATTTTCACCCTCTCGAGGGATATCTTCTATTGTTTTTACCGAAGACCCTTTGGATTCCCCCTAAGCTTCAAGGCTCAAGTTGATGCCTCTTCTTTATAAAAATCACTCACTCAAAGGAATTTTCACTCTTTTATGCATGTGCCATTATTTGTGTTAGCTTCGCCACCACCCACCATAAATAACAAGTTTTAACGTGGCCTTCGTATCCACCAAAAGACTCCTCTAGAAGCAAATGTAAGGCTTATTGCATGCCTCCAAAGATCTAAGGCTAACATTTTTAATCCCATAAAACCTCCTTAGTCCTGACCTTCCTTTCCATCCCAATATTATTTGCAAAGTTTAGTTAATCCCCCATAATAGCAATAAAAAAGAAGAAGATTAATTAGAATTAGCGATCTCCACATCCTAAACTCTTTCCAAACTCTATCGTGGGTATGCCAAGAAAACAAGAGCATCCCATCCTTAATGCTATATAGTACCACCCAATGTTCTTCTTTCCTACATGATAAAAATCTTATTCCACCATTATGTAGACTCTCCACCTCTACATCAGAAGCATCTCTTATTCATGTAAGCAAGGGTCTCTCGATTATCCTTGAGGAGCTCATTGTTCCAACATTTGTTTCATGATGCAAGGGATCACACTCTTTTTAAAGATACACTCTTTTATTTTTTGTTTTTTTGTCTTCTTGTACATGTGTTTTTCTTGTACATGTGTTTTTCTTACATGATTTAATAATCCTACTTGAATAAAATTTTAAGAGAAAAAATAAAAATTATTATTATTATAAAATAGAGGATTAAACTAAAACAAAAAATCTAGATTTATCAAAATATTATTTTAATATAAAAATTAAAGCTCCATATTTTTTATGTTAATAAAAATGAAAATAGAAGAAGATATATCAATGTACCAAACCATAAAGTAGTGTTAAAGATATCTATAATGGTTTTCATGAGTGGCCCCACCATTGTACAAAATTAGTTTATATCCCAGTATCACAAAGCTACCAGATTTAATGAAGAAAAAGTTCAAATCATGTACTTCTATTGAAAGAGATATAATTATTATAGGATAGCTAAAGTTGTCTACAAATAATTAAAAGTGTATCTTTAAATTTCAAAAGGGCTTAGACATTTGCTAGTCTAAGACATATAATCATGTACTTCTATTGTGAGAGTTATGCATTCACAATAGCTAAAGTTGCATACTACACAATCAAAACTATACTATTTAACTTGGTAAGGGCTTAGACACTTTCTTAGAATACTAATTTAAATGCACCACTTCAAATGCATTTGATCCTTTTTTTGCATCTTCTTTCATCATATGGTTGTGTTCGTTAAATGGGTGGAAGTTAGATCTAAAAAATCTCGCATATTTGGCATGAGTGGTGTAGGAAAGTTCACATTATTCCAACCCACCAATAAAAGCTCTAGCACTACTTCAAGCATGTCCATATTACACAAATGAAAAAGTTTAAATAAAGGCAAGAGTCCACACAAAGTGACATCATGAACTTGCCCATACTATATGTAAAGAGTGAGTTGAGAAAAAAATATGTTCTTTATTGGCTCAATTTTGCACTAAATAATTGCAATGATCCATTTAATTCAAATAACATCATCCAAGAAGAACTGGTACAAAAAAGAAATAGAACTTGTAAAAAGTAAAAATTATGCAATATTACTAGTGAAGCCTTTAAAAAAAGGTTCCTTGGAATAAGTGGGAGAAATTGTGCTCATTCAATGGGGTGATGGAGATGAATAATTGAGTGCATGTGCAAATAACATCATCCAAGAAGAACTGGTACAAAAAAGAAGAACTGGTACAAAAAAGAAATAGAACATGTAAAAAGAAAAAATTATTCAATATTATTAGTGAAGCCTTTTAAAAAAGGTTCCTTGGAATAAGTGGGAGAAATTGTGCTCATTCAATGGGGTGATGGAGATGAATAATTGAGTGCATGTGCAAAACATTTATTGCATCATTGTCCCACTCACTAAAGAATTGTTGATTGATTCCATGTCCAACATATCTATTGCATCATTTTCCTTCCCAATCCTTCTTAAAATAAGACTCTCACTTTGATAATCACTATAAAATCAATAATCTTTAAAATGGAAAATAGCCATATTTTGGAAGATTTTTTAGTATGCAAGAAAATGTGATATGAGGAACCATCTCACATTTTCTAATATGTAAGAAAATGTGATACGAGAACTCGTATCTCTGAAAATAAGAAAACCATAAATGGAAACAAAATTGTAAAGGAAATGAGTAACTAATAACCTTGTCTTTGATTGTTTTTTGGGACATGGTAATTTCTTTCATATTCCTATATATTAAAACTCTCTAAAAGAGTTGAATATACTAGGTAGTCTTTTAGGAAGGTGATAACATTTGGTGATTAAGTGCTAAAAGCTACTCGATATAGCAACCATTTTTTCTCCAAAAAACAAGGATGAAAAGCATACATATGGTGTAAAAGGGTATAATTACAAATTTAATATATTGGAAACATTGTTTAAAATTTAGAGAACTGCATAGGGCTCTTGAAATAAAGTGATCCATTGGAATAACAAAACAATTTCTCTAAAATATGTTTTTGATGTAAAACAATTGTTAATGGCATTAGTATACATCCATTTACGAGTAGAGATATAAGCATAGCATTGTGCCCTCAAGAATAAACTCTCTAATACTTTGTAAAAAGCATTAATGTGCTGATATACCATAGAAATGCTAATGACCTATCACAAAGCCTAAGGGTTATGCAATATCATAGCTTGTAATAAGAATTAGGCTACTATTAAATTATGTGATAGATTGAGTGATGGAAAGTTTTTTTCTCCAATTTGTCTATACTATATATGATGTGATAAGATAGAACTAATAGTTCCTCCTTGTATTGCTATTTATAGATAAAAAAGACGGTGGAAAAGAATTCACCTCTAAAATAAGAAGGTGCAAAAAATATTATGTCTAAATGAAACTCAGCACTTGTATATATGAAAACATATTATGTCCAAACAAACTTTACCACTTGTATGCATCCACTTCATGCATGTTCTTTGGTGAATAAAAGTTGAATTGCACTTTTATTCTCCATTACATATTATATAAAAAAAGTTCAAATCTTATTTTACTTTGTTGAGGGTATTCATGTGATGTGTGTCTTCTCTAAAGTCATTGCTATTACCTTTTTTAAGGTAACCTTTTATTTTATAAACATATTAATACGAAAGGAAATTCAATGATCTACATGTAGAATTGTCAAAAGTTTGATTGCATCTATGTTTGTATAAACATTAGAAGGTTGCTAGATCCCGTTAACATGCTAACTATAACTATATAAATACTACTACTCATTGTGATTTAATTTAAAAAATGTCTTATCACAATTCAACCAAGTAATATTATACTCAAGCGTGCATATGTTTTGTTAACCAACATTGATAACTCTCACAGAAAAATTATACATTGACATCACTAAAAAAAAAGTAACTTTTATGTTGTGTCAGTGTGTGTGAGTGGGGAAGGGGGGAGAAAGAGAACATGCACATGTGTGTGTGTGTGTGTGTGTGTGTGTGTGAGAGAGAGAGAGAGAGAGAGAGAGAGAGAGAGAGATTTGAATGTTTTTCCAATATATATAACATTATAGGATACTACCATTGGTTTTGAAAAAATATAGGAAGAGAAAGTTATTCCCCTTATCTCTCTCATACCATCATCATTTCTTCTAACAACACCACACGGAAATTCTTTGGAACATGATGATTGTAAGAACATTTTTTTCAAATCTATAAAAATTAATTTAAAAAAAATTTTGACCTTTCAAAATTAAGCATTTCTACATTCAATGATGCTCTTTTACTAATTTGATATAGGTGGCCCTTTACGTGGAACTTATTGGAAGTTCAAAATATATATTTGTATTTTTGATATGGACCCACCTATTAGTTTTTTCTTGAGATTTATTAAAATTGGACAATGAAAAGATGTGAATGGATGAAAAATAAAATAATGACAACATAATCATAAAGCATAGTGTAAGAGATAACCTTATAGAACAAGTAAAAATAGGGATGTGATACAAAAGACTTATGCACCATGCTTTGCTACGCTGCAATTATAGAGTTGGAGGAGCGTTCTAATTTTGAGGAAACCCTATCATCATAGACTTGCAATCAATTATTTTTACTTAAATAATTTTATTAAAAAACTCATATAGAACTGTGATTAATATTGTGTGATAAAACACATATTTTCCAAATGTTTTGCAACGCTTCCCTTAAAGGGATGTGCTTATTTGAACATATTTAGTGACTATATATTCCCCAACACCCTTCATGGGTGAGAATCACATTGACTATTAAAATTCCTCCTCAGTCAGCTTGCCGTAGGGCTATTTTTCTTGATATTCGTTCATGCACCAATGTACATGCTAGCATCTCTCATCTCTAGAGAGCTTGTTTGCATCAAAGTTTTTTATTTTTCATGCACCAATCTAGGTGCTAACATCTCTCATCAAGAGAGAACTTATTTTACATCAAATGTTTTTGGGACTATATCATGAGGCTCTCGATCCTTCGGCTTTCGCCCAAAAAAGGTTCACAAATTTTGGCTTATCTTCCCTTCTAAGAGATCTTAGAGGATAATATATGTATAAGGGAGAAATCCTCAACAACAATAATGAAGAATTTACTAATGAAGCCCAATTTGATAACAAATTTTGTTGATGATGCAACATTGATATAGAGTATATTTAAATAATAAAAAAGGATTTTGTAAAGAATGTATTGGTGATATCCCATTTGTTAACATTTATTTTATGATACAACATTGATAGATCTTTAAATAATAAGAAAGCCTTTAGTAAAACATCTAAAAACAATGATAATAATAATGTGCATATGGATTGTAGGAATCAGGGGTCCGAGGCTATGGATGCTCATAGATCACCATAGTGGATGTGTAGGAGAGAGAGACTTAAAGATGAGTCCATGGAAATGACCTACACATAGATGAGAGAGAGTAAGCTACATAGGGACAGAGAGACCAAAAGGGAGAGAGAGTAAGCTACATAGGGACATAGGGATAGAGAGATCAAAAGGGAGAGAGAGACAGAAAGATGTGACACTCAAGTCAAGAGGGAAAGTTTGCGCAACTCAAATGATATTCACTGTGATAATGAATCTACCCAGATGGATGCTTTTATTGGCACCATGGCCTTATCTTTTGACCCTAAACAAGAGGATATTCACATGTACTAATAACACTTCACTAGACTCCATACTAGCTCCAAATATCTAAAATAAAACCCCTTCAGAGTAATGGTGGAATTTCATGCATAAACTTCAACAGTCTTTTATTGCAACACAAGAAAAGACCAAAATTGGAACCCATAATTATTGGCTTAGTGGCTCGTGCGCATATGGCTTAGCAAACTAAAAAGGTTCATAGAGTATCTCTACGTAGAAAGGACTTAGAGGTCAAGTCCTGTCCTTGAGCAAACACCCCCTACCTAAAGGAAGGTCAAAAAGGAAATAACGAAGAAGAGCCTTTTATAGAAACAAGGTGTTAGAAATTCAAAAAGAATCCAAAATATATAACTCAAATTTTTGGGGACTACCAGGCAGAGAACCCAACACAAATAACTGAAAGCTAACAAACTTCCCACATGACAGAATGTCGATGATGATCTAATGTCGTTCTCTTCCATCAACATTTATAAAATTCTAGCACTTGAGTGCCAAGTGTCGATAAAGTTATTCCAAAGAGTAGATGCTTCACAATGGTGTTTTTCGTATTGATAAATAATCTTTTTAGACATGATAGCCAATGCATCGAACCCGAGTAAACCAAGTAAACCAATGAGCTTCTCCATTATATGGGTAGCATAGAAGTAGACGGTTGGGCCAATGAGGTGGTGCTAATGTGGGATAGAAAAGGAGGCTAAAGGCCTGCAGAGGTTCGAGCTCACTGGTGGAGCGATAGATTAAGAGTAGTGAGGTGCCTATCAAAGAAAATGGAGAAGGAAAAAATGTATATGGACTCTGAAGACTATAGAGTTATAGGTATTAACAAGGAGACACACGTAAGAGAGTAGGCACACGTGGCGGAGAATGCAGGTTAAAGCTGGTTGAAAAACCCAGGTCATATGGTGGAGGAGGCAGCTAGGGTAGAACATCAACTACGGGAGAGAGGCGTGAAAGAAACGCCCCTGTGACGATGACAGATCCCTTTATACTAGCATCCCCTCAGATGGGCGGGAGGAGGTCGTTGAGCAGTTAGTGATGCCAATCGTATCGCCAGTAGTGCCCGCTGGCCAGCTGCACTATTGGGGATAGGAGGTGGTCCATAGCTCTCAGTAGTGCTGGAGGGGATGCTTCACAACCTAGGCAGTGTGGTGGAATAGATGGCTTTTTGTGATAAAAGAGGTGGTCCATGGCTCTCGGCAGGTGGAGAAGGAGGTGGTCCATAGCTTGGACGATGGTGGAATAGACAGCTTCAGGCATCCATATTGGTGGTGCTTTGAGGACGATGGAGCTCGCAGAGGAAGAATAGATTGCTTCGGCATTTTCATGCAAATGGGAAGAATAGATTGCTTCGGCATTTTCATTCGACTGGGAATTACTGGTGACTTGCTCTGATACCATATAAGAAAAAGTGTCTCCGGCTTAGGAGGCTTATAGATCACGATGGTGGGTGTGTAGAAGAGAGAGAAAAAAGCTGGAGGGATTTGAGGCTCAGGCCATGGAAGTGATGCACAAGGCTAAGAGAGAGAGAGAGAGAGAGAGGGAGAATACTTAAGCCAAGAGAGCAAGTTTGTACAACTCAAACGATATTCACTCTATAATAATGAATCCATCCAAATACATGCTTTTATGGAACTCTAAGTTTGCTTACATGCATGAGACACGGGTCTCCACTTTTAGAGTTCTAATTTTGGTTCACGTTCTTTTCTTTACACAATCACTTTATGCTCGTTGTCTGGTGCATGCCTATTTTGGCTACGTTTCTCATATCTCGTACATGGTCTGCAAGTTCTGCGATCTTATCTTGTGCATGTTCTCACAACCTGACATGGCAAACACAATACTTGTTAATGGATTTCCTTCAAGGCAGCGTTCTATGCCTATTTTGGCTACGTTTCTCATATCTCGTACATGGTCTGCAAGTTCTGCGATCTTATCTTGTACGTGTTCTCACCACCCGACATGGCAAACACAATACCTTTTAATGGATTTCCTTCAAGGCAGCGTTCTATTCCTCTTTTCCAAGGCCAAGGATTTCCCAAGATGCTATGAATTTTGGAAGGAGACGAATTGACAGATATTGTTCTTGGTATTCTTGCATGCCCTCCTCAACCTATTGATCCACTTCAGAATGATGTTATTATTACCGAAGGTCCTATTTTTGAACAGTGGAAAATTGATCATGCACACTAGATTCTCGTCGGTATATACTTTCTGTCCTTAACGATTCACTCATGCTAGATGTTTATCTATTATCCACGTCATATGCTATATGGGACTATCTTATCACTATGTTTGAGAAGAAAACTGTTACAGAGATTTTGTATCTCCGTAATCTTCTCGACAAGCTTCAATTCAAGGCAGGTACATCCATGTCTAGTCACATTGAATCATTCAAAGGAATTATGAATCAAGGCAGGTACATCCATGTCTAGTCACATTGAATTATTCAAAGGAATTATGAATCAACTTATTGTTGCAAAGGATCCTATTCCTCGAACTCAATTGGTTACACACCTTCTTGATACGGTGAAGGATCCTTTGTATGATAATATTGTCACTATATTATCTAACAAGGATGGAATTGACGTTGAGCATACATATATTTCTTTGATTGAATATTCTCAATGTCATGATCATCAGACATCAGTAACTCATGAAACGGTCATGCTTGCCCAAGAGTACGCAGAATCAGAGACAGCCTTTGCTGTCCGAAGACGTCCATTTCAGCAATGCCCTTCTTCCTCCTCCCAATTTACATCTCGTGTGGCTTCCAAAGAGGAGGTAATTCTTCTTGTTTGCGATTTTCTCAAAAGCGTTGTTCTTATTGTGACAAAACTGATCACTTGGTATCAGAATGTTGGGCACGAGAGTAGGATGAAGAACATGGTATTACAAATAAGCAACCTCGTTTATCAATGTTGGCTATATATAGAATGTCTCTATATATATAGAATGTCTCTATATATAGAATGTCTCTATATATAGCCCTAGGATCTCCTCTATATATACTCATCTATTGTGTGTATTCCACACACTTTGGGGATTCAATCTTGTGTCTCGTGTGCTTCTCTCTCATCTCTCTCATGTTATCGCCTCCATCTCCAACATGGTATCAGAGCCCACGGTACAACCATAGCCACGGGCTTGGGGAGAGCACCATAACCGGACTGGCCACGAGGGGATCGGATCGAGTCAAGTGGTATGTGACATAGCTGGCCAAGCACTGACGTGTGCAGCAGAGAGCTCACAGGACTCTCCAAAGCCCATGAAAGCAAGAGCTTTCTCTCATCCTCATTGGTATCATAACTGGCAGGGCCAAACAGGGAACCCCCAGCAAGGGACACAACGAGAGGCAGCCGGCACGCCAACCCCCACGCGGATGCACATACAGAGAGCCATGTGCATACAGAGAGCCCACACGAGACAGAGAGCAGGGCAACTCCAGCAGGGAGCAGTAGCAAGGGTTTAGAGCAGACGGATTCAAACCCAACTGAAATTAGCACTCATACGACTATTATTGCTGATAGCAGCAGAGATTCCAAAGGAATTGGATCCCATACAGAGAGCCCACACGAGAGAGAAAGTAGGGCAACTCCAGCGGGGAGTAGTAGCAAGGGTTTAGAGCGGACGGATTCAAACCCGCCGACTGAAATTAGCACTCATACGACTATTATTGCTGACAGCAAGCAGAGATTCCAAAGGAATTGGATCCGCAGCTGCTGGCAATCCAATAGAGCTCGCAGAGCAGGTCACATGCCAGGCTTTCATATGTCTGAAAGTACGAAAACAAGGATCTCCAGGAGCTCCAATAAAGACAAAGAATCAGAGGATGCAGTAGCCCTAGCAAACACATCTGCGGATATGGAAAGAAAACGTGCTAGGAAAAGCGATTCGTCTCAAGGCTAACATCACAAGAGCACACGCGAGACTTGAAATTGTCATAGGGTTTCTACTCTCATCATCACAGCTTTGAGAGCCCTTCTACCATCGCTGGTGTGTAGGTGAAGGTTTCTGTGCAAACGGGTCCCTATTGAATGGACTGAATTTTGCTTGTCTACAACTACTCGATCATGCCATCTCAGTGCGGACAAGGTCTTGAAAGCACAAATTTTACAAAGACAACAAGGATGATGCTTTCTTCATGAACGTGCTGTAATCCTCAACACCATGGATTTCCACCGTTATCTTCAGGTTTGTCATGCCTTCTGTTTCCATTGCTATTCTCTTGTTTACACCTGCTTTGTATTCTTGTAGCTTTAGCTTTTTGTCTTCTTTACCATACAATTTTACCACATACTGGAGACATGGCGTATAGACAGCTGGAGTTGCTCCTGATTGTGTCTGGGTATTTTCTTTTGCAAAGGCTATCTTTTTGCATGAGGGTTGCAGCGATTGTGTCACACACCTCTAGTGCTTCTACTTTTTAATCACCAATGGGTGTCCCCTTGCTAAACTGAATGTTTCTTCCTCTTAAAGTGTAGCGTATGTGACACACATGGGTGGCCAGATTGCAAACTAGGAGGTGGTTGTTTTGGTGTTGAATCGTAAGGCAAATTGCCGCTGTGCATCATTGTTTATTGAACTGCTTTGTAGTGGAGTAAGCAATCAGTTGTGAGAAATGTCAAGAAGCTATCCCATGCATATGCTGGTGTGTTCTTTCTTGGGCTCTAGATCTGAAGTTCAAATCATAGTTTTTCATATGTCAGACATATGACATACGCATACGGCCTAAAACCTACGCGAACCCTCTCAAGAAGTTTTAGGTGAATTCCCTTGAAACATTTCAACTTTGAAGATAGTTTATAGGTTGATACGACGGCTTCTATAGTGGCTTACTTCCATGGCAATTTTATTAAAACTAAGAGAAAATTCATATTTAGCATTAAAAGATCTGTCGCATCATGCATAGAGTCTAGCCATCATCATGATGATATTTGATATTGATGAGATGCATATTCCTTAGAGTTGTTTGTCCATGATGATCAACATATTTGATTGTTACTTTCATGATGTAAGTAGAAAAAGATCTTTCGTACTTTATGCAAATCACATTGATTGTGACTTATGCCATGGTCTGGTATAACTCTTATAAGTTTTTTATGCTACCATGATGTACTTCTACAATGATCTTGATCTTTTGGATTGCCTCATAAGCTAATATTTTGTGATCTTGTTTTAGTGCTAGCTACAAGAATCACATGATTAAGCTTGGATGTTCATAATGTATTTATTGACAATCCAAGGTATTATCACATGATGGTAATTATGCCTTTCTTTTCGATCGACTGATGATATGTATATGGATTTTGTTCATCCTGCCATGGTTTTATTTTGTGATGCTCATTATGATGATTTCTTTATATTCGTTGATGACGTTTCCATGGACTTTATCCATGATGCCATGGTTTTGGCTTGCTATCCCTTTGGTGTATGTCTGCTTGATATTGCTTACATATCTAATGTTGGATCTTACTTTTTGAATGGTTACTCCTTCTCTCAATGTCAATTCGTAGCCTTGTGTGTGTGAGCAAAAATCTCGCATACCAAACCAAAGGTGTGCATTAGTTTGTTTAAAATAGGTTGGTTCTAATTTGTGCCCATGAAATGCTTGTGGTAATCTCAATGATGACCCTTTTATCTCATGACTTCAGAATCCTTACAGTTACTTGCTCATGGTCATCTCGGTGATGATCTGATCGTTTTAACTCATGACTTAGGAATCGTTATAGTTACTTACTCGTGGTTCTCTCGGTGATGATTTGATCGTTTTATATCATGATTTCAGAATCGTTACAGTTACTTGCTCATGGTCATCTTGACAGTGATGTTGATTTCTCGTTTGCTTGTTCTCACAAGGAAGTTGTGTATTTGTTCTTTCTATGGCTTCAAGGAAGTTTGTCTTGTGAGTAAAGAGGACTTTATTGATGCTTAGCATGCTGCTACTGCTCAAGAGGCTTTGTAAGCATGCAACTATTTCTCGGGAGCCTTTGCAAGATATAGTTAAAGGTGCCATGTGTTTTACTTTTGCTTGTTACATTGACAGTCTCACGGACTTGACAATTATTATTTTAATCATGCAAGCCTCGGTGATTCTGACAGGTTTGGTGAGTTTGTAATTTCGGTGCCTTGGTAATCATATCATTAACTATGTCACTTTGACTCATGGCATCTCGATGCCATGGCGTTGTTCCATGATGATGGTTATATGTTTCGTTGATGTTGGTCATTCCACTATATGTTTTGTTGATGTTGGTCATTCCAAGCTACATGTTTCATTGATGTTGGTCATTCCAAGCTACATGTTTCGTTGATGTTGGTTCACTTGGCTAATCTATATTGGTTGATTGTGTTTCCATGGATTTTATCCATGATGCCATGGTGTTGTTCCGTGATGATGGTTACATGTTTCGTTGTCAATGATGGTTGACTATGTTTCCATGGATTGTATCCATGATGCCATGGTCATTGGTGGATGCACCGTGCCTTGGCTTTGGCTCATCAGATTGACTAGGTTTATTTAAGTCTATCAATGTCTTCTGTGGTCGACAATACAACCGTGCAGGTCTAAATGGCTATAATGGTGGCTACATGCTGCCTGCGGATGTCAAAGGTTTGATTTCTCGTTCCGTCATCTTATGAGGTTTACTATCCTGATTGTGAATGTCACATTTTTTATTTCTCGGCCTATCATCTTATGAGGTTTACTTTCAAGTACGTCATGTCAGAGGTTTCCTTTTTCATCCTGTCAGAGGTGTCCACATCCTAGTTATTGTTTCATGTTAGAGGTTCATTTTTTTTTCATCATGTCTGGTCATTCTACCTATGGACGTCAGAGGTTTGATTTCTCATCCTTTCATCTTATGAGGTTTACTTTCATATCATGTCATTCTGGAGGTTTGATCCAAGTTATAGTTGTCTCATTACCTTGACTCTTAATATTGGAGGTTTGATCTTATGTCATAGATTTTTCCCATGGCAAAGATATGATTCTAGCTTTCCATGATATCCTTACTAACTAGAATGAGTGTCATTTTCTATTTTAGTGTTTATTGACAGGTCAATCTTCCAAGTCAACTTCTCAAAGTAACCAGATTCTCTTACAAAATCTAGTTCATTTGCCATTGATTGGATGATCTTCCACAAGTTGACATTGCCATGCATGTTCTTGCAGATGGACTATATTCCTAAGCAACCATATAAGATACCTTTATGTATATTTCTTGGTGTACATCTTCTCGTGTACATCTCATATTACTATAACAAAATTATAGTTTTCCATTTGTTATGGAGACTTCTTCCATATTACAGGGTTTATGGATCAGGATTGTATTTGGATATTGTTGAGCTTCAATATAGAGAAGAGACTACAAAAATATTATTTGGCATCGTCACGAAGATAGACTTGCACCCAACCTACATGAATGGATCACGACAACATGAAGATGGATGACGATGACTCCTTCAAAGCCTTCATGGCTATTGTACACATAAGAGTGATGAAGTATATATGGGAGTGATGTAGCTCCTTCATGGCTATTGTATATATGGGAGTGATGTAGCTCCTTCATGGATATTGTATATATGGGAGTGATGTAGCTCCTTCGTAGCCTTCATGGATATTGTATATATGGGAGTGATGTAGCTCCTTCGCAGCCTTCATGGATATTGTATATATGGGAGTGATGTAGCTCCTTCGCAGCCTTCATGGCTATTGTATATATGGGAGTGATGTAGCTCCTTTGAATAATACTTTGTAACTATAAAATAATTTATTATAGCTGTAGGTGTATATAGAGCTGTGGGTTTTCCCCCTAAGCCCCCAAGGGTTTTTTCATCCACAGTTAGAGACCCTTCTTTGAGCGGGGGTGTTGGCTATATATAGAATGTCTCTATATATAGCCCTAGGATCTCCTCTATATATACTCATCTATTGTGTGTATTCCACACACTTTGGGGATTCAATCTTGTGTCTTGTGTGCTTCTCTCTCATCTCTCTGATGTTATCGCCTCCATCTCCAACAATCAAGGGGTTCTTCCTCTTCTGCAACCTGTGAATATTGTGGGAGCACAAGACATTCATCCAGTCAATGCTTCAAGAGGCACTATCATGAAGCTTGAAATCAAGCTTATGCTACTCAACAAAATCCTCATGATGAAGACAAAGTTCATCAAGAGGCTGATTTGGTTCATTATAATGTGTCTCCAGAAAAGGTACTACATGTTCGTGATGGTTCTCTCTTTATTTTTGATTCTGGTGCTACTGGAAACATGACATATCAATTGCAATGGTTACACAATTATCATCCAATTCCTATCAAGAAAGTGGTTTATCTTGCTGATAATACAACTTGCCAAGTAATGGGTATTGGCGACTTGTATTTGGGAGCTTCTTCCTCAACCAAAATACTACGAGGAGTTTTATATGTTTGTGATTTAGAAAGAAACTTACTTTCTGTTGCGCGGCTTATGGATGTTGGTCTATTTGTTGGATTCGATAATACAAAGTGTCGTATCAAAAAGGATGGCACCACTATTGTGGTTGCTTCTCGACATGGTAATCTCTTTAAACTTTCATTGAATAAGGATGTTGCAAATGTTGTTACAGCTCTAGGAGATCTGGATTATAGGCTATGGCATCATCGGTTTGCTCACTCAAATTTCTTAAAGCTTGATATTCATCATCATGATCTTGTGAGAGGTATGGATCTCAAATCTCACCCGCATATGGGGATATGTGAATATTGTGCTCTAGGCAAACGTCATCGTAAGCCATTTCCAATGTCTACAAATATTCATTCAAATAATCTTTTGGATTGCATTCATACTAATATTTGTGGACCCTTTCCTCTATCCAAGTCTTGCGACCGTTACTTCATTACTATTGATGACTATTCACGGTATACAAATGTCTTTTTGCTATGACATAAATTAGAAGCATTGGACACATTTAAGAGGTACCAAATATTTGTGGAGAATCACACTAGTCACAGAGTCAAAATTCTTCGAAGTGATAATGGTGGTGAATATATTTCCAACTTATTTCATGATCATTGCATCAACCATGGCATCCACCATGAGTATACCACTCCATATTCTCCCCAACAGAATGGAGTTACAGAGCAAAAGAATCGTATAATTTTGAATGCAATTAGATGCATGCTTATTCATCATTCTAGATTATCTGTCTCTTGTTGGGGCAGAAGCAGTATTGATAGCCGTTTTTGTTCAAAATCATCTTCCAACTATTACACTTTTTGGTAAGATTCCAATCACAGCTTGGACATGCCAAACTCCTTCTGTTGCACATTTCCAAGTCTTTGGGTGTATTGCTTATATTCATGTCCCAAAAGAGACACGACACAAGCTAGAACCTTCAGGTTTAAAGGTTATTTTTATTGGTTATTTTGACAACTCAAAGGCTTACAAGTTTTACGATCCAAGTTCTAAAAATACAATTGTTAGTCGAGATGCTATATTCAATGAGCAATTGATGGGAGGTTCGTGGTCCACGGATGATGCTGATGATACAAAAACATTACTCACTTCTTTTCCTTCTCTACTTTTGGACAATGATTTTCATGATGACAACACTGTTTTGATGGATATTGGAGACAAGTCTATTGATGTTCATCCTAAAGTTTCAAAGGAGGAGACTGCTACAGATCTTGATATCTATGTTGATCTTCCTATTGAACTTGAGCATGGTGCAAATCATGTATATGATGATGATCTTGAAACCTTTAATCACGTATTGACTGTTTGTTGTAAAGATCCTTCAACTTATGCAGAAGCTATGTCCTCTCCACAAAAGGAACAATGGAAGGAAGCCATGGAAGTTGAATATGAGTCTTTGATCTCGAAAGTACATGGGTTCTTACCAATCTACCTTTTGATCGTACTCCTATCAAATGTAAGTGGGTTTACGAGACTAAAACAAAGGCAGATGGATCCTTTGATAAATTCAAATCTCATTTAATTGTTGCAAAGGGATACTCACAAATTGCAGGGATTGACTATCATGACACTTTTTTACCCGTAGTTCGTAGTACAAGCATTCAAGTATTACTAGCTTTTGCAACTCAGTTTGATTTGGAAATACATCAAAATGGATCTTAAGATAGCTTCTCTTAATGGAGACTTAAAGGAGGAAATATATATGGAGCAACCTGAAGGATTTACAATTCCTGGAAAGGAACATCTTGTATGCCAACTCCACCGTGCTTTGTATGGACTAAAACAAGCTTCACAATCATGGTACATCAAGATTGATCAATTTCTCACATCTCAGGGGTTTGTTTCTTGCTTCTGTGATCCAAATCTTTATATCAAGATTAATGTGAATAACCATTTTGTGATATTGGCCCTTTACGTTGATGACACTATACTTGTGTCTAATAATCTATCTTTCATGCAACAAGTAAAAAAGGTTTTATCCTTAGCCTTTGATATGGTGGATCTTGGAGACATCCATTCATGCCTTGGTATTCAAGTTCAAAGGTATCATCACAATGATATTTTGCTTCTTCGTCGTCAAACAAAATTTATCCAAGATATTGTTCAAAAGTTTGGATTGGTTACTGCACATTCAGCAAACACTCCTTGTCTTGCAAGCTCTACTAGGAGTACTTCTACAAATATTGAGGCCGAATAATTAGCTTTAAATCAACCCTATGATAATCTTGTTGGTTGTCTTCAATGTGTGGGCATGAGCACTCGTCGTCCTGATATTCTGTTTGTAGAAAATCTTTTAGGACAATACTTGTCCTCTCCATCTACATGCCATTGGTCTCAAGCTAAACGTGTTTTGAAGTACTTGAAGGGAACTACAGATTTCGAACTTGTATATCGTCGTCAAGAAGACATATCTTTATCAACTTCTCTTGATCTTTTGGGTTATTCAGATGCTGATTGGGCAAGCTTTAACTTGTCCATGCAATCCACCAGTGGTAATTGCTTCTTTATCAATGGTTGTTTGGTATCTTGGGCTAGCAAGAAACAACGCTGTATTGCAGTTTCTACTACAGAGTCTGAATATGTAGCTGCATCTTGAGCAGCTCGTGAATTGGTTTGGCTTTGACAATTGCTTGCTGATATTGGTCATTCTCCATCCTCAACAACTCCTCTTAGATGTGACAACCAAAGTGCTATTAGTCTAGCCAAGGGCTACGTGCAACATAGCAAGTCCAAGCATATTGCAGTTCATTATCACTATGTTCGACATGAAGTAAGGAAAGGAGCAATAATGGTAGAACTTTGTCCAACTGATCAAATGATTGCAGACATTCTCACCAAAGGACTCCATGAAGCTTAGTTTACACTTTCGCAATCAGAACTTGGACTTGGAGCAGCCTCTCTTTTTGGAGATTAGCACATCTCACGTCATGTCAATTTTGTCTAGACTTGTACACAACCTATAGACTTTAGGACACCTTACACATTACTTCACATCATGCACATTTATTCTTTGTACTTTGTATATAGAAGCACATTGCACATGGACTTTAAGGTGGCATTGTACATTTATATGTAGGAGCTCGAGTTTTTCCCTTGTGCTCCCAAGGGTTTTTTACTCGCAGTTGGATACCTTTATTTGAGTGGGGGTGCTGGAGCTATATCTAGCTAGCCCTGACTCACTCTTGGTCTTGCCTATATATATGTAACTTGTAACTAATATGATTCATTCTTGTGGAGCGTATGTGGTGTCTATTGTCTCGTCTCTCTCCATCTCTCAACAGGTAGAGCCCTCTATGCATTTACATAAAACATCTACCTTATGCATAGAGCTCAAAACACCTCTATACATAAGGTAAGATCCCTTATGAAAATGTATAAATAGCTCTCCTACATTTGGTATATTCCTCTATACATTTGCATAAGGAATCTTCCTTATGCATAGAGGTAAAAGAGAGCTCTATGACAAGGTACAAGCCATTATGAAAATGCATAGAAGATTCTTTGAGTACTACATATAAGGTTAAGCCCTTAAGCAATCTCGTAGAGACCTTTCATGCATTCTTTTGTAGATCCCTCTTAATAAATTCACAAGAGCTTTAGCTTAAGCATATATCTCAAAGAGGGCTTTATGAATAAGGTAGTTATATAACTTCATAGAGCTCTCATGCATTTGGTAGAGCACCCTATACATTCGTATAAAGGGCTCTATCTTATGCATAAACTAATGCATTTTGTAAATCCTTTATGCAGAGAGATATACATTATACAGGGAGATATCATACATTTGTGGGTAGATCTTGTTGGAGCTATATATAGCTTGCACCCAACTTAACCCTAGGTCTCACCTATATATACCTAGCCTCGGTGTGCTTTTCATAGACTTTTGAGAGATATCTTTGGTGTATCATGACTTTCTTTCTCCTTCCTTCAACATGGTATGAGAGAAAATTATGCACTCTTCAAAAACTTAAAACGATCATAATTTCTTCATCCGATATCGGAATTTGATAATCTAAGAGTCATTTTTAGGATTTAAAGGCATTTTGAGACTGCTCGTCACATCATATTCGTCAAATTCTACACAAAAAAAATATCTACACTAATATAGCAGCTTTAATCACATAGAAGAACACTTTATCAATGTGACCACTTGATGCATCGATTATCTCTTGTTTACGCTTCATGGATTCATGTATACAAATTGGATCTTCTCTTTGAGTTCTGCGTGGATCTTCTCTTCAAGTTCTCAACTCTAGTTTTTAATCAGATATTTCTAAGAATGTTTCTCTTTTCCTAATTATTTCTAATCATATTTAAGTTTTGTTTTATATCACAGATTTGGATGCATGTTTTTCTTTCCCTTATATCCATTATCTACTTTGATAGTTATACATGGATCTTCTCTTCAAGTTCACAACTCCGGTTCTCCATCACATATTTCCAAGACTAATTATTTCTAATCATATTCAAGTTTTGTTTTAAATCACATATTTGGATGTATGTTTTTCTTTCCCTTATATCCATTATCTACTCTAAGCCTATTCAATTATTTATTGACTCTTAGCCTATTCAATTCTTTTCTATTGCATACACACATAAAAATCAATATTGACATAGTATATCTATTTTATGGAGATTGTTGCTTCTATGTGATATTATTGCAATTTGCTTCTATGTGATATTATTGCAATTTGCTACTCGCTAGAGATATGACATATCTTGATTTTTCATGGCTTCCTCTATGTTTTAATTTTCTAACAAGGTCTGATTGTGAGTGTGCATTCAAAAGGTAAGATATAAAGTCACTTTGTGCATGAAATAATTTGATAGTTAATGTTTTTCTGAGTGCAAGTGCACGTCCAAGATTATGAGAAAGAGGAAAAAGTTGCATGCAGGTAAAGAAGCTTTGATCTAAGTTGCAAGCATGTAAATAAGTTTTAATTTAGTTATATGAGAGGAAAAGAAGCTTTGATCTAAGTTGCATGTAGAAAAAGAAACTTTGATCTAAGTTGCATGCGGGTAAGAAAGCTTTGATCTAAGTTACATGCGGGTAAAGAAGCTTTAATGTTTTGGAAATTTTACCACTTTCCTAAGATTTGAAGCTAACAATTGTGTGTTTCTGTATGTGATAACAATTATGTATCATGTGGACACTTAAGCACTATGATTGGATATAGGCTTGCTATGCAGCTTTTTTATATGCTATGGTTTTGATCCATTTTTATATGCTATGGTTTTGATCCATTTTTATATGCTATGGTTTTGATCCATTTTTCATACAATTGAAGCTTGTTCACATGCTATGGGTTTCAATTATCACATCATGCTTTGTACTTCTAGAACTAGTTTTGGCATGTATACATTAACTTACAATGTTTATAGGCTATGGATTTTGATGCGAAATACAATCTCTTGAGCCTTTTGCAGATAACAGATAATTTTGGCATCTATACATTATCTTATAGTGTGTAATAGCTTTTCCTTTTTTTGCATGGATGGTGTAGGTATTTGAAATTGATGTAAAGATTTTACAACCTTACGTAGACTTTATGATAAGTTCACTTTTATGTCGTTTGGCTTTAAGATTTTGATGAGCTATTTGGCCTTATAATTTATGCCGTTTGGCCTTATGCTTAAGATTTTGATAATCTATTTTGCCATATAATTTATGTTGTTCGGCCTTTTGCTTAAGATTTTGATGAGCGGCTTGGCCATATGCTTAAGATTCTGATGAGTTGTTTGGCCATATAATCTATGTTGTTTACCATATTATTTTATATGCTCACTTATGATACAGCCTACCAAGTGGGTGCACACATGAGGCATGGTTGGTATCATACAGATGAAGTATGATTGATTCATATATTCTATTGGAGATGCTGCTATGTTATTCTATTGGACATCTATTTGGATGACTATTGGATGTTGATGCTGCTATATTATCTCATTGGAAATCTCTTTGGACCATTCTATTGGACGAGATGACCATTGTGGATGCTATTATGTTATTCTATTAGACATCTATTTGGACAACTATTGGATGTTGATGCTGCTTTATTATCTCATTGGACATCTATTTGGAACATTCTATTGGATATCTATTTGGACGACTATTGGACGAGATAAACTTTGGATGCTATTATGTTATTCTATTAGACATCTATTGGATGTTGATGCTACTATATTATCTCATTGGACATCTGTTTGGCCCACTATTGGATATTGATGCTGTTATATTCTATTAGATATCTATTTGCATAACTATTGGATATTGATACTACTATATTATCTCATTGGACATCTATTAGGACCATTCTATTGGACATCTATTTGGACAACTATGCTGTTACATTATTCTATTGGACATTTATTTGGACCACTATTGGATGATACCTGCTGTTATATTATTGATTGGACATATGTTTGGACCATTCTATTGGATATCTATTTGGCCAACTATTGGATGTTGATGCTGCTATATTATCTCATTGGACATCTATTTGGACCATTCTATTGCTCTACAGGCTATGAAGGGTCTGTGGGTTTTTCCCTTCTTAGTCCCCAAGGGTTTTTCATCCATAGCTAGAGACCTTTGTTTGAGTGAGGGTGCTGGAGCTATATATAACTTGCTGAACCCATGTTGGGCTCGTTATTGATAGATATTTGGTGTGGTAATGTTGGCACTATATGTGAAAGAGTAAATCTAACCAATGTGGTTTAAAATCTAACGAATGTGGTTTAAAATAACCCCCTCCCCAATTTGTACTTTTCCCTTAGATTTCTTGAAATGAAAAAAAAAAATCTTACCCAAATCATATACATATTTGCTTGCATGGTTTTAGTAAAGTATCTCCTACCATATCTAAAATATTATGCTTGCATAATCTCTTAATACATAAGATCCTAAAGAAAACAAGTAATGCATTAGCATCAATGTATTTTGTCTTATCCATATGAGCCAATGCAATATATTTAATGTAAAACACCGCATGCATTGAAGTTTATCGTTAATCTCTTCTGCAAAGGATTTTTTTCATTATGCAAAATCTAAGCTTATACATAATATCTTAATGCATAATAGCTTTGTTTTCTCTATACATAAGCTTATACATAAGTTCTTAAGGCATATAAATTTCGTAAAGGTTAGAAATCTCTAACATATGTGAGGGTTCCCAAATAAAAATAATGAGAACTTGAGGAGAAATCTCCTAATTGAGAATGAGTGTCAAGGAAACCCACAAAGGAAAAAAGTTTTTTTGTCTTCTTGTACATGTGTTTTTCTTACAAATAAGAAAGAAAGATATGAAGAGGACCATAAGTGTGTAAGAAGAAGAAAAATACATTTGTTTCTATAAATAGAGCCTTTAAATAAATAGTATGTTACAAAAGTATACATGATTTAATAATCCTACTTGAATAAAATTTTAAGAGAAAATACAAATTATTGTTATTATAAAATAGAGGATTAAACTAAAACAAAAAATCTAGATTTATCAAAATAATATTTTAATATAAAAAATAAAGCTTCATATTTTTTATGTTAATAAAAATGAAAATAGAAGAAGATATATCAACGTACCAAACCATAAAGTAGTGTTAAAGATATCTATAATGGTTTTCATGAGTGGCCCCACCATTGTACAAAATTAGTTTATATCCCATTATCACAAAACTACCAGATTTAATGAAGAAAAAGTTCAAATCATGTACTTCTATTGAAAGAGATATAATTATTATAGGGTAGCTAAAGTTGTCTACAAATAATTAAAAGTGTATCTTTAAATTTGAAAAGTGCTTAGACATTTGCTAGTCCAAGACATATAATCATGTACTTCTATTGTGAGAGTTATGTAATTGCATTCACAATAGCTAAAGTTGCATACTACACAATCAAAACTATATTGTTTAACTTGGTAAGGGCTTAGACACTTTCTTAGAATACTAATTTAAATGCACCACTTCAAATGCATTTGATCCTTTTTTTTTGCATCTTCTTTCATCATATGTTTGTGTTCATTAAATGGGTGGAAGTTAGATCTAAAAATCTCGCATATTTGGCATGAGTGGTGTAGGAAAGTTCACATTATTCCAACCCACCAATAAAAGCTCTAGCACTACTTCAAGCATGTCCATATTACACAAATGAAAATGTTCAAATAAAGGCAAGAGTCCACACAAAGTGACATCATGAACTTGCCCCCATACTATATGTAAAGAGTGAGTTGAGAAAATAATATGTTCTTTATTGGCTCAATTTTGCACTAAATAATTGCAATGATCCATTTAATTCAAATAACATGATCCAAGAAGAACTGGTACAAAAAAGAAATAGAACTTGTAAAAAGTAGAAATTATGCAATATTACTAGTGAAGCCTTTTTAAAAAGGTTCCTTGGAATAAGTGGGAGAAATTGTGCTCATTCAATGGGGTGATGGATATGAATAATTGAGTGCATGTGCAAAACATTTATTGCATCATTGTCCCACTCACTAAAGAATTGTTGATTGATTCCATGTCCAACATATCTATTGCATCATTTTCCTTCCCAATCCTTCTTAAAATTAGACTCTCACTTTGATAATCACTATAAAATCAATAATCTTTAAAATGGAAAATAGCCATATTTTGGAAGATTTTTTAGTATGCAAGAAAATGTGATATGAGGAACCATCTCACATTTTCTAATATGTAAGAAAATGTGATACGAGAACTCGTATCTCTGAAAATAAGAAAACCATAAAAGGAAACAAAATTGTAAAGGAAATGAGTAACTAATAACCTTGTCTTTGATTGTTTTTTGGGACATGGTAATTTCTTTCATATTCCTATATATTATAAAACTCTCTAAAAGAGTTGAATATACTAGGTAGTCTTTTAGGAAGGTGATAACATTTGGTGATTAAGTGCTAAAAACTACTTGACATAGCAACCATTTCTCCTCCAAAAAACAAGGATGAAAAGCATACATATGGTGTAAAAGGGTATAATTACAAATTTAATATATTGGAAACATTGTTTAAAATTTAGAGAACTTCATAGGGCTCTTGAAATAAAGTGATCCATTGGAATAACAAAAAAATTTCTCTAAAATATTTTTTTGATGTAAAACAATAGTTAATGGCATTAGTATACATACATTTACGAGTAGAGATATAAGCATAGCATTGTGCCCTCAAGAATAAACTCTCTAATACTTTGTAAAAAGCATTAATGTGCTGATATACCATAGAAATGCTAATGACCTATCACAAAGCCTAAGGGTTATGCAATATCATAGCTTGTAATAAGAATTAGGCTACTATTAAATTATGTGATAGATTGAGTGATGGAAAGTTTTTTTCTCCAATTTGTCTATACTATATGATGTGATAAGATAGAACTAATAGTTCCTCCTTGTATTGCTATTTATAGATAAAAAAAGACAGTGGAAAAGAATTCACTTCTAAAAAAAGAAGGTGCAAAAAAATATTATGTCTAAATGAAACTCAGCACTTGTATATATGAAAAGATATTATGTCGAAACAAACTTTACCACTTGTATGCATCCACTTCATGCATGCTCTTTGGTGAATAAAAGTTGAATTGCACTTTTATCCTCCATTACATATTATATAAAAAAAGTTCAAATCTTATTTTACTTTGTTGAGGGTATTCATGTGATGTGTGTCTTCTCTAAAGTCATTGCTATTACCTTTTTTAAGGTAGCCTTTTATTTTATAAACATATTAATACGAAAGGAAATTCAATGATCTTCATGTAGAATTGTCTAAAGTATTTTTTAGCTTGTGAAAGTTTGATTGCATCTATGTTTGTATAAACATTTGAAGGTTGCTAGATCCCGTTAACATGCTAACTATAACTATATAAATACTACTACTCATTGTGATTTAATTTAAAAAATGTCTTATCACAATTCAACCAAGTAATATTATACTCAAGCGTGCATATGTTTTGTTAACCCACATTGATAACTCTCACAAGAAAATTATACATTCACATCACTAAAAAAAGAGTAACTTTTATGTTGTGTCAGTGTGTTTGAGTGGGGAAGGGGGGAGAAAGAGAACATGCACGTGTGTGTGTGTGTGAGAGAGAGAGAGAGTGAGAGAGAGAGAGAGAGAGAGAGATATTTGAATGTTTTTCCAATATATATAACATTATAGGATACTACCATTGGTTTTGGAAAAATATAGGAAGAGAAAGTTATTCCCCTTATCTCTCTCATACCATCATCATTTCTTCTACCAGCACCACATGAAAATTCTTTGAAACATGATGATTGTAAGAAGATTTTTTCCAAATCTATAAAAATTAATTAAAAATAAAAATTTGACCTTTCAAAAAAAGGCTTTTCTACATTCAATGATGCTCTTTTACTAATTTGATATAGGTGGCCCTTTACGTGGAACTTATGGGAAGTTCAAAATATATATTTGTATTTTTGATATGGACCCACCTATTAGTTTTTTCTTGAGATTTATTAAAATTGGACAATGAAAAGATGTGAATGGATGAAAAATAAAACAATGACAACATAATCATAAAGCATAGTGTAAGAGATAACCTTATAGAACAAGTAAAAATAGGGATGTGATACAAAAGACTTATGCACCATGCTTTGCTACGATGCAATTATAGAGTTGGAGGAGCGTTCTAATTTTGAGGAAACCCTATCATCATAGACTTGCAATCAATTATTTTTACTTAAATAATTTTATAAAAAAACTTATATAGAACTGTGATTAATATTGTGTGATAAAACACATATTTTTCAAATGTTTTGCATGTCATAAAATTAAATTTAAAACCAACATAAAGGAAACATGGAAATAGAATGAGGAATGCTTAGAACACAATATATAATTTTATCTCAAGCATACACCCTTCCTTTCACCTCTTATTACCTCTTGTAATAAAATAATGCAGCCCCTTTTCCTTGTGTTTCAAGACCAAATTGTCTATGCCAAAGAACAAACCTTCTTAAATCATCTTAATTCCAACTCAAGGGCAACCATATTTTAGCACTTTTAAGTAGAAAATAACATCAATATTATGTCTATGTATTCAATTCGTAAGATGAAACAAAAAGGTGCCAAGTTATTGAGAGTCATTGAATGGTAAATAGATTTTTTAACTAAGATGTTTGAAATCAAAAGCTATAAAGGATTAAAGCCAATAACAAAATTCATAATTATAAGATTAGGATATCTAAATCTTGATTTTAACATAATCTTGGTGCTCTAATAATCATGGAAAATAATTCATAATCCTGATTATTCAAACAAGTTTATAAATACAATCATTTTATAGCTCTACTTAGATCTAACCAACCACAACAAAAGACAACTAGTGGCTCCACATGTGCCCATAGCATTCTATCCAAAACCATAAAATTTTGACCCTCATGTTGGACTATTCTTTAAAGCCTTGTTCTACTTCCTCATTCCAACTATACAAATGAGCCATAAAATAATGTAGGAAAACCCTTTTCCTTAATCAGTTATTATTATAGTCTATATAGACGAGCAACTGATAAAAGATTGGGTTGAAGATCAGGAACATGTAAAAGACCTCGTAAAATTCGAGTAGAGGAGTGTGTTTCAACGCTTCCCTTGAAGGGATGTGCTTATTTGAACATATTTAGTGACTATATCTTCCCCAACACCCTTCATGGGTGAGAACCACATTGACTATTAAAATTCCTCCTCAGTCAGCTTGCCGTAGGGCTATTTTTCTTGATATTTGTTCATGCACCAATGTACATGCTAGCATCTCTCATCTCTAGAGAGCTTGTTTACAACAAAGTTTTTTATTTTTCATGCACCAATCTAGGTGCTAACATCTCTCATCAAGAGAGAACTTATTTTACATCAAATGTTTTTGGGACTATATCATGAGGCTCTCGATCCTTCGGCTTTTGCCCAAAAAAGGTTCACAAATTTTGGCTTATCTTCCCTTCTAAGAGATCTTAGAGGATAATATATGTATAAGGGAGAAATCCTCAACAACAATAATGAAGAATTTACTAATGAAGCCCAATTTGATAACAAATTTTGTTGATGATGCAACATTGATAGAGTATATTTAAATAATAAAAAAGGATTTTGTAAAGAATGTATTGGTGATATCCCATTTGCTATCATTTATTTTATGATGCAACATTGATAGAATATTTAAATAATAAGAAAGACTTTAGTAAAACATCTAAAAATAATCATAATAATGATGTGCATATGGATTGTAGGAATCAGGGGTCCTAGGCTATGGATGCTGATAGATCACCATAGTGGATGTGTAGGAGAGAGAGACTTAAAGCTGAGTCCATGGAAATGACCTACACATAGATGAGAGAGAGTAAGCTACATAGGGACAGAGAGACCAAAAGGGAGAGAGAGAGACAGAAAGATGTGACACTCAAGTCAAGAGGGAAAGTTTGCGCAGCTCAAATGATATTCATTGTGATAATGAATCTACCCAGATAGATGCTTTTATTGGCACCATGGCCTTATCTTTTGACCCTAAATAAGAGGATATTCACATGTACTAATAACACTTCACTAGACTCCATACTAGCTCCAAATATCTAAAATAAAACCCCTTCAGAGTAATGGTGGAATTTCATGCATAAACTTCAACAGTCTTTTATTGCAACACAAGAAAAGACCAAACTTGGAACCCATGATTATTGGCTTAGTGGCTCGTGCGCATATGGCTCAGCAAACTAAAAAGGTTCATAGAGCATCTCTACGTAGAAAGGACTTAGAGGTCAAGTCCTGTCCTTGAACAAACACCCCCTACCTAAAGGAAGGTCAAAAAGGAAATAACGGAGAAGAGCCTTTTATAGAAACAAGGTGTTAGAAATTCAAAAAGAATCCAAAATATATAACTCAAATTTTTGGGGACTACCGGGGCAGAGAACCCAACACAAATAATTGAAAGCTAACAAACTTCCCACATGATAGAATGTCGATGATGATCTGATGTCGTTCTCTTCCATCAACATTTATAAAATTCTAGCACTTGAGTGCCAAGTGTCCATAAAGTTATTCCAAAGAGTAGATGCTTCACAATGGTGTTTTTCGTACTGATAAATAATCTTTTTAGACATGATAGCCAATGCATCGAACCCAAGTAAACCAAGTAAACCAATGAGCTCCTCCATTACTTGTTTTGTCAAAATTGATATGATGACATACGTGAGCTATTTCAGAGGACTCCAATTAATAAGAACAACAGCTAAACCCCAAGGCCAAGACTCAGGAGTAGGTACGTTGATACAGAAGATAGTCTCTATTTGGCTTGTTATATGGGTAACATAAAAGTAGACGGTTGGGCCAATGGGGTCGTGCTAATGTGGGATAGAAAAGGAGGCTAAAGGCCTGCAGAGGTTCGAGCTCACTGGTGAAGCGATAGATTAAGAGTAGTGAGGTGCCTATCAAAGAAAATGGAGAAGGAAAAAATGTATATGGACTCTGAAGACTATAGAGTTATAGGTATTAACAAGGAGACACACGTAAGAGAGTAGGCACACGTGGCGGAGAATGCAGGATAAGCTGGTTGAAAAACCCAGGTCATATGGTGGAGGAGGCAGCTAGGGTAGAACATCAACTACGGGAGAGAGACGTGAAAGAAACGCCCCTGTGACGATCAACTAGGGTCAGATCCCTTTATACTAGCATCCCCTCAGATGGGCGGGAGGAGGTCGTTGAGCAGTTAGTGATGCCAATCCTATCGCCAGTAGTGCCCGCTAGCCAGCTGCACTATTGGGGATAGGAGGTGGTCCATAGCTCTCAGTAGTGCTGGAGGGGATGCTTCACAACCTAGGCAGTGTGGTGGAATAGATGGCTTTTTGTGATAAAAGAGGTGGTCCATGGCTCTCGGCAGGTGGAGAAGGAGGTGGTCCATAGCGTGGGCGATGGTGGAATAGACAGCTTCAGGCATCCATATTGGTGGTGCTTTGAGGACGATGGAGCTCGCAGAGGAAGAATAGATTGCGTCGGCATTTTCATGCAAATGGGAAGAATAGATTGCTTCGGCATTTTCATTCGACTGGGAATTACTGGTGACTTGCTCTGATACCATATAAGAAAAAGTGTCTCCGGCTTAGGAGGCTCATAGATCACGATGGTGGGTGTGTAGAAGAGAGAGAAAAAAGCTGGAGGGATTTGAGGCTCAGGCCATGGAAGTGATGCACAAGGCTAAGAGAGAGAGAGAGAGAGGGGGAGAATACTTAAGCCAAGAGAGGAAGTTTGTACAGCTCAAACGATATTCACTTTATAATAATGAATCCATCCAAATACATGCTTTTATATGCACCAAGGCCTTATCTTTTTCACCACAATAAATGAAGAGCACGACCACGTCAAAAGCTTGCAAATTTAAAAGAATCTATATATAGAGAAAAATATTGACATGGATATCAGTGCAGCTATGCATGTAGCTATGAGCATGCGGCTACAATCAATGATTAATTGCATGTATAGTAGCATAGATATCCGCGTATACAACCGCATATGTGTGTGTGTGTGTGTGTGTGTGTGTGTGTGTATCCACGCATACAAGTGCATATATAGCCATGTATATCTGCTTATACAACTACATATATAGCCATGTATATCCGCTTATACAACTGTATATATAGCAATGTACGGCTATAGCTACGATCTATTTGTAAAAACAAACGGGAACAGAATGGGTGAGATTTGTGGAGATGTGCCCCACATCTCTCTCCCATCCTTTCCCTATTTTTGTTTTTGAAATCACATTATTTAAACACTAGTTAATCACATTTTTTTTAGATCACTTAAACACTTAGAAAATTAAAATAATTACAATACAATAATGTCATGACTTATATTGCAAATTACATACATAGTTGCAAATTAGATAGTCTATTATACCTAGATCCTAAACTACATTTTGTTGAGCTTGTTGCACTAAATTGGTAAGCTCATTATGATCTGTTGCTTCTTGCATAGAAGAGATAAGATGATTCTGCATCCACTCTTAGATTTCTTCAAAAAGATTCTCTTGAGCTTTGTTGATGTCATCATAAGTTCACCCGCCATGCTCTTGTATGCCATGAACAAGATCTGCAACATACTGATTTCTACAAAGAACAATGTTATATGCATCTTGATTTAAAGAAAAATAGTAAAAAGAGTATTTTTGTACTTTACCGATATATTTGTTGATGCCTTAATTGATTGGAAATCCATGTCTACCTTCCAGAAGTCGTGGAAGAACTATTTAAGGATTTGACAAGCCTCTCAGATTTGCTGTCAAGATTACAACCTACAAAACAGGTATAACTTCACGCAGAGTTATTAGAAACTAGTTATATGGATACTTAAAATTACGAGAACATGTGCACTCTACAACCCAACACAGGCAAAATCGGTAAAATCTGTTGTATGTGAAAGTTGACTCCAAAAATAGATTACGTTTTACTTTTTTATCAAAGTTCGATATGCATGTCCATATACACACTTAAAGGCTTTCTTTGAGTATACTAACTAATTGGAAACTCAATCTTGAATTTTCACTTAATTTTAACACTTAGATATTTTGCTGTTGGAGGGATTTGAGGCTCGGGCCATGGAAGTGATGCACAAGGCTAAGAGAGAGAGAGAGAGAGAGAGGGAGAATACTTAAGCCAAGAGAGCAAGTTTGTACAACTCAAACGATATTCACTCTATAATAATGAATCCATCCAAATACATGCTTTTATGAAACTCTAAGTTTGCTTACATGCATGAGACACGGGTCTCCACTTTTAGAGTTCTAATTTTGGTTCACGTTCTATTCTTTACACGATTACTTTATGCTCGTTGACTGGTGCATGCCTATTTTGGCTACGTTTCTCATATCTCGTACATGGTCTGCAAGTTCTGCGATCTTATCTTGTACGTGTTCTCATAACCCGACATGGCAAACACAATACTTGTTAATGGATTTCCTTCAAGGCAGCGTTCTATGCCTATTTTGGCTACGTTTCTCATATCTCGTACATGGTCTGCAAGTTCTGCGATCTTATCTTGTACGTGTTCTCACAACCCGACATGGCAAAGACAATACTTGTTAATGAAATTCCTTCAAGGCAGCGTTCTATTCCTCTTTTCGAAGGCCAAGGATTTCCCAAGATGCTATGAATTTTGGAAGGAGACGACTTGGCAGATATTATTCTTGGTATTCTTGCATGCCCTTCTCAACCTATTGATCCACTTCAAAATGATGTTATTATTACCGAAGGTCCTATTTTTGAACAGTGGAAAATTGATCATGCACACTGGATTCGTTGATAAGGCTGCTCGTCGGTATATACTTTTTGTCCTTAACGATTGACTCATGCTAGATGTTTATCTATTATCCACGTCATATGCTATATGGGACTATCTTATCACCATGTTTGAGAAGAAAACTGTTACAGAGATTTTGTATCTCCATAATCTTCTCGACAAGCTTCAATTCAAGGCAGGTACATCCATGTCTAGTCACATTGAATCATTCAAAGGAGTTATGAATCAAGGCAAGTACATCCATGTCTAGTCACATTGAATCATTCAAAGGAATTATGAATCAACTTTTTGCTTCAAGGGATCCTATTCCTCGAACTCAATTGGTTACACACCTTCTTGATACGGTGAAGGATCCTTTGTATGATAATATTGTCACTATATTATCTAACAAAGATGGAATTGATGTTGAGCATACATGTATTTCTTTGATTGAATATTCTCAATGTCATGATCATCAGACATCAGTAACTCATGAAACGGTCATGCTTGCCCAAGAGTACGCAGAATCAGAGATAGCCTTTGCTGTCCGGAGACGTCCATTTCAGCAATGCCCTTCTTCCTCCTCCCAATTTACATCTCATGTGGCTTCCAAAGAGGAGGTAATTCTTCTTGTTTGAGATTTTCTCAAAAGCGTTGTTCTTATTCTGACAAAACTGGTCACTTGGTATCAGAATGTTGGGCACGAGAGTAGGATGAAGAACATGGTATTACAAAAAAGCAACCTCATTTATCAAGGGGTTCTTCCTCTTCTGCAACCTGTGAATATTGTGGGAGCACAAGGCATTCATCCAGTCAATGCTTCAAGAGGCGTTATCATGAAGCTTGAAATCAAGCTTATGCTACTCAACAAAATCCTCATGATGAAGACAAAGTTCATCAAGAGGCTGATTTGGTTCATTATAATGTGTCTCCAGAAAAGGTACTATATGTTCGTGATGGTTCTCTCTTTATTGTTGATTCTGGTGCTACTGGAAACATGACATATCACTTGCAATGGTTACACAATTATCATCCCATTCTTATCAACAAAATGGTTTATCTTGCTGATAATACAACTTGCCAAGTAATGGGTATTGGCGACTTGTATTTGGGAACTTCTTCCTCAACCAAAATACTACGAGAAGTTTTATATGTTTGTGATTTACAAAGAAACTTACTTTCTGTTGCGCGGCTTGTGGATGTTGGTCTATTTGTTGGATTCGATAATACAAAGTGTCGTATCAAAAAGGATGGCACCACTATTGTGGTTGCTTCTCCACATGGTAATCTCTTTGAACTTTCATTGAATGAGGATGTTGCAAATGTTGTTACAGCTCTAGGAGATCTGGATTGTAGGCTATGGCATCATCGGTTTGCTCACTCAAATTTCTTAAAGCTTGATATTCATCGTCATGATCTTGTGAGAGGTATGGACCTCAAATCTCACCCGCATATGGGGATATGTGAATATTGTGCTCTAGGCAAACGTCATCGTAAGCCATTTCCAATGTCTACAAATATTCATTCAAATAATCTTTTGGATCTCATTCATACTAATATTTGTGGACCCTTTCCTCCATCCAAGTCTTGCTACTGTTACTTTATTACTTTTATTGATGACTATTCATCACGGTATACAAATGTCTTTTTGCTATGACATAAATTAGAAGCATTGGACACATTTAAGAGGTATCAAAAATTTGTGGAGAATCACACTAGTCACAGAGTCAAAATTCTTCGAAGTGATAATGGTGGTGAATTTATTTCCAACTTATTTCATGATCATTGCATCAACCACGGCATCCACCATGAGTATACCATTCCATATTCTCCCCAACAGAATGGAGTTACAGAGCGAAAAAATCGTACAATTTTGAATGCAATTAGATGCATGCTTATTCATCATTCTATATTTTATGTCTCTTGTTGGGGCAGAAGCAGTATTGATAGCCATTTTTGTTCAAAATCATCTTCCAACTATTACACTTTTTGGTAAGATTCCAATCATAGCTTGGACATGCCAAACTCCTTCTGTTGCACATTTCCAAGTCTTTGGGTGTATTGCTTATATTCATGTCCCAAAAGAGACACGACACAAGCTAGAACCTTCAGGTTTAAAGGTTATTTTTATTGGTTATTCTGACAACTCAAAGGGTTACAAGTTTTACGATCCAAGTTCTCAAAATACAATTGTTAGTCGAGATGCTATATTCAATGAGCATTTGATGGGAGGTTCGTGGTCCACGGATGATGCTGATGATACAAAAACATTACTCACTTCTTTTCCTTCTCTACTTTTGGACAATGATTTTCATGATGACAACACTGTTCGTGGTCCACGGATGATGCTGATGATACGGATGATGCTGATGATACAAAAACATTACTCACTTCTTTTCCTTCTCTACTTTTGGACAATGATTTTCATGATGACAACACTGTTTTGATGGATATTGGAGACAAGTCTATTGATGTTCATCCTACAGTTTCAAAGGAGGAGACTACAGATCTTGATATCTATGTTGATCTTCCTATTGAACTTGAGCATGGTGCAAATCATGTATATGATGATGATCTTGAAACCTTTAATCACGTATTGAATGTTTGTGAAGATCCTTCAACTTATGCAGAAGCTATGTCCTCTCCACAAAAGCTGTGTGTGTGTGTGTGTGTGTGTGTGTGTGTGTGAGAGAGAGAGAGAGAGAGAGAGAGAGAGAGAGAGATTTGAATGTTTTTCCAATATATATAACATTATAGGATACTACCATTGGTTTTGGAAAAATATAGGAAGAGAAAGTTATTCCCCTTATCTCTCTCATACCATCATCATTTCTTCTACCAGCACCACAGGAAAATTCTTTGAAACATGATGATTGAAAGAAGATTTTTTCTAAATCTATAAAAATTCATTAAAAATAAAAATTTGACCTTTCAAAAAAAGGCTTTTCTACATTCAATGATGCTCTTTTACTAATTTGATATAGGTGGCCCTTTACGTGGAACTTATGGGAAGTTCAAAATATATATTTGTATTTTTGATATGGACCCACCTATTAGTTTTTTCTTGAGATTTATTAAAATTGGACAATGAAAAGATGTGAATGGATGAAAAATAAAACAATGACAACATAATCATAAAGCATAGTGTAAGAGACAACCTTATAGAACAAGTAAAAATAGGGATGTGATACAAAAGACTTATGCACCATGCTTTGCTACGATGCAATTATAGAGTTGGAGGAGCGTTCTAATTTTGAGGAAACCCTATCATCATAGACTTGCAATCAATTATTTTTACTTAAATAATTTTATAAAAAAACTTATATAGAACTGTGATTAATATTGTGTGATAAAACACATATTTTCCAAATGTTTTGCATGTCATAAAATTAAATTTAAAACCAACATAAAGGAAACATGGAAATAGAATGAGGAATGCTTAGAACACAATATATAATTTTATCTCAAGCATACACCCTTCCTTTCACCTCTTATTACCTCTTGTAATAAAATAATGCAGCCCCTTTTCCTTGTGTTTCAAGACCAAATTGCCTATGCCAAAGAACAAACCTTCTTAAAGCATCTTAATTCCAACTCAAGGGCAACCATATTTTAGCACTTTTAAGTAGAAAATAACATCAATATTATGTCTATGTATTCAATTCGTAAGATGAAACAAAAAGGTGCCAAGTTATTGAGAGTCATTGAATGGTAAATAGATTTTTTAACTAAGATGTTTGAAATCAAAAGCTATAAAGGATTAAAGCCAATAACAAAATTCATAATTATAAGATTAGGATATCTAAATCTTGATTTTAACATAATCTTGGTGCTCTAATAATCATGGAAAAGAATTCATAATCCTGATTATTCAAACAAGTTTATAAATACAATCATTTTATAGCTCTACTTAGATCTAACTAACCACAACAAAAAACAACTAGTGGCTCCACATGTGCCCATAGCATTCTATCCAAAACCATAAAATTTTGACCCTCATGTTGGACTATTCTTTAAACCCTTGTTCTACTTCCTCATTCCAACTATACAAATGAGCCATAAAATAATGTAGGAAAACCCTTTTCCTTAATCAAATCAGAAAACAAATTAGTGATTTTCCATGTCAACAAAAGGAGACCAAATATTTCAACGCTTCCCTTGAAGGGATGTGCTTATTTGAACATATTTAGTGACTATATCTTCCCCAACACCCTTCATGGGTGAGAACCACATTGACTATTAAAATTCCTCCTCAGTCAGCTTGCCGTAGGGCTATTTTTCTTGATATTTGTTCATGCACCAATGTACATGCTAGCATCTCTCATCTCTAGAGAACTTGTTTACAACAAAGTTTTTTATTTTTCATGCACCAATCTAGGTGCTAACATCTCTCATCAAGAGAGAACTTATTTTACATCAAATGTTTTTGGGACTATATCATGAGGCTCTCGATCCTTCGGCTTTCGCCCAAAAAAGGTTCACAAATTTTAGCTTATCTTCCCTTTTAAGAGATCTTAGAGGATAATATGTGTATAAGGGAGAAATCCTCAACAACAATAATGAAGAATTTACTAATGAGCCCAATTTGATAACAAATTTTGTTGATGATGCAACATTGATAGAGTATATTTAAATAATAAAAAAGGATTTTGTAAAGAATGTATTGGTGATATCCCATTTGCTATCATTTATTTTATGATGCAACATTGATAGAATATTTAAATAATAAGAAAGACTTTAGTAAAACATCTAAAAATAATCATAATAATGATGTGCATATGGATTGTAGGAATCAGGGGTCCTAGGCTATGGATGCTGATAGATCACCATAGTGGATGTGTAGGAGAGAGAGACTTAAAGCTGAGTCCATGGAAATGACCTACACATAGATGAGAGAGAGTAAGCTACATAGGGACAGAGAGACCAAAAGGGAGAGAGAGAGACAGAAAGATGTGACACTCAAGTCAAGAGGGAAAGTTTGCGCAGCTCAAATGATATTCATTGTGATAATGGATCTGCCCAGATAGATGCTTTTATTGGCACCATGGCCTTATCTTTTGACCCTAAATAAGAGGATATTCACATGTACTAATAACACTTCACTAGACTCCATACTAGCTCCAAATATCTAAAATAAAACCCCTTCAGAGTAATGGTGGAATTTCATGCATAAACTTCAACAGTCTTTTATTGCAACACAAGAAAAGACCAAACTTGGAACCCATGATTATTGGCTTAGTGGCTCGTGCGCATATGGCTCAGCAAACTAAAAAGGTTCATAGAGCATCTCTACGTAGAAAGGACTTAGAGGTCAAGTCCTGTCCTTGAACAAACACCCCCTACCTAAAGGAAGGTCAAAAAGGAAATAACGGAGAAGAGCCTTTTATAGAAACAAGGTGTTAGAAATTCAAAAAGAATCCAAAATATATAACTCAAATTTTTGGGGACTACCGGGGCAGAGAACCCAACACAAATAATTGAAAGCTAACAAACTTCCCACATGATAGAATGTCGATGATGATCTGATGTCGTTCTCTTCCATCAACATTTATAAAATTCTAGCACTTGAGTGCCAAGTATCCATAAAGTTATTCCAAAGAGTAGATGCTTCACAATGGTGTTTTTCGTACTGATAAATAATCTTTTTAGACATGATAGCCAATGCATCGAACCCAAGTAAACCAAGTAAACCAATGAGCTCCTCCATTACTTGTTTTGTCAAAATTGATATGATGACATACGTGAGCTATTTCAGAGGACTCCAATTAATAAGAACAACAGCTAAAAGGCCAAGACTCAGGAGTAGGTACGTTGATACAGAAGATAGTCTCTATTTGGCTTGTTATATGGGTAACATAAAAGTAGACGGTTGGGCCAATGGGGTGGTGCTAATCTGGGATAGAAAAGGAGGCTAAAGGCCTGCAGAGGTTCGAGCTCACTGGTGAAGCGATAGATTAAGAGTAGTGAGGTGCCTATCAAAGAAAATGGAGAAGGAAAAAATGTATATGGACTCTGAAGACTATAGAGTTATAGGTATTAACAAGGAGACACACGTAAGAGAGTAGGCACACGTGGCGGAGAATGCAGGATAAGCTGGTTGAAAAACCCAGGTCATATGGTGGAGGAGGCAGCTAGGGTAGAACATCAACTACGGGAGAGAGACGTGAAAGAAACGCCCCTGTGACGATCAACTAGGGTCAGATCCCTTTATACTAGCATCCCCTCAGATGGGCGGGAGGAGGTCGTTGAGCAGTTAGTGATGCCAATCCTATCGCCAGTAGTGCCCGCTGGCCAGCTGCACTATTGGGGATAGGAGGTGGTCCATAGCTCTCAGTAGTGCTGGAGGGGATGCTTCACAACCTAGGCAGTGTGGTGGAATAGATGGCTTTTTGTGATAAAAGAGGTGGTCCATGGCTCTCGGCAGGTGGAGAAGGAGGTGGTCCATAGCGTGGGCGATGGTGGAATAGACAGCTTCAGGCATCCATATTGGTGGTGCTTTGAGGACGATGGAGCTCGCAGAGGAAGAATAGATTGCGTCGGCATTTTCATGCAAATGGGAAGAATAGATTGCTTCGGCATTTTCATTCGACTGGGAATTACTGGTGACTTGCTCTGATACCATATAAGAAAAAGTGTCTCCGGCTTAGGAGGCTCATAGATCACGATGGTGGGTGTGTAGAAGAGAGAGAAAAAAGCTGGAGGGATTTGAGGCTCAGGCCATGGAAGTGATGCACAAGGCTAAGAGAGAGAGAGAGAGAGAGAGGGAGAATACTTAAGCCAAGAGAGGAAGTTTGTACAGCTCAAACGATATTTACTCTATAATAATGAATCCATCCAAATACATGCTTTTATATGCACCAAGGCCTTATCTTTTTCACCACAATAAATGAAGAGCACGACCACGTCAAAAGCTTGCAAATTTAAAAGAATCTATATATAGAGAAAAATATTGACATGGATATCAGTGCAGCTATGCATGTAGCTATGAGCATGCGGCTACAATCAATGATTAATTGCATGTATAGTAGCATAGATATCCGCGTATACAACCGCATATGTGTGTGTGTGTGTGTGTGTGTGTGTGTGTGTATCCACGCATACAAGTGCATATATAGCCATGTATATCTGCTTATACAACTACATATATAGCCATGTATATCCGCTTATACAACTGTATATATAGCAATGTACGGCTATAGCTACGATCTGTTTGTAAAAACAAACGGGAACAGAATGGGTGAGATTTGTGGAGATGTGCCCCACATCTCTCTCCCATTCTTTCCCTATTTTTGTTTTTGAAATCACATTATTTAAACACTAGTTAATCACATTTTTTTTAGATCACTTAAACACTTAGAAAATTAAAATAATTACAATACAATAATGTCATGACTTATATTGCAAATTACATACATAGTTGCAAATTAGACAGTCTATTATACCTAGATCCTAAACTACATTTTGTTGAGCTTGTTGCACTAAATTGGTAAGCTCATTATGATCTGTTGCTTCTTGCATAGAAGAGATAAGATGATTCTGCATCCACTCTTAGATTTCTTCAAAAAGATTCTCTTGAGCTTTGTTGATGTCATCATAAGTTCACCCGCCATGCTCTTGTATGCCATGAACAAGATCTGCAACATACTGATTTCTACAAAGAACAATGTTATATACATCTTGATTTAAAGAAAAATAGTAAAAAGAGTATTTTTGTACTTTACCGATATATTTGTTGATGCCTTAATTGATTGGAAATCCATGTCTACCTTCCAGAAGTCGTGGAAGAACTATTTAAGGATTTGACAAGCCTCTCAGATTTGCTATCAAGATTACAACCTGCAAAACAGGTATAACTTCACGCAGAGTTATTAGAAACTAGTTATATGGATACTTAAAATTACGAGAACATGTGCACTCTACAACCCAACACAGGCAAAATCGGTAAAATCTGTTGTATGTGAAAGTTGACTCCAAAAATAGATTACGTTTTACTTTTTTATCAAAGTTCGATATGCATGTCCATATACACACTTAAAGGCTTTCTTTGAGTATACTAACTAATTGGAAACTCAATCTTGAATTGTCACTTAATTTTAACACTTAGATATTTTGCTGTTGGAGGGATTTGAGGCTCGGGCCATGGAAGTGATGCACAAGGCTAAGAGAGAGAGAGAGAGAGAGAGGGAGAATACTTAAGCCAAGAGAGCAAGTTTGTACAACTCAAACGATATTCACTCTATAATAATGAATCCATCCAAATACATGCTTTTATGAAACTCTAAGTTTGCTTACATGCATGAGACACGGGTCTCCACTTTTAGAGTTCTAATTTTGGTTCACGTTCTATTCTTTACACGATTACTTTATGCTCGTTGACTGGTGCATGCCTATTTTGGCTACGTTTCTCATATCTCGTACATGGTCTGCAAGTTCTGCGATCTTATCTTGTACGTGTTCTCATAACCCGACATGGCAAACACAATACTTGTTAATGGATTTCCTTCAAGGCAGCATTCTATGCCTATTTTGGCTACGTTTCTCATATCTCGTACATGGTCTGCAAGTTCTGCGATCTTATCTTGTACGTGTTCTCACAACCCGACATGGCAAAGACAATACTTGTTAATGAAATTCCTTCAAGGCAGCGTTCTATTCCTCTTTTCGAAGGCCAAGGATTTCCCAAGATGCTATGAATTTTGGAAGGAGACGACTTGGCAGATATTATTCTTGGTATTCTTGCATGCCCTTCTCAACCTATTGATCCACTTCAAAATGATGTTATTATTACCGAAGGTCCTATTTTTGAACAGTGGAAAATTGATCATGCACACTGGATTCGTTGATAAGGCTGCTCGTCGGTATATACTTTTTGTCCTTAACGATTGACTCATGCTAGATGTTTATCTATTATCCACGTCATATGCTATATGGGACTATCTTATCACCATGTTTGAGAAGAAAACTGTTACAGAGATTTTGTATCTCCATAATCTTCTCGACAAGCTTCAATTCAAGGCAGGTACATCCATGTCTAGTCACATTGAATCATTCAAAGGAGTTATGAATCAAGGCAAGTACATCCATGTCTAGTCACATTGAATCATTCAAAGGAATTATGAATCAACTTTTTGCTTCAAGGGATCCTATTCCTCGAACTCAATTGGTTACACACCTTCTTGATACGGTGAAGGATCCTTTGTATGATAATATTGTCACTATATTATCTAACAAAGATGGAATTGATGTTGAGCATACATGTATTTCTTTGATTGAATATTCTCAATGTCATGATCATCAGACATCAGTAACTCATGAAACGGTCATGCTTGCCCAAGAGTACGCAGAATCAGAGATAGCCTTTGCTGTCCGGAGACGTCCATTTCAGCAATGCCCTTCTTCCTCCTCCCAATTTACATCTCATGTGGCTTCCAAAGAGGAGGTAATTCTTCTTGTTTGAGATTTTCTCAAAAGCGTTGTTCTTATTCTGACAAAACTGGTCACTTGGTATCAGAATGTCGGGCACGAGAGTAGGATGAAGAACATGGTATTACAAAAAAGCAACCTCATTTATCAAGGGGTTCTTCCTCTTCTGCAACCTGTGAATATTGTGGGAGCACAAGGCATTCATCCAGTCAATGCTTCAAGAGGCGTTATCATGAAGCTTGAAATCAAGCTTATGCTACTCAACAAAATCCTCATGATGAAGACAAAGTTCATCAAGAGGCTGATTTGGTTCATTATAATGTGTCTCCAGAAAAGGTACTATATGTTCGTGATGGTTCTCTCTTTATTGTTGATTCTGGTGCTACTGGAAACATGACATATCACTTGCAATGGTTACACAATTATCATCCCATTCTTATCAACAAAATGGTTTATCTTGCTGATAATACAACTTGCCAAGTAATGGGTATTGGCGACTTGTATTTGGGAACTTCTTCCTCAACCAAAATACTGCGAGAAGTTTTATATGTTTGTGATTTACAAAGAAACTTACTTTCTGTTGCGCGGCTTGTGGATGTTGGTCTATTTGTTGGATTCGATAATACAAAGTGTCGTATCAAAAAGGATGGCACCACTATTGTGGTTGCTTCTCCACATGGTAATCTCTTTGAACTTTCATTGAATGAGGATGTTGCAAATGTTGTTAGAGCTCTAGGAGATCTGGATTGTAGGCTATGGCATCATCGGTTTGCTCACTCAAATTTCTTAAAGCTTGATATTCATCGTCATGATCTTGTGAGAGGTATGGACCTCAAATCTCACCCGCATATGGGGATATGTGAATATTGTGCTCTAGGCAAACGTCATCGTAAGCCATTTCCAATGTCTACAAATATTCATTCAAATAATCTTTTGGATCTCATTCATACTAATATTTGTGGACCCTTTCCTCCATCCAAGTCTTGCTACTGTTACTTTATTACTTTTATTGATGACTATTCATCACGGTATACAAATGTCTTTTTGCTATGACATAAATTAGAAGCATTGGACACATTTAAGAGGTATCAAAAATTTGTGGAGAATCACACTAGTCACAGAGTCAAAATTCTTCGAAGTGATAATGGTGGTGAATTTATTTCCAACTTATTTCATGATCATTGCATCAACCACGGCATCCACCATGAGTATACCATTCCATATTCTCCCCAACAGAATGGAGTTACAGAGCGAAAAAATCGTACAATTTTGAATGCAATTAGATGCATGCTTATTCATCATTCTATATTTTATGTCTCTTGTTGGGGCAGAAGCAGTATTGATAGCCATTTTTGTTCAAAATCATCTTCCAACTATTACACTTTTTGGTAAGATTCCAATCATAGCTTGGACATGCCAAACTCCTTCTGTTGCACATTTCCAAGTCTTTGGGTGTATTGCTTATATTCATGTCCCAAAAGAGACACGACACAAGCTAGAACCTTCAGGTTTAAAGGTTATTTTTATTGGTTATTCTGACAACTCAAAGGGTTACAAGTTTTACGATCCAAGTTCTCAAAATACAATTGTTAGTCAAGATGCTATATTCAATGAGCAATTGATGGGAGGTTCGTGGTCCACGGATGATGCTGATGATACAAAAACATTACTCACTTCTTTTCCTTCTCTACTTTTGGACAATGATTTTCATGATGACAACACTGTTCGTGGTCCACGGATGATGCTGATGATACGGATGATGCTGATGATACAAAAACATTACTCACTTCTTTTCCTTCTCTACTTTTGGACAATGATTTTCATGATGACAACACTGTTTTGATGGATATTGGAGACAAGTCTATTGATGTTCATCCTACAGTTTCAAAGGAGGAGACTGCTACGGATCTTGATATCTATGTTGATCTTCCTATTGAACTTGAGCATGGTGCAAATCATGTATATGATGATGATCTTGAAACCTTTAATCACGTATTGAATGTTTGTGAAGATCCTTCAACTTATGCAGAAGCTATGTCCTCTCCACAAAAGCTGTGTGTGTGTGTGTGTGTGTGTGTGAGAGAGAGAGAGAGAGAGAGAGAGAGAGAGAGAGATTTGAATGTTTTTCCAATATATATAACATTATAGGATACTACCATTGGTTTTGGAAAAATATAGGAAGAGAAAGTTATTCCCCTTATCTCTCTCATACCATCATCATTTCTTCTACCAGCACCACAGGAAAATTCTTTGAAACATGATGATTGTAAGAAGATTTTTTCTAAATCTATAAAAATTAATAAAAAATAAAAATTTGACCTTTCAAAAAAAGGCTTTTCTACATTCAATGATGCTCTTTTACTAATTTGATATAGGTGGCCCTTTACGTGGAACTTATGGGAAGTTCAAAATATATATTTGTATTTTTGATATGGACCCACCTATTAGTTTTTTCTTGAGATTTATTAAAATTGGACAATGAAAAGATGTGAATGGATGAAAAATAAAACAATGACAACATAATCATAAAGCATAGTGTAAGAGACAACCTTATAGAACAAGTAAAAATAGGGATGTGATACAAAAGACTTATGCACCATGCTTTGCTACGATGCAATTATAGAGTTGGAGGAGCGTTCTAATTTTGAGGAAACCCTATCATCATAGACTTGCAATCAATTATTTTTACTTAAATAATTTTATAAAAAAACTTATATAGAACTGTGATTAATATTGTGTGATAAAACACATATTTTCCAAATGTTTTGCATGTCATAAAATTAAATTTAAAACCAACATAAAGGAAACATGGAAATAGAATGAGGAATGCTTAGAACACAATATATAATTTTATCTCAAGCATACACCCTTCCTTTCACCTCTTATTACCTCTTGTAATAAAATAATGCAGCCCCTTTTCCTTGTGTTTCAAGACCAAATTGCCTATGCCAAAGAACAAACCTTCTTAAAGCATCTTAATTCCAACTCAAGGGCAACCATATTTTAGCACTTTTAAGTAGAAAATAACATCAATATTATGTCTATGTATTCAATTCGTAAGATGAAACAAAAAGGTGCCAAGTTATTGAGAGTCATTGAATGGTAAATAGATTTTTTAACTAAGATGTTTGAAATCAAAAGCTATAAAGGATTAAAGCCAATAACAAAATTCATAATTATAAGATTAGGATATCTAAATCTTGATTTTAACATAATCTTGGTGCTCTAATAATCATGGAAAAGAATTCATAATCCTGATTATTCAAACAAGTTTATAAATACAATCATTTTATAGCTCTACTTAGATCTAACTAACCACAACAAAAAACAACTAGTGGCTCCACATGTGCCCATAGCATTCTATCCAAAACCATAAAATTTTGACCCTCATGTTGGACTATTCTTTAAACCCTTGTTCTACTTCCTCATTCCAACTATACAAATGAGCCATAAAATAATGTAGGAAAACCCTTTTCCTTAATCAAATCAGAAAACAAATTAGTGATTTTCCATGTCAACAAAAGGAGACCAAATATTTCAACGCTTCCCTTGAAGGGATGTGCTTATTTGAACATATTTAGTGACTATATCTTCCCCAACACCCTTCATGGGTGAGAATCACATTGACTATTAAAATTCCTCCTCAGTCAGCTTGCCGTAGGGCTATTTTTCTTGATATTTGTTCATGCACCAATGTACATGCTAGCATCTCTCATCTCTAGAGAACTTGTTTACAACAAAGTTTTTTATTTTTCATGCACCAATCTAGGTGCTAACATCTCTCATCAAGAGAGAACTTATTTTACATCAAATGTTTTTGGGACTATATCATGAGGCTCTCGATCCTTCGGCTTTCGCCCAAAAAAGGTTCACAAATTTTAGCTTATCTTCCCTTTTAAGAGATCTTAGAGGATAATATATGTATAAGGGAGAAATCCTCAACAACAATAATGAAGAATTTACTAATGAAGCCCAATTTGATAACAAATTTTGTTGATGATGCAACATTGATAGAGTATATTTAAATAATAAAAAAGGATTTTGTAAAGAATGTATTGGTGATATCCCATTTGCTATCATTTATTTTATGATGCAACATTGATAGAATATTTAAATAATAAGAAAGACTTTAGTAAAACATCTAAAAATAATCATAATAATGATGTGCATATGGATTGTAGGAATCAGGGGTCCTAGGCTATGGATGCTGATAGATCACCATAGTGGATGTGTAGGAGAGAGAGACTTAAAGCTGAGTCCATGGAAATGACCTACACATAGATGAGAGAGAGTAAGCTACATAGGGACAGAGAGACCAAAAGGGAGAGAGAGAGACAGAAAGATGTGACACTCAAGTCAAGAGGGAAAGTTTGCGCAGCTCAAATGATATTCATTGTGATAATGAATCTACCCAGATAGATGCTTTTATTGGCACCATGGCCTTATCTTTTGACCCTAAATAAGAGGATATTCACATGTACTAATAACACTTCACTAGACTCCATACTAGCTCCAAATATCTAAAATAAAACCCCTTCAGAGTAATGGTGGAATTTCATGCATAAACTTCAACAGTCTTTTATTGCAACACAAGAAAAGACCAAACTTGGAACCCATGATTATTGGCTTAGTGGCTCGTGCGCATATGGCTCAGCAAACTAAAAAGGTTCATAGAGCATCTCTACGTAGAAAGGACTTAGAGGTCAAGTCCTGTCCTTGAACAAACACCCCCTACCTAAAGGAAGGTCAAAAAGGAAATAACAGGGAAGAGCCTTTTATAGAAACAAGGTGTTAGAAATTCAAAAAGAATCCAAAATATATAACTCAAATTTTTGGGGACTACCGGGGCAGAGAACCCAACACAAATAATTGAAAGCTAACAAACTTCCCACATGATAGAATGTCGATGATGATCTGATGTCGTTCTCTTCCATCAACATTTATAAAATTCTAGCACTTGAGTGCCAAGTGTCCATAAAGTTATTCCAAAGAGTAGATGCTTCACAATGGTGTTTTTCGTACTGATAAATAATCTTTTTAGACATGATAGCCAATGCATCGAACCCAAGTAAACCAAGTAAACCAATGAGCTCCTCCATTACTTGTTTTGTCAAAATTGATATGATGACATACGTGAGCTATTTCAGAGGACTCCAATTAATAAGAACAACAGCTAAACCCCAAGGCCAAGACTCAGGAGTAGGTACGTTGATACAGAAGATAGTCTCTATTTGGCTTGTTATATGGGTAACATAAAAGTAGACGGTTGGGCCAATGGGGTGGTGCTAATGTGGGATAGAAAAGGAGGCTAAAGGCCTGCAGAGGTTCGAGCTCACTGGTGAAGCGATAGATTAAGAGTAGTGAGGCCTCGGGTCTATATGGCACGGTGCCTTAAAGAGGCCCCCCAAGTGGGATCTACGGGTGAGAGGGGCCGATTTTGGGCGGGGGTGATTTGAGCCGTCGGATCCCCGAAAGTAAACTAGGGTCCGAAAGTAAACTAGGGCTGCCGCGCACATATATTAATAAAGGCCGAACACACTAGCTAGCAGAAATTATAGCCTAATGGTAAGACTATGGCCGCTCTAGCGGCACGTCGTGGGTTCAAATCATTCTTTTGCAATTTGAGACTTAGACAAAAAAATTATAAGTCCAAACTCGGACACTGGAGTAAACTAGGGAATTTGGCAAGCCCCCGACAAAAAAAACTCGGCCTGCGAAGTAAACTAGGGATCCTACAAAAAAAAACTCGGCCTGCGAAGTAAACTAGGATCCCTAGTTTACTTCGCAGGCCGAGTTTTTTTTCGGCCCTAGTTTACTTTCGGGGATCCGACGGCCCAGATCGGCCCCGCCCAAAATCGGGCCCCCCAGCCGTCGATCCCACTTGAACCCCCTCTTAAATGCACCGTGTGATTTAGAGACGAGGGTAGTGAGGTGCCTATCAAAGAAAATGGAGAAGGAAAAAATGTATATGGACTCTGAAGACTATAGAGTTATAGGTATTAACAAGGAGACACACGTAAGAGAGTAGGCACACGTGGCGGAGAATGCAGGATAAGCTGGTTGAAAAACCCAGGTCATATGGTGGAGGAGGCAGCTAGGGTAGAACATCAACTACGGGAGAGAGACGTGAAAGAAACGCCCCTGTGACGATCAACTAGGGTCAGATCCCTTTATACTAGCATCCCCTCAGATGGGCGGGAGGAGGTCGTTGAGCAGTTAGTGATGCCAATCCTATCGCCAGTAGTGCCCGCTGGCCAGCTGCACTATTGGGGATAGGAGGTGGTCCATAGCTCTCAGTAGTGCTGGAGGGGATGCTTCACAACCTAGGCAGTGTGGTGGAATAGATGGCTTTTTGTGATAAAAGAGGTGGTCCATGGCTCTCGGCAGGTGGAGAAGGAGGTGGTCCATAGCGTGGGCGATGGTGGAATAGACAGCTTCAGGCATCCATATTGGTGGTGCTTTGAGGACGATGGAGCTCGCAGAGGAAGAATAGATTGCGTCGGCATTTTCATGCAAATGGGAAGAATAGATTGCTTCGGCATTTTCATTCGACTGGGAATTACTGGTGACTTGCTCTGATACCATATAAGAAAAAGTGTCTCCGGCTTAGGAGGCTCATAGATCACGATGGTGGGTGTGTAGAAGAGAGAGAAAAAAGCTGGAGGGATTTGAGGCTCAGGCCATGGAAGTGATGCACAAGGCTAAGAGAGAGAGAGAGAGAGAGAGGGAGAATACTTAAGCCAAGAGAGGAAGTTTGTACAGCTCAAACGATATTCACTATATAATAATGAATCCATCCAAATACATGCTTTTATATGCACCAAGGCCTTATCTTTTTCACCACAATAAATGAAGAGCACGACCACGTCAAAAGCTTGCAAATTTAAAAGAATCTATATATAGAGAAAAATATTGACACGGATATCAGTGCAGCTATGCATGTAGCTATGAGCATGCGGCTACAATCAATGATTAATTGCATGTATAGTAGCATAGATATCCGCGTATACAACCGCATATGTGTGTGTGTGTGTGTGTGTGTGTGTGTGTGTATCCACGCATACAAGTGCATATATAGCCATGTATATCTGCTTATACAACTACATATATAGCCATGTATATCCGCTTATACAACTGTATATATAGCAATGTACGGCTATAGCTACGATCTGTTTGTTTAAACAAACGGGAACAGAATGGGTGAGATTTGTGGAGATGTGCCCCACATCTCTCTCCCATTCTTTCCCTATTTTTGTTTTTGAAATCACATTATTTAAACACTAGTTAATCACATTTTTTTAGATCACTTAAACACTTAGAAAATTAAAATAATTACAATACAATAATGTCATGACTTATATTGCAAATTACATACATAGTTGCAAATTAGACAGTCTATTATACCTAGATCCTAAACTACATTTTGTTGAGCTTGTTGCACTAAATTGGTAAGCTCATTATGATCTGTTGCTTCTTGCATAGAAGAGATAAGATGATTCTGCATCCACTCTTAGATTTCTTCAAAAAGATTCTCTTGAGCTTTGTTGATGTCATCATAAGTTCACCCGCCATGCTCTTGTATGCCATGAACAAGATCTGCAACATACTGATTTCTACAAAGAACAATGTTATATGCATCTTGATTTAAAGAAAAATAGTAAAAAGAGTATTTTTGTACTTTACCGATATATTTGTTGATGCCTTAATTGATTGGAAATCCATGTCTACCTTCCAGAAGTCGTGGAAGAACTATTTAAGGATTTGACAAGCCTCTCAGATTTGCTATCAAGATTACAACCTGCAAAACAGGTATAACTTCACGCAGAGTTATTAGAAACTAGTTATATGGATACTTAAAATTACGAGAACATGTGCACTCTACAACCCAACACAGGCAAAATCGGTAAAATCTGTTGTATGTGAAAGTTGACTCCAAAAATAGATTACGTTTTACTTTTTTATCAAAGTTCGATATGCATGTCCATATACACACTTAAAGGCTTTCTTTGAGTATACTAACTAATTGGAAACTCAATCTTGAATTTTCACTTAATTTTAACACTTAGATATTTTGCTGTTTGGAGGGATTTGAGGCTCGGGCCATGGAAGTGATGCACAAGGCTAAGAGAGAGAGAGAGAGAGAGGGAGAATACTTAAGCCAAGAGAGCAAGTTTGTACAACTCAAACTATATTCACTCTATAATAATGAATCCATCCAAATACATGCTTTTATGGAACTCTAAGTTTGCTTACATGCATGAGACAAGGGTCTCCACTTTTAGAGTTCTAATTTTGGTTCATGTTCTATTCTTTACACGATCACTTTATGCTCATTGACTGGTGCATGCCTATTTTGGCTACGTTTCTCATATCTCGTACATGGTCTGCAAGTTCTGCGATCTTATCTTGTACGTGTTCTCATAACCCGACATGGCAAACACAATACTTGTTAATGGATTTCCTTCAAGGCAGCGTTCTATGCCTATTTTGGCTACGTTTCTCATATCTCGTACATGGTCTGCAAGTTCTGCGATCTTATCTTGTACGTGTTCTCACAACCCGACATGGCAAAGACAATACTTGTTAATGGAATTCCTTCAAGGCAGTGTTCTATTCCTCTTTTCCAAGGCCAAGGATTTCCCAAGATGCTATGAATTTTGGAAGGAGACAAATTGGCAGATATTGTTCTTGGTATTCTTGCATGCCCTTCTCAACCTATTGATCCACTTCAGAATGATGTTATTATTACCGAAGGTCCTATTTTTGAACAGTGGAAAATTGATCATGCACACTGGATTCGTTGATAAGGCTGCTCGTCGGTATATACTTTCTGTCCTTAACGATTCACTCATGCTAGATGTTTATCTATTATCCACGTCATATGCTATATGGGACTATCTTATCACTATGTTTGAGAAGAAAACTGTTACGGAGATTTTGTATCTCCCTAATCTTCTCGACAAGCTTCAATTCAAGGCAGGTACATCCATGTCTAGTCACATTGAATCATTCAAAGGAATTATGAATCAAGGCAGGTACATCCATGTCTAGTCACATTGAATCATTCAAAGGAATTATGAATCAACTTTTTGCTGCAAGGGATCCTATTCCTCGAACTCAATTGGTTACACACCTTCTTGATACGGTGAAGGATCCTTTGTATGATAATATTTTCACTATATTCTCTAACAAAGATGGAATTGATGTTGAGCATACATGTATTTCTTTGATTGAATATTCTCAATGTCATGATCATCAGACATCAGTAACTCATGAAACGGTCATGCTTGCCCAAGAGTACGCAGAATCAGAGATAGCCTTTGCTGTCCGGAGACGTCCATTTCAGCAATGCCCTTCTTCCTCCTCCCAATTTACATCTCGTGTGGCTTCCAAAGAGGAGGTAATTCTTCTTGTTTGAGATTTTCTCAAAAGCGTTGTTCTTATTCTTACAAAACTGGTCACTTAGTATCAGAATGTTGGGCACGAGAGTAGGATTAAGAACATGGTATTACAAATAAGCAACCTCATTTATCAAGGGGTTCTTCCTCTTCTGCAACCTGTGAATATTGTGGGAGCACAAGGCATTCATCCAGTCAATGCTTCAAGAGGCGTTATCATGAAGCTTGAAATCAAGCTTATGCTACTCAACAAAATCCTCATGATGAAGACAAAGTTCATCAAGAGGTTGATTTGGTTCATTATAATGTGTCTCCAGAAAAGGTACTATATGTTCGTGATGGTTCTCTCTTTATTGTTGATTCTGGTGCTACTGGAAACATGACATATCACTTGCAATGGTTACACAATTATCATCCCATTCCTATCAACAAAATGGTTTATCTTGCTGATAATAAAACTTGCCAAGTAATGGGTATTGGCAACTTGTATTTGGGAACTTCTTCCTCAACCAAAATACTGCGAGGAGTTTTATATGTTTGTGATTTACAAAGAAACTTACTTTCTGTTGCGCGGCTTGTGGATGTTGGTCTATTTGTTGGATTCGATAATACAAAGTGTCGTATCAAAAAGGATGGCACCACTATTGTGGTTGCTTCTCCACATGGTAATCTCTTTGAACTTTCATTGAATGAGGATGTTGCAAATGTTGTTACAGCTCTAGGAGATCTGGATTGTAGGCTATGGCATCATCGGTTTGCTCACTCAAATTTCTTAAAGCTTGATATTCATCGTCATGATCTTGTGAGAGGTATGGACCTCAAATCTCACCCGCATACGGGGATATGTGAGTATTGTGCTGTAGGCAAACGTCATCGTAAGCCATTTCCAATGTCTACAAATATTCATTCAAATAATCTTTTGGATCTCATTCATACTAATATTTGTGGACCCTTTCCTCCATCCAAGTCTTACTACTGTTACTTTATTACTTTTATTGATGACTATTCACAGTATACAAATGTCTTTTTGCTATGACATAAATTAGAAGCATTGGACACATTTAAGAGGTACCAAATATTTGTGGAGAATCACACTAGTCACAGAGTCAAAATTCTTCGAAGTGATAATGGTGGTGAATATATTTCCAACTTATTTCATGATCATTGCATCAACCACGGCATCCACCATGAGTATACCATTCCATATTCTCCCCAACAGAATGGAGTTACAGAGCGAAAAAGTCGTACAATTTTTAATGATGCATGCTTATTCATTATTCTAGATTATCTGTCTCTTGTTGGGGCAGAAGCAGTATTGATAGCTGTTTTTGTTCAAAATCATGTTCCAACTATTACACTTTTTGGTAAGATTCCAATCATAGCTTGTACATGCCAAACTCCTTCTGTTGCACATTTCCAAGTCTTTGGGTGTATTGCTTATATTCATGTCCCAAAAGAGACACGACACAAGCTAGAACCTTCAGGTTTAAAGGTTATTTTTATTGGTTATTCTGACAACTCAAAGGGTTACAAGTTTTACGATCCAAGTTCTCAAAATACAATTGTTAGTCGAGATGCTATATTCAATGAGCAATTGATGGGAGGTTCGTGGTCCACGGATGATGCTGATGATACAAAAACATTACTCACTTCTTTTCCTTCTCTACTTTCGGACAATGATTTTCATGATGACAACACTGTTCGTGGTCCACGGATGATGATTTTCATGATGACAACACTGTTCGTGGTCCACGGATGATGCTGATGATACGGATGATGCTGATGATACAAAAACATTACTCACTTCTTTTCCTTCTCTACTTTTGGACAATGATTTTCATGATGACAACACTGTTTTGATGGATATTGGAGACAAGTCTATTGATGTTCATCCTAAAGTTTCAAAGGAGGAGACTGCTACAGATCTTGATATCTATGTTGATCTTCCTATTGAACTTGAGCATGGTGCAAATCATGTATATGATGATGATCTTGAAACCTTTAATCACGTATTGACTGTTTGTTGTGAAGATCCTTTAACTTATGCAGAAGCTATGTCCTCTCCACAAAAGGAACAATGGAAGGAGGCCCACTCCCTCTTCCTCTCTCTAAAACTAGCAATTTGGTTTTGAGTCTCTCTCTAACTAAAAGAGTCTTTTTTTGGCCTCCTCCCTCCCCATTCAACCTTCCCCTTCCCTCCTAAAGTTAGATCTATCTTTCTGTGCCTTCTTGGCTATGGAAAGCTTGGAAAACAGTCCACTTTTCCCCCCATCAAGTCCATCCTCTCTTGCAAACACACATTCTTCACTCTCCTCTTGCTAGCTTATACACATTCTTGACTCCTCTTGCCAGCTTATATGCTCTGCTAGCATTAGGTTGCAGAGATCTTCTTGGCTATGGAAAGCTTGGAAAACAGTCCACTTTTTCCCCCATCAAGTCCATCCTCTCTTGCTTGCACACATTCTTCACTCTCCTCTTGCTAGCTTATACACATTCTTGACTCCTCTTGCCAGCTTATATGCTCTGCTAGCATTAGGTTGCAGAGATCTTCTTGGCTATGGAAAGCTTGAAAAACATTCCACTTTTTCCCCCATCAAGTCCATCCTCTCTTGCTTGCACACATTCTTCACTCTCCTCTTGCTAGCTTATACACATTCTTAACTCCTCTTGCCAGCTTATATGCTCTGCTGGCATTAGGTTGCAGAGATCTTCTTACACACCTACAACTTCATAGCATTTAGCTTAATCTGTTAGCCAAGCACAATGAGTCGTCGAGCTCGTTCAAGGGTGGAGTCCTTTAGCAGAAGCAGCAACGAACAAGACGACACTGGCTTGTGGGTTACAAGCACCTTTGCAAAACGAATGTGGGTGACGATGCGTCCAAGCACAAGGGGAGCCCACCAAGTCTCTCGCAGATACATAGGGTTAAAGTCGCACCATTGGAAGGGTCGCGTAGTGGATCTCATGCAGGGGCTGAGGGAAGCAAGCAGGTGATGATCCAACACGTCTACAAGGCATCGCAACTCTGTGTTGACAATGCCAATCACAAACACTTTCCTGCAAATTGTAAGTTTTATTTATGCTTCTTGTTTTATGGGTTGCACTGAGACATGCTAATATCATTTCATGTTATGGAAGCTTGATTTTTTCAAGTGTGTTCTTGTAATGTTCTGTGCAGACATCTTTCCGTCGACATTTGTGGAATGGGAGCCTTTAGAGGCCCTTTCTGGAACCTTTGAGGTGCACCACTTTGAAATCGACAAGCTACTATATACTGGTTGTTCGGCATCAGAGCTTTTAGAGCGCTCAGTTTTCTTCTTTCACGCAAAGTATATTGTACCCACGTTAAGAGATGGTTCTGGGACTCTACGGAGGCTCCCTACACCAAGTCTCACGGACCATGATTGGCCAAAGCCCGACAATACTTTCGTTGCACTAACCAGATGTCGGAATGAGATTGATGTGTGCAATGCAATGAAGTGCACCTATGGGTCACATCATGTGACTCTCACGTTCTTCATGCCTTTACATTTGTTTGTGTTTTTGTTCAAGGAGGCTGATGTTCACCGGACACCTACAATGTGGATTGCAAAGGGAGGCACATCAATGACTGCCTTTCTACCACCTTCGTGGGATTTGAAGGCTATTCAACATCAAGGTGACAAGATAAAGTGCATGGTGGTGTCGGAGAAGATGGTCGTTCGGTACCAGCTTGGAAACCAACAACTCTCTATTATCTTTCCTTACAGACGTTGGGGAGGCAAATGGCAAGCACTCGATTTGGACATCAACGATGCAGAACAGCTTGATGTACATGTTAGCATGCAAGCTAATGTGTGGGATATCGTAGTAAATGCTGATTGGAATATGGCGAACCTAAGGGAGTACTTAGGCCTTAGGTTTGCACTGAAAGGTGACTTTTCATTTGTGATCGATAACACACCTCTACGTAAGAGGAAAGAGGCATCTTACTTTTGTAAAAGCATTCCCTTCCCTAGATATATCCATATCAAGCAAGCTATGTAACAGATTTTGAGAGATTAATTCAAAACAATTTTGGCTACTCGCAATTTGCGTTCAATTTTGTGCACTTTTAAGTTATGTCGCCTGTTTTTATTTTTTTGGAGGTTTTAAGTGAATTTTTAAACATAAAAAAAGTTTTAAAGACCTCTTTATGTCACTTTTGGCCACTTTGAGTTCATCTCCTCACTCTCGGCATCTTTGCGGTCCCCTCGCCTTCTTCACTACTCAAGCATGGCCTCCCCCACCCAAGCTCTCCTATCTCAATTGCACAAGCTTTACCTCGGTCACTTGATCGAGAAGCTTTCACCCATCTTTCAGACATCTATTGACATGGAAGGCACCGCGCAACTCCATAATGACGTGTTTGGGGCGTTCACTAGCTACATGGACACATACATGGCTGAATATTGTGTCAACTTTAAAGACGACGAGGGGACTTGGGTGCCTGTGGATCTTATCAAGCATACCTACAAAGCGGACAAAAATTTCAGGTTGAGGCTTGCAAGATTCCTCAAAGGCCTTAGTAGCACATATCTAAGGGAGGAGGAAGAAGATAACCTGGTAGGTCTTGGAATGGGCAACATTGGCACAAGTTTTTTGAGGTGGGCCATGACTCTTGCCCTCCTGATCTTGGAGGGAACAGAGGAAAGCAAGGGAAAGAGGAAGGCCACTCCTCCAAAGAAAGCCACACCTTATCTCTTGATCAACTTAAGCTGACCCAAAGGAGGAGATTGTCACCCCAGTGCAAGAAGCATCTCTTGCACTTGTGACTCTGGCAGAAGAGCCGCAAGCTGAGGCTGTGAAACGGGTCATCGAAGGGGATGATGTCATGGATGAAGTTCCAGAGCTCAAAGTGCGAACTCTACACCCCATCATAGTAGAAGGTGTAGAGTTCTTATTTTTGGATGACATCGCCCGTGTCCTCGGTGGGCTGCACCAGGATGAAACTCTCTGTCATTGCTATGTACGCGGGCATGCAAGACACACATTAGCCGTCCAAAGATGATGACATCCGCATTGACTTCAGTTCCGCAGATGTCACAAAGGTGCTTGCGCTCCCGGAAATCATGCCTCAATAGAGTCCCTTGTGGCAGAGACTCTTGTACAAATATCCCAGTGCAAGGATTTCTATGAAGTGTGCCAGAAACTAGCTTTGCCCCTCACAAGCCCCTTGCCATTTCGGATTCTGTCAGCCTCGGGAGCATCAATATTAGTGATGCAGACCTTGCAGATCATGATGATGCCACTGAGATAGTACACCCAATTTCTTCTCTCTTAATTTGTAATTTTTTGAAGTCAACTCATTCTTCTATCTACTTTGTAGACCGCAAGAGAAATGGACTGGTTCGCAAGAGCCGAAAGGGTGGAGCACAAAAGGAGGTGGAGGGGAAAGATGCTGCGCTATGGCACTACATCCCGAGCTTCAATGCCGAGATGCTTCGCGTGATTCACAACGACTTTTCAAATGACGCGCAAGCTGAATTTTTGAAGTGATATTGTGCTCTAGGCAAACGTCATCGTAAGCCATTTTCAATGTCTACAAATATTCATTCAAATAATCTTTTGGATTGCATTCATACTAATATTTGTGGACCCTTTCTTCCATCCAAGTCTTGCTACCGTTACTTCATTACTTTTTTTGATGACTATTCACGGTATACAAATGTCTTTTTGCTATGACATAAATTAGAAGCATTGGACACATTTAAGAGGTACCAAATATTTGTGGAGAATCACACTAGTCACAGAGTCAAAATTCTTCGAAGTGATAATGGTGGTGAATATATTGCCAACTTATTTCATGATCAATGCATCAACCATGGCATCCACCATGAGTATACCATTCCATATTCTCCCCAACAGAATGGAGTTACAGAGCGAAAGAATCGTATAATTTTGAATGCAATTAGATGCATGCTTATTCATCATTCTAGATTATCTGTCTCTTGTTGGGGCAGAAGTAGTATTGATAGCCGTTTTTGTTCAAAATCATCTTTCAACTATTACACTTTTTGGTAAGATTCTAATCACAGCTTGGACATGCCAAACTCCTTCTGTTACACATTTCCAAGTCTTTGAGTGTATTGCTTATATTCATGTCCCAAAAGAGACACGACACAAGCTAGAACCTTCAGGTTTAAAGGTTATTTTTATTGGTTATTCTGACAACTCAAAGGGTTACAAGTTTTACGATCCAAGTTCTCAAAATACAATTGTTAGTCGAGATGCTATATTCAATGAGCAATTGATGGGAGGTTCGTGGTCCACGGATGATGCTGACGATACAAAAACATTACTCACTTCTTTTCCTTCTCTACTTTTGGACAATGATTTTCATGATGACAACACTGTTTTGATGGATATTGGAGACAATTCTATTGATGTTAATCCTATAGTTTCAAAGGAGGAGACTGCTACAGATCTTGATATCTATGTTGATCTTCCTATTGAACTTGAGCATGGTGCAAATCATGTATATGATGATGATCTTGAAACCTTTAATCACGTATTGACTGTTTGTTGTGAAGATCCTTCAACTTATGCAGAAGCTATGTCCTCTCCACAAAAGGAACGATGGAAGGAAGCCATGGAAGCTGAATATGAGTCTTTGATCTCCAAAGTACATGGGTTCTTACCAATCTACCTTTTGATTGTACTCCTATCAAATGTAAGTGGGTTTACAAGACTGAAACAAAGGCAGATGGATCCTTTGATAAATTCAAATCTCATTTAATTGTTGCAAAGGGATACTCACAAATTGCAAAGGGATACTCACAAATTGCAAGGATTGACTATCATGACACTTTTTCACCCGTAGTTCGTAGTACAAGCATTCAAGTATTACTAGCTTTTGCAACTCAGTTTGATTTGGAAATACATCAAATGGATCTTAAGACAGCTTCTCTTAATGGAGACTTAAAGGAGGAAATTTATATGGAGCAACCTGAAGGATTTACAATTCCCAGAAAGGAACATCTTGTATACCAACTCCACCGTGCTTTGTATGGACTAAAACAAGCTTCACAATCATGGTACATCAAGATTGATTAATTTCTCACATCTCAAGGGTTTGTTTCTTGCTTCTCTGATCCAAATCTTTATATCAAGATGAATGTGAATAACCATTTTGTGATTGGCCCTTTACGTTGATGACACTATAATTGTGTCTAATAATCTATCTTTCATGCAACAAGTAAAAAAGGTTTTATCCTCAGCCTTTGATATGGTGGATCTTGGAGACATCCATTCATGCCTTGGTATTCAAGTTCAAAGGTATCATCACAATGATATTTTGCTTCTTCGTCCCGTCAAACAAAATTTATCCAAGATATTGTTCAAACGTTTGGATTGGTTACTGCATATTCAACAAACACTCCTTGTCTTGCAAGCTCTACTAGGAGTACTTCTACAAATATTGAGGCCAAATAATTAGCTTTAAATCAACCCTATGCTAATCTTGTTGGTTGTCTTCAATGTGTGGGCATGAGCACTCGTCGTCCTGATATTCTGTTTGTACAAAATCTTTTAGGACAATACTTGTCCTCTCCATCTACATGCCATTGGTGTCAAGCTAAACGTGTTTTGAAGTACTTGAAGGAAACTATAGATTTCGAACTTGTATATAGCCGTCAAGAAGACATATCTTTATCAACTTCTCTTAATCTTTTGGGTTATTCAGATGCTGATTGGGCAAGCTTTAACTTGTCCATGCAATCCACCAATGGTAATTGCTTCTTTATCAATGGTTGTTTGGTATCTTGGGCTAGCAAGAAACAACGCTGTATTGCAGTTTCTACTACAGAGTCTGAATATGTAGCTACATTTTGAGCAGCTCCTGAATTGGTTTGGCTTTGACAATTGCTTGCTGATATTGGTCATTCTCCTTCCTCAAGAACTCCTCTTAGATGTGACAACCAAAGTGCTATTAGTCTAGCCAAGGACTACGTGCAACATAGCAAGTCCAAGCATATTGCAGTTCATTATCACTATGTTCGTCGTTCGACATGAAGTAAGGAAAGGAGCAATAATGGTAGAACTTTGTCCAACTGATCAAATGATTGCAGACATTCTCACCAAAGGACTCCATGAAGCTTAGTTTACACTTTTGCGATTAGAACTTGGACTTCGAGTGGTCTCTCTTTTTGGAGATTAGCACATCTCATGTCATGTCAATTTTGCCTAGACTTGTACACAACCTATAGACTTTAGGACACCTTACACATTACTTCACATCATGCACATTTATTCTTTGTACTTTGTATATAGAAGCACATTGCACATGGACTTTAAGGTGGCATTGTAGATTTGTATGTAGGAGCTCGAGTTTTTCCCTTGTGCTCCCAAGGGTTTTTTTACTCGCAGTTGGATACCTTTATTTGAGTGGGAGTGCTGGAGCTATATCTAGCTAGCCCTGAGTCACTCTAGGTCTTGCCTATATATATGTAACTTGTAACTAATATGATTCATTCTTGTGGAGCGTATGTGGTGTCTATTGTCTCGTCTCTCTCCATCTCTCAACAGATAGAGCCCTCTATGCATTTACATAAAACATGTACCTTATGCATAGAGCTCAAAACACCTCTATACATAAGGTAAGATCCCTTATGAAAATGTATAAATAGCTCCAATATATTTGGTATATTCCTCTATACATTTGCATAAGGAATATTCCTTATCCATAAAGGTCAAAGAGAGCTCTATGACAAGGTACAAGCCATTATGAAAATGCATAGAAGATTCTTTGAGTACTACATATAAGGTTGAGCCCTTAAGCAATCTCGTAGAGACCTTTCATGCATTCTTTTGTAGATCCCTCTTAGTAAATTCACAAGAGCTTTAGCTTAAGCATATATCTCAAAGAGAGCTCTATGAATAAGGTAGTTATATAACTTCATAGAGCTCTCATGCATTTGGTAGAGCACCCTATACATTCGTATAAAGGGCTCTATCTTATGGATAAAGCTAATGCATTTTGTAAATCCTTTATGCAGAGAGATATACATTATACATGGAGATATCATACATTTGTGGGTAGATCTTGTTGGAGCTATATATAGCTTGCGCCCAACTTAACCCTAGGTCTCACCTATATATACTTAGCCTCGGTGTGCTTTTCATAGACTTTTGGGAGATATCTTTGGTGTATCATGACTTTCTTTCTCCTTCTTTCAACATGGTATCAGAGAAAATTATGCACTCTTCAAAAACTTAAAACGATCATAATTTCTTCATACGATATCGGAATTTGATGATCTAAGAGTCATTTTTAGGATTTAAAGGCATTCTGAGACTGCTCGTCTCACATCACATTCATCAAATTCTACACAAAAAAAATATCTACACTAATATAGCAGCTTTATTCACATAATAGAACACTTTATGGATGTGACCAATTGGTGCATTGATTATCTCTTGTTTACGCTTCATGGATTCATGTATACGAATTGGATCTTCTCTTTGAGTTCTGCGTGGATCTTCTCTTCAAGTTCTCAACTCTAGTTTTTCATCAAATATTTCCAGGAATGTTTCTCTTTTCCTAATTATTTCTAATCATATTTAAGTTTTGTTTTATATCACAGATTTGGATGCATGTTTTTCTTTCCCTTATATCCATTATCTACTTTGATAGTTATACATGGATCTTCTCTTCAAGTTCTCAACTCGGGTTCTCCATCACATATTTCCAAGACTATTTCTCTTTCCCTAATTATTTATAATCATATTCAAGTTTTGTTTTAAATCACAGATTTGGATGTATGTTTTTCTTTCCCTTATATCCATTATCTTCTCTAAGCCTATTCAATTATTTCTTGACTCTTAGCCTATTCAATTTTTTTCTATTGCGTACACACATAAAAATCAATATTGACATAGTATATCTATTTTATGGAGATTAATGCTTCTATGTGATATTATTGCAATTTGCTACTCGCTAGAGATATGACATATCTTGATTTTTCATGGCTTCCTCTATGTTTTAATTTTCTAACAAGGTCTGATTGTGAGTGTGCATGCAGAAGGTAAGATATAAAGTCACTTTATGCATGAAATAATTTGAAAGTTAATCTTTCTGTGAGTGCCTCTGATTTTATATTCACGTGATCACAATTTTTTTTTTGTTAATAACATGTGTTAACATGTTATTAACATGTTCACATGTTAACATGTTCTCAAAAAAACCGGTGGCAAGCGACCTGGTAACCGGGAAAAATCCCGCCGGGATAAATCAAAGCCCGGCGGGTCCCTGCGCGGTCGTCATATAGCCCGGTGGGGTACAATTTTCGATATATATGGGCCCGGGGGGCCCTTTGGGATTTCATTGCTGACAGCATACACAGGTAATGAAAACTTGTGTGTGTGTGTGTGTATGTGGGTGTGTTTGTGCGGGCAGCCGCCCACTGTCGCAATGCGCGGCAGGATGTGGGTGGTCCGCCACACAAGGGATGTGTGTGTGGGTGAGTTCGTGCAGGCAGCCGCCCATTGTCGCAATGCGCGGCAGGATTTGGGTGGCCCGCCACACACGACTGGTGTGTGTGTAAGGCCATTCTTCGGAATGGTGCTTACCCTGGGGCACTTAGTCGGTAACGCGGCTAGTCTGTGTCCTATGGTAAGTATGGCACGCCGTAGCGGTACTAGTCGGTAACGCGGCAAGCATAGTATTGTTATGGCGATGTCACCTTCCCTTCCCTTCCCTTTGTTAAATGCAGACATATGGTCGGTAACGCGGGCAGTGTATGTTCGTATCCTATTGGTATTCCCATAGACTGGGGCCGCATTTTGTCGTTAACACGGCAAGTTGGTGTCGTTCGCTAGTGCATAAAATGTTTTTTGCATATTGCGGCATTTGATCGTTAACGCGGTCGAAAAAGTGTCGTAAATTTGCTTGCGTATTTCGGCATATGATCGTTAACGCGGTCGAATAAATGTCGTAAATTTGTTTGATTTGACTTGTATTGTTTTTATTGTGTTTGATCCATGCGATACTTGGTTGCTAACGCGGCATTAGTATTTCATGGATCAAAGTTTACATCATATTGTCTAAACGTTTTATTTTATAATATCGTGATTCGTAACTCGAAAAATATGGATCTCTCTCTTCTTACCCCCCTCTCTCTCCCATGATACACTTCACAACTCTTTCTCTATCTCTCTCATGATTCACTTCACAACACGATAGATGTGTAGATAATGATTTTTTTTTATTTCTCTTAAAATATACATAATTTTTAATAATTTCTTTTTTCTCCCTCTATTTACTTAAAAATTAAAACAATACAAGACTTTTCTCTTTAGGAACTCACAAAAACATTAAAAATGTCATCTAATGTTTCTTCTCTCTATCTGTCTCACAACTCTCTCTTCCTCTCCTCTCTCTCTCTCTCTCTCATGATACACTTCACAATTCTGTCTCTCTCTCTCGCAATGATACACTTCACAACTCTTTCTCTCTCTCTCTCATGATACACTTCACATCTCTCTCTCTATCACGATAGGTATGTAGATGAAGAGTGCTTTAGGATTACAAAACATTATTTTTCTCTCTTTAGGAACTCACAAAACTATAAAAAATGTCATTTAATTTTTCCTCTCTCTATCTGTCACACCTCTCTCTCTTCCTCCCCCTCTCTCTCTCTCTCTCATTCGATAATGTATACACTTCGTAAGTAATAATGCGCTTGTTGCGGTTGTCTCACGTTCGATAATGTATTGCATGAAGCGAGCAAAGAGCCAAGAGCAAGCGCATGAAGGCGTTGGATGCAGAGTCCCTCCCCAAAAGAGTGCGCATTGCCCAGGACGTCACTGCAACGTCCAGTCAGGCAGATGCAAGTGGTACAGGTGTCATTAATCGTACCATCTACAATTCTATGTGCACACATCTTATTGGCATCCGCACGAGGCTTTGTTCGAAGGGCGAACAATAGGCTCCGGTGTCTTTGGAACAGTAAAAGAGTATGCAATTAAAGGTATATCATTTTTACCAGAGCACATCACTTTTTACGGAAAGCACTACAAAGGAGAAGGCAGCGCGAAGTTCGAGAGCTTCCAGGCAGAGCAGGGTATGCAAGTGCTACATCCATCGATTGTCCGATGCATTGCCTTTACAAAAGAGGCTCCTTGGATCACAATTTTCCCGTACTATAATGGCGGCGCTCTTGGTGATACTCTTCTGAAGGTTCCCTTCAGATTCAGTGGGTTCACCAGAGCAATTTTCTGTTTGGATCGAGGATGGAGACAACCCCCGCCTGATAATATCCCTTTAAGTCATCTAGAACTTTCAAAAATAAAACAAATAGTAATAAGCATGCCACATATTATGCATGCCCTGGTGGAAGGTCTAGCGGCAGCACATATGGCAGGTATTGTATATACCGACCTACATCCTTTCAATGTAGTGTTGGATTATACAAAAGAGCTAAAGCCACGCATAGGTATTATCGATTGGGGGTTGCTGCTGAGAGCGCCCAAAAAACGGGTGTCTCTCAATTTTGTGTTTGAAGCAGACAAGAACCCTGAGAAGGTGGCACAGGCAGTCTCCTATGCAGACAGAGAGTGAAATAAACGGCCGTGGATAGCCCCAGAGCTTTATGATCCATTTTTGGCAGATGCATACACTCCTGCATCTGATGTTTTTGCCTTGGGATATTTATTACAAACTTTATATGACTTTTGGCAGAAAGTGCAAGAGTTGTGGATGGATAATAGTTCCCATGACAAAGTTACCATGGATACTATTATTCATAGAGTCAAAAATTGGATGTTTCTGCCTAATCGCGATGAGCGAAAATCAATTTTGCAAGTAGTTGAATTTTTTAGATCACTAAATACTGACCCTACGAGGGCACAACGTCCTCTTGTAGAGCTATCGGTGGCATTCACCCCAACTTTGTAATGATACAGTATCAAGAGATTAAGTTTTAGGAATGGCATTTTGTTTCTCTCTTCATTGAGTCTTTGCAATATCTCTCTCCTCTTGTGGTGTTTAAGTTTATGTTTTCTATTCAAAATTTGATGTGCGAGCATTGTTTGAAGTGTTTTTGAAGTCAAGTGGATATTTCTCATCGAGTCTTTGCAATACATATCTCCTCTCGTGGTGTTTGACTTCAAGATTTTGAGAGTAATGGTCAATTTATCTTACGTTGATCTTTACAGTTCATTAAAATCCTAAAGTCATTTACGTTCATGCAGATATGGAGCAGGCGCAAGCGAATGAGCATCAGGAGTTAGCCAAGAAGGCATATGAGCGAATGAAGGCCCTTGCACATGGCCAGACAGCCCGCGAAGCTACAAGAACAGCATGCAGGTTATCGAAATGGACAAATCCAACTTATGCCCAATGGAAAGACATAAACAAACGCGTAACCACGGAGATGATAAAGGAAATATGGCCATGTCCAGATGGCGAGATTAAGAAGGGAAGATGGAAGATTTCTCGTTGCACTCACAATGACATAAAAACTAATGCCGAGCACATTTTCTTGGAGGTGTACGGTCGTCCTCTCCATAACGCCGACGCTCCACTGTATTTTGCTAAAATGCTATATGCTCAATTTATCCTAGAAACTCCAGTGGACTTCGCCTCCAGAGAGGCCACTATCAACACCCACGACATACGTGAAGAGACAGTGACATTCACAAGAGAAGAACTTGCTCTCATGGTGGAGGGCACTGGACTGGAGTTAAACCAGGTCAAAGAAAGCTTAGGGACACAGCTAGCAGAGAAGGAGAAAGAAGCTGACCGATTAACTCAAGCGTCAACTCCTCCCCCGGCCAATAGAGGGATTCAAGAGCAGCTAACAATAGAGGGATTCAAGAGCAGCTAACAAAGATCAGCCAAGATGTGCAGAGCATCTCTTCACGTATTGCTCCTGTGCGCCAAGGAAACCACATCTCTCATTTTTTGATACATCCTAATCTTGTGGGAGTTTCTGCTGAGGCTACAAGTTCCTCCATCCCCCAATGTCCTGTATGTTACAAAGTATTCGATGGGTGGAGCGGCCAATATATACTACCATGTGGACACTACTACCACTTAATATGTTTAGTGAGACAAATGCAAAATACTTCCACATGTGCATTGTTCAATGTCCCAATAAATCAAGGTATTTATACAGTGTTCGGCATGGCTAGCGAATATAAACCACCAGGACCTTTAGATGCAACTCCTAGTGCAATTCGCAATTTATTTCAAGATGAGAGCTAAGAAAAACAAATTCTACTTTTGTATTGATAATTTCTCCAAATATGATCATTTGTACAAGTACTTTTTATTAAATTAATGAAGTGACTTCTTCCTCTATGTCAGTATCTTGCTCCAAAATTCTTTCACCGTTTACTCTCTCGTCTGCTAAATTAAGCTCATCTAAGTCAATGTCTAAATTGTCTTCTATCTCAAGGGTGGTGCACAACGTACGTCCAACATCAAAGTTCTCGTCTACTACATCATCACAATTCTACATCCATCTGGGCATATCTTCTTCATACTCTTCGCTTTCAATGTCTCGCAAGATCTTTTCATTGCAGTACATGTAAACAAGTTTATCTGCTCGATCTGCAAGAAGTCGATTGCGAATAGTACTATGAATATATTTATACATGCTCCAGTTTCTTTCTGAGCCTGAGTTTGAAGAGCACTGACTTAGAACCTTCATCGCAAGGTTGCGCAATAAAGCATAATGCTCACCACCATTCATCATCCACCACTTCCATGCAGGTTGCTCTTTAGCCATTTGTTGAACAAGGGAGTTGGAAAATAAACCCTCTTTCAACCGAAATGAGGTCATCTCCTTTATGCACTGTACACGATCATCATCATTATTATAGAAAGTGTTTACCACTTTATAAAAATCTTGCACCACCTCAACGTGGACATCAAATCCATATTCCAATATTCAGGATCTAACATGTAAGCAGCACTGTGCAGTGGTGAATGCGCTCCAATCCATCTAGCATGAAAGTACTTCAACAGAACTTTTCTTTCTCTACTGGAGAATGGTACACGCCATTGCTTTTCCACCACCGAATGCTCTAATTTCGTAGGACACTCCAAACTCCGCTGGGCAGTTCACCATTGCATCCATGCTTTTCTGAGATTAGGCGCTCTTTGATCAAGAATTCGTACAGCATACATAACAGGCATCATTACATGCCATCACACTGTTCCACCAACTTCTTCTCGTAAGCGCTCCCTTCAAGACTTTGATTTTCTCTTTCACTTTTTCAAGTTGAGTGTTCTCCCACAGTCATGAAATGCCATGCATGTAAATGTTTCACAAACTGCATCTTTATTTCTAAGAAGAGACTCAAAAGTGTAAAAGTGAGTGCAAAACCTAGTCTCCGCTGGAAGCTTTAACATAACTGACATGCGAGGTCGAAACATATCTAAAACTCTCTGTCTCTTGAGCATGAATTTCACAAGCTGGCGAGCAGTGTCGACGATTGAGGCAAACCATTTGGTATCATCAGATTTATACCAATCTTTTAATACAAGATTCAAACTATGAGTATTACAACCTACCGGAAAAATATGTGGATATTGTCGCTGTAGGATTCTGGATGCATTTTTACAATTTTTGCATTGTCCATGACGACTTGGACTACATTTTTGGCACCCACTTCCTCTATCACAGAGCTAATGACTTGAGCAATGTAAGCCTCAGTTTTGATTGAACCAGCTGAATCCACGGCACGGATGAAAGTCTCACCTCTAGGTGAAATAACCATCACTACAAGATCTTGAGGACATACCGACGCCAAAATACCGACGCAAATGTCGAACGTCGGTATGTCCGTCGTCATGTTGGAGGAGACAAGCATGGCGGGGTTTTTTTAAATTTTCGTGTCCCGTCGCGTAAACCGACGCCTATACCGACGCTTATTCCGACGTCTATACCGACGCATATTCCGTAGCATATACCGACGTATATTCCGACGCATATTCCGTAGCATATACCGACGCTCGTAAGTTTTTCACAGCCGAGAGCCTATTTTCTGGTTTTTTCGCAGAAGAAGCGCAAGTAGAAGCGAATTAAGGTGCTTTCTCTCCCTCTTCTCTTTCTCTCTCTCTCCTCTTTTTTCCTCTCTCCTCTTTTCTCCTTCTTTCTTCTTTTCTCCTCTTCTCCTTCTCCTAACATGTTATTGCAATTGCTTTTAGTTTTTAATTCAAGAATTAGGACGTTTAGGGTTTTGTGTTTTTTTGGCTCTCTATGCATGTTGAGAGCTCTCTATGTATGCATAGATCTCCTAATGCATGCATAGAGATTTTAGGGTTTTGTATTAGTTCTTTTTCTTGTGTTTAATTTACTAATTAGTTTGTTTAATATTTTATTTTGCAGCTCTTTCACCTCACCAATCTTTCACCAATCCTCTCCTTCAGCTTTGCAAAAAAGAGGTAGATCCTCTTTCGATTTTTCTTGTTTATGCTATTTTCTATGAATTTTTGCATCCCTGTTTTATGGTTTAGGGTTAGTTTTGGGTTCTTGTAAGCTTACACATAGGATTAATTTAATATCTATGCATAAAACCTATAATAAGCTTGCAATCTCTATTATCCATGTACGTAAAACAAGATCATGTTTATTACACCATTGGGTGATGGGATTAGGGGTTAGCATAGTGCATAAGGCATATAGCATAGAGCTTATGCATAGAGCTTATGCATAAGTCTTGCATAGAGCGTATGCAAGAGACTTATGCATAGAGCGTATGCATAAGACTTATGCATATGACTTATGCATAGAGTTTCTGCATATGGCTTATGCATAGAGCGTACGCATAAGACTTATGCATATGGCTTATGCATAGAGCTTATGCATAAGGCTTATGCATAGAGCGTGTGCATAAGGCTTATGCATAGAGCGTAATTGCATAGAGCGTGTGCATAAGGCTTATGTGAAAGGGATTAAGGGTTAGCATAATAGTGCATAAGGCATATAGCATAGAGCTTATGCATAAGTCTTGCATAGAGCGTGTGCAAGAGACTTATGCATAGAGCGTATGCATAAGACTTATGCATATGACTTGTGCATAGAGTTTATGCATATGGCTTATGCATAGAGCGTACGCATAAGACTTCTGCATATGGCTTATGTATAGAGCTTATGCATAACGCTTATGCATAGAGCGTGTGCATAAGGCTTATGCATAGAGCGTAATTGCATAGAGCGTGTGCATAAGGCTTATGTGAAAGGGATTAAGGGTTAGCATAATAGTGCATAAGGCATATAGCATAGAGCTTATGCATAAGTCTTGCATAGGGCGTATGCATAAGACTTATGCATAGAGCGTATGCATAAGACTTATGCATATGACTTATGCATATGGCTTATGCATAGAGCGTACGCAGGTAGACTTATGCATATGGCTTATGCATAGAGCTTATGCATAAGGCTTATGCATAGAGCGTGTGCATAAGGCTTATGCATAGAGCATAATTGCATAGAGCGTAATTGCATAGAGCGTGTGCATAAGGCTTATGTGAAAGGGATTAAGGGTTAGCATAGTGTATAAGGCATATAGCATAGAGCTTATAAGTCTTGCATAGGGCGTATGCATAAGACTTATGCATAGAGCGTATGCATAAGACTTATGCATATGACTTATGCATATGGCTTATGCATAGAGCTTATGCATAAGGCTTATGCATAGAGCGTGTGCATAAGGCTTATGCATAGAGCGTAATTGCATAGAGCATGTGCATAAGGCTTATGTGAAAGGGATTGTTGAAATGCAATTGCAAATGCCTTGATTGTGGTTAACAAATGCTTATGCAAATGCCATGGTGAGGGCATTGTGAATTGTTGGTTTGTGTTGGAGCTTTTGGATGATGGATTGAGGCATGAGTCCATGCTTTATTGATGAGTTCTAAATTGTAAAAGGGCATGAGTCATGCTCAATACTTGTAAGCCAACAAACTTGTTCTGTCATTTGATATTATCCACATCATTTTGTACCTACACTCACCATTGCAACCACTTCAAGTTTCTATAGAATCTAGCAATGTGTGAGGGTACCTTGGCATTGGTTGGAGAGGCCAAGGGGAGAATGGCTTGAACTCTTTGTGCCGTGATTGCTTGGTAAAGCGGTACGAAGGGGGTTAGGTACACCGGTGTGAAGAAATGGCCTCAACCTTCACCTTGGAGGAAAACTCGGTGAAGGGGTGAGAAGAGCTTGGCCGGGAGATCGGCAAGCTTCAACGTGCGTCCTCAACAATCCTCACCATCGACTTTGTGGCTGCATTTGGGCAATGGGGCCCCTTTTCCGTCATATTGTGTGGATATTCCAAATGCATATGATCTTTCATGACATTGTGGGATACAAAGAGTATTGCGTACAAGTTTTAAGAAGTTTAGGGTTTAGGGTGAGATTTGGTTCCAATTACAAAGCAGACTCTTGCGGAATTTACAAAACCGTAATTCAGTCCTAGGGTTTTTGGGATTAGGTCCGAGCTTATGGCTTATGCATAAGACTTGTGCATAGAGCGTGTGCATATGGCTTATGCATAAGACTTGTGCACAGAGCGTGTGCATATGGCTTATGCATAAGACTTATGCATAGAGCGTGTGCATAAGGCTTATGCATATGGCTTATGCATAGCATAGAGCTTATGCATAAGACTTATGCATAAGGCTTATGCATAAGGCTTATGCATAGAGCTTATGCATAAGTCTTGCAGCCTTATTATGCAAGCTTATACTTATAATATGCATTTAGATTATTGCATAAGGCCTTTATAAACAGCTATTTATGAATAGAGATAGCTTCTCTCTCCATCCTTGTTCAAATTCTATTTAACTTTGTATGGAGAGGAGATAAGCTGATTTGTGTTTAATGAGCTGCATGTACATGTTATCCTGCTAGATGGAGCCTCTCAATCTTGAAGAGAGAATAGCGTGTCCATGCATGCGATGTAAGTACCAAATCTTTCGAAAACGAAGGATTTGCAACGAGCATGTTCATGACGCTGGCATATTTCCAATGGAGCGCTTGCAAAATTTACGGTTTCAATCGTACAACCAAGCAAGTGCGCAGCCGCATCTTGATAACATTGCGCCTGTGAATTCTCGTCCCCAACAAAGGATGAGGATATCGCAGGAGGGAGTGACAGATGGAGCTCAATTAACAGCACCCGAGGGAATGGAAGAAGGTCAGGAAATGGAAGAAGGTCCAATGGAAGAAATGTTGGATGCCTTCATCGAGCAACAAGAAGCTCTCTTCGAGGAGCATGAACATGAAGATCATCAACCACGACATTCTCAACGGTCAAATTATGAACCAGAGGAAGAGGCCATGCGTAAACTTGCACGCCTTCCATTATACAATGGTGCCAACATATCTGTATTGCGTGCATCTCTTACGATGCTAAATTTGCAGTCAATTTTTGGATGGTCTAATACAAGTGTCACTGAACTATTCAAGTAAGGTCTTTTTTTGGAGATTACACCTACTGTTGAAATGTTAAATTATCAACTTGTATTTGAGAAAATCTTAATAGTAACGATCAGATATTGCCATACTTGCAGGCTTTTGAAAGATCAAATATTGCCCCCTGGCAACGAGATGCCTCCATCTCGTGCAGATGCGAAGAAGTTATTGAAATCCATAGGCATGGATTACAATAATATTCATGCTTGTCGCAATGATTGTTGCCTCTTCCGCCATGAATATGAGCATTTGCAAGAATGTCCCCATTGTGGCTCTAACAGATATAGAGAAGATGTTCAGGGGGAAGTTGTCCCGGTAAAGGTTCTCAGGCACTTTCCAATCATCCCAAGGATAAAAAGCATGTTCAGGTGCAAATCAATAGCAAGCTTGATGACATGGCATGCCACAACTCGATCCACAGATGAGGTGATGCGTGTGCCTGCTGACTCACCCGCATGGAGACACATTGAAGAGAAATGGCCGGCTTTTAAGGAAGAACCTAGAAACCTCCGTCTTGGCCTAGCAATGGATGGTGTAAACCCTTTTGGTCTAAGGAGCTCTTCATGGAGCATATGGCCTGTGTGCCTTGTGAATTATAATCTTCCGCCATGGTTAGCAATAAAGAAAGGTCATCTGTTGCTCTCATTAATGTTCCAGGAAAGTACAAGGTGAAGAACATGGATGTATATTTGGCACCACTTATTGATGAGTTACGCACCTTGTGGAACGAAATTGAAGTGAAGGACATGTCAAAGCAGCAGAGTGGCCAAAGACTTACAACTGTGCAAGGTATTCTCATGTGGACAATGCATGATTGGCCTGGCTATGGAGAATGCTCAGGTTTGTCTATATCGGGTTACAATGCATGTCCTGTATGTGGTCCTCGACTTGATTCAAGATACTCAAAAGCATTATGAAAGAATGTCTACCAAGGACATGTTAGGTATCTTCCAGAAAATCATGAATTGCGGGATGGTAATCTAGGAAGACCTCCTCCAAGTGCATTGAAGGCAAGCGATTGGAAGATCAAATGGGAGGAATGTGGCAACTTGGCATGTCCTGGGATGAAGAGGCTCTCTATCTTTCACCAACTCCCCTATTGGGGTGATCTCCTTATAAACCATTTGCTTGACCCGATGCATATTTTCAAGAATGTAGCTGACATTCTGTGGAAGACCATGACAGGAAAAAAGGATACTAAAGGCCAAAGGGATGACTTGGAAGAGATTGGTTGTATGCAAGAGTTGTGGGCTCGCACTAGACCCAATGGAAAGGTGCTACTTCCAAGAGCCCCATGGGTTTTTAGCAAGATGGAGGAATAACAAGTCAAGAGGACAATTTCTGAGTTTCGGACTCCTACAGGTTGTATGCATTGCTTGAAAAGTGCATTTACAAAGGATGATGATCTTAGTGGTCTCAAGAGTCATGATTGGCACAAGTTTCTACAATTTGTGCTACCCATAGCAATAAAAGATTGCCTCACTGAAGACATTAGAGCTACTATCTATAAGATTGGCACATTGGTGCGCTGGATTTCTTCAAAAGAGATAAAGAGAGACACTTTGGAGACAGCGCGTTTAAACTCCATAGAGGCAGTCTGCATGGTAGAGAAGTTTTTCCCTACAAGTTTATTAACAATCTAGATGCATCTGCTAGTTCATGTTGTAGATGAGGTTGCAGTTGCTGGAACAGTCCATTCAAGATGGATGTTCTTTTTGGAGAGGTTTATGAAGACATTAAAGGGATTTGTTCGCCAAATGGCTCACCCAGAGGGTAGTATGTCAGAAGGGTGGCTGATACAAGAGTCCCTTGTTTACATCACTGAATATTTAAGTTCCTCAGATCCAGAGATACCTTGACTATGGTCTCAAGAGTCCAACAGGCGAGTCATTGGTGAGGAACCTCAAGGCCAAGGCATTAAGAGAAAGATGGATAACACTTTGAGAGAAAAAATCAACAAATTTTGCATCTTGAACTCTCATGTAATGGAGAAGTGGATTGAGACATATGAAGCTCTCAAGCGACAGCGAGTACAAGATCATTGTGTGCCCAGAGCATTGTGAGCAGGTTGTCTTTAAAGCGGATCCAAAAGATCCACGCTGGCTGTTTGTGGTTCAAGTCGCCTCCCGCAGTAAGCAAATTTTTGAAGAATTTGAGCTACAACAAGGTGATGTGGATGCACATGGTAATGGAGAGCAGCAAGAACAAGCCGAGATCAACAATGAAGAGGAGCAAGCAAAGGAAGAGGAGCAACTAGAGCAAGATCCAAATGAAGAGGTGCAAACCAAGGAAGCTGAAAAACAAGTTGAGGAAGAAGACATAGATGATGAAGACATCCTTCATCAAGGGACTTTTAATGATGAGGATGCTGAAATGTACATAGACATAGATCTCTTTGGGGCTACTGATCTTAATGAGGATGATAGAATAGATAACGATTTTTAAAATGATGTATCTCAATGATTATGCAAATAGTTATGACATATTTGTAATGGGTTTATGACATTGAAGGTCCATTCATTGTTTACCATTGTTAATGTTTACCATCATAATCACTACTGTAGGAGCAAGTTGATATAGTTTTACCAATGTTGTTTATCATTGTTAATGTTTATCTTATGGTTCTTTCATTCATTGTTTACCGTGTAATTTTCATTTCGTACAAGTTTGTCATATGGTTTTTTGTCCAACAGGCCATGGGTGACTCACCGCCCTACGACTACAGTCCAGATTTCTCATTTAATCCTACACCGCAGGGCATGAGTCCCCAGCAGTTATATGGTTTTCTTTCGTCCATGACTCCAGAGCAGAGAGCCATGGCTCAGAGTTATTGGGGTTCTGGAGCAGGGACATCTGCCTCACCATCTGGCTTCCCGACGCCAGTTCCCACACCCGTGGGTACGACAGCAGCTCCCACACCTCATACCACACAGCCTTCCACTCCTCTTACAGCTCGATCTACCACCTCTTCACATAGACGGCGCTCACGTAGTAGGTCTTCAGGGGGAGGTTGTTGTGGTGGTAGTGCCACAGATGCTGTGACACCACCACCACGTGAGCGTCGTCCTTCGCTCTCATCTGTTGATAGCACACGCATAGGGTCACCTTCCACTCGCTGGGGTGCACATGACCATGACAACAGCAAGATTTACACAATTAGGGATGGGGCACCAATAATGGATAGTGCAGGGAAAGCAATGAAGACACGCATTCGACAATTGTGCACTATACAGTTTCATGACTCTGTCATGACTAAATGGGATCAGCAAGACAAGGGGAAGAAAAATTATATAAACACAAAGATAAAGCAAGAGTTCCAGCCATCTGACCCTATGAATGTCATCTCTAATGAGTGGATACAGTATACAGCTCGCATTTTGATGGGGCATCGTAGGTCAGAGGCGAGGGACGCATTTAGAGAGGGGAAGGAGAAACCTATTTGGCTAGATGACAGGGAGTGGGCAGCCATTGCTCAGGAGCTCACCGAGACACCAGACAGGTTTCAACAACAAAGAGAGGCGGCAAGGGCAAGACTCCAAACAATAGGGGCTTCTCATCTCGGGAGTGGTGGTTACGAAACCATGCGCCATGAATTCGTAAGTGTTTGTAGCAATTTTATTTATTTAAATGTATGTTTGTGGACTAAATGTTGATTTCTAAAAGTTATAATTGTTAATCGTGTGTGCAGGAGTTGGCCATGAATCGCCCACCAAGTAGGCGAGAGGAGAAGTACGCTCACAAACATGGCCTTGTGGCCTTGTTTGAGATGCTTGAAGAAGAAGGAGAGACCGTCAATTGGGAGGCATTACCATGATGTAAGATGACCTTCAAACTAATGAAATATGATCAAAACATTCTTGAGTATTAATGTTTAATTTAATTTCTTGTTTCTCGATCAAGAGAATATGCAAACGAGCACGGTTATTTTTGTGCTCTATTGTAGACAGAATGGTGCTGTCTGTTGCTGTTGTTGATCCTGCTCATTGCAGGCAGCTAGGCAACAGCCAGGCAGCACTATTCTACCCAAAAAAAAATTTCTGCTACAGCGTCGGTATATGCCCCGGTACGGACGTCGCTATATTCATTGGTATTTTCGTCAGTATTAAGGTCGGTACAGACGCTGGTATAGGCGCCGGTATAGAGACCGGTATAGACGTCGGTATAGGTGCCGGGTGTATTACCCGACAGTTATACCGACGCTGTGGTTTCGGCGCATATACCGGCGCTTATACCGATGATGTGGCTTTTTTACACCCCGTTAAATAGCGCCGGTACAAGCCCCGGTATTAGGCTAACATGTAGTAGTGCATTACATTAATTAATGGTTTTCTTTGCACATTAGACCATCCATCACTTACTTTACTACATCCAGAAAGCTCTATATTGCTAAGAATTATTCTTTGTACACGTTCTTTTACCTACGCATAACATTTCTCTAATAGATCATTTCGCATAGCATGATACGTAGGCGGTGAAAACCCTCGTCCAAACTCACCAATTTTTTTCCATGCTCTCTTCCAATGCTCACTGTCCACCATCATCATAGCACTCCCAGAAAAGTAAATCGCTTCAGCAAGGACGAGTTGTGCATCATTGAGTCGACCTTGACGTAGGCTTTCTTGCAATGAAGTTTGACGCATGGGTATATTTCCTACGTCAAAGTTTCGCTTGCAAGAAGATGCACTGGGTAGATTACTTTCTGGTTGCACATTGCCGTTCAGGGTACAAGTAGGCGATGTAGCGGGAGTTTGATGATTAGAACAACAGTGTTCTTGCTGCCTTGATACATTAACAGTAGGAGTGTCATGTTTTCTTGAATCTTTCTTTTGAATTTCTTCTCTTATGCGTTTGGCCACTATAGGTGCAGAGGGGTGGGTACATGACTTTTTCTTCTCTTATGCGTTTGGCCACTATAGGTGCAGAGGGGTGGGTACATGACTTTTTCTTCGGTCCGCCTAAAAAGTGTTCTCTTAGTCGAGGCGCCCCACCTGATTTTACTGCATGGCATAGCTTACAATCCCAATCTATGAAGCGATCACCAACGTTAATTGCATATTGCCACTCTATCCCAGGTGCCTTTTTTTTCCTGCTATTTGAAATTTGGACTCTATTGGAGGTAGCACTGGATCCAACATTGTCCTCCATCTCAACAAATAACCTATTCAACCAAGCATATAACAATGAATACACAAATGAAAAAACAACAAATCACTCACGTATAACAAAACATACATCTGCAGACAAAGTACTTCGAAACTATCTTGACAAATACAAAAGATCATCACATAACACAAAACTACTTCAAACTATCTTGCAAGGTCTTACTACAAAACTACTTCGAAACTATCATGCACATTGCACCCCCAATGAAGGATGCCTTTTGTACCCAATTAAGGATACTTTACGCAATCAAAGATCTATGCTTGCCCAATACTCTAGTATAGGACAATAGACCTTCTCTAACATTCACAAAAAAAATCAAAGATCTATGCTTGCCCAATACTCTAGTATAGGACAATAGACCCTTGTCTACTCTAAACTATATCAAGTATCAAGAACCAATACAAGCCCCTAAGCAGGACTCTTGGCTCCATCAAACAATTCATAAAGCAGAATGAGGTAGATTACGTACGTGGCTCAAATGCAAAGCTGAATGACTCCAAATTTGTCCCTAAATCTCCGCAAGTATTAGCTACGAACCACACCCTGCCCCCAGTTCAAAGAACTAAGGATAAGTGGCTCAATAGCCTTACGAGTGTCTACAAGAAAAGACGACAGCCCCTAAAATAAGGACGTTCTTTCCAAGAGGACACTTCTAGCAACTCGAGAGCTCTACAAGTACTTTGAGGAGAGATATCACGCCCCCAAAACAAGGACTATCTTCCCAAAAGTTGTACGATGGTTGTCGGGCAGTGTTTATATACAGAATAATACCCTGCCGGTGTTCCTTGTTTTTTCCGGCGGGCCCGTCGGGCTTTTATCTTTCCCAGCGGGCCCGCCGGGAAAGATAGAAGCCCGGAGGTGTTACTGGACTAGTGGGTTCCGGCAGGTCATTTCTCAGGTCATGTGAATATACAATGTGATCACAAGTTTTAATATGTTAACACTAGGTTTTGTTAACGTGATCACGAAATTGTGAAGACGTTAATGAAATCCCTGGTGAGTGCAAGTGCACGTCCAAGATTATGAGAAAGAGAAAAAAGTTGCATGCAGGTAAAGAAGCTTTGATCTAAGTTGCAAGCATGTAAAGAAGTTTTAATTTAGTTATATGAGAGGAAAAGAAGCTTTGATCTAAGTTGCATGTAGAAAAAGAAACTTTGATCTAAGTTGCATGCGGGTAAGAAAGCTTTGATCTAAGTTACATGCGGGTAAAGAAGCTTTAATGTTTTGGGAATTTTACCACTTTATTAAGATTTGAAGCTAGCAATTGTGTGTTTCTGTATGTGATAACAATAATGTATCATGTGGACACTTAAGCACTATGATTGGATATAGGCTTGCTATGCAGCTTTTTTACATGCTATGGTTTTGATCCATTTTTCATACAATTTAAGCTTGTTCACATGCTATGGGTTTCAATTATCACATCATGCTTTGTACTTCTAGAACTAGTTTTGGCATGTATACATTACCTTACAATGTTTATAGGCTATGGATTTTGATGCAAAATACAATCTCTTGAGCCTTTTGCAGATAACAGATAATTTTGGCATCTATACATTATCTTATAATGTGTAATAGCTTTTCCTTTTTTTGCATGGATGGTGTAGGTATTTGAAATTTATGTAAAGATTTTACAACCTTACGTAGACTTTATGATAAGTTCACTTTTATGTCGTTTGGCTTTAAGATTTTGATGAGCTGTTTGGCCTTATAATTTATGCCACTTGACCTTATGCTTAAGATTTTTATAAGCTGTTTTGCCATATAATTTATGTTGTTCGGCCTTATGCTGCTTAAGATTTTGATGAGCGGCTTGGCCATATGCTTAAGATTCTGATGAGTTGTTTGGCCATATAATCTATGTTGTTTACCATATTATTTTATATGTTCACTTATGATATAGCCTACCAAGTGGGTGCACACATGAGGCATGGTTGGTATCATACAGATGAAGTATGATTGATTCATATATTCTATTGGGGATGCTGCTATGTTATTCTATTGGGGATGCTGCTATGTTATTCTATTGGGGATGCTGCTATGTTATTCTATTGGACATCTATTTGGATGACTATTGGATGTTGATGCTGCTATATTATCTCATTGGACATCTATTTGGACCATTCTATTGGACGAGATGACCATTGGATGCTATTATGTTATTCTATTAGACATCTATTTGGACAACTATTGGATGTTGATGCTGCTTTATTATCTCATTGGACATCTATTTGGACCATTCTATTGGATATCTATTTGGACGACTATTGGACGAGATAAACTTTGGATGCTATTATGTTATTCTATTAGACATCTATTGGATGTTGATGCTACTATATTATCTCATTGGACATCTATTTGGACAACTATTAGACAAAATGACCATTGGACGCTATTATGTTATTCTATTGGACATCTGTTTCACCCACTATTGGATATTGATGCTGTTATATTCTATTAGATATCTATTTGCCTATTGGATATTGATACTACTATATTATCTCATTGGACATCTATTTGGACCATTCTATTGGACATCTGTTTGGACAACTATGCTGTTATGTTATTCTATTGGACATTTATTTGGACCACTATTGGATGATGCCTGCTGTTATATTATTGATTGGACATATGTTTGGACCATTCTATTGGATATCTATTTGGACAACTATTGGATGTTGATGCTACTATATTATCTCATTGGACATCTACTTGGACCATTCTATTACTCTACAGGCTATGAAGGGTCTGTGGGTTTTTCCCTTCTTAGTCCCCAAGGATTTTTCATCCATAGCTAGAGACCTTTGTTTGAGTGAGGGTGCTGGAGCTATATATAGCTTGCCGAACCTAACCCTAGGTCTCACCTATATATACCTAACCTCGGTGTGCTTTTCACACATTTTTGTGAGCTATCTTGGGTGTATCGTGGCTTTCTTTCTCCTTCCTTCAACTTATCTCTCTATGCATTCATATACCCATGCATATAAATCTCTCATGCATTTGAAAATAAAAGTACTTCCAGAGCACCCCCACCATGGATACGACATTCAAGAAAAGATCAATGGGTTTCAATCTTAACATGCATGATAGAAGAAAGACCTACACTTTCAAAAACATGAGCTACGTGAAAACAAAAATGTATAAAGAGAGCTCTATGCATAGGGTAAGAGCCCTTTAAAAAATTCACAGAGAGCTCTCATGCATTTTGTAAGGCCCTATATGCAAATTCATAGGGCTCTACACTCTACATAGAGCTCTCATGCATTTTGTAAGGCCCTATATGCAAATTCATAGGGCTCTACATGCATTTTGTAAGGCCCTATATGCAAATTCATAGGGCTCTACACTCTACATAGAGCTCAAAGAAAGCGTTGTGTATATGGTAAGAGCCCTTTAGAAAATGCATAGAGCTCTCATGCATCCGGTAGATCCCTCCATGCATTTTCATATAAAGCGACCTACCTTATGCATTGAGCTCAAAGAGAGATCTATGCATAAGGTAAGAGTCCTTAATCATAGGCCTCTCATACATTTGGTCGAGCCCTCTATGCATTTGCATAATGGCTCTATATTATGATTGGAGAGGAAGAATGGAAAAGAAAATAAATATGCATTATACTCTATGCATATAGTATACAATAGAAAACACATACCTAAATCCTAAACATAAAACCATGAAACATAAACACTCCTTGTAGGGTTGAAGCTTAGCTCAAGAGTTATCCAAAGAGAGAATTTCCTAAACATTATTCACCTCAACAAAAAATGAAACTCACAAGAAATAATATTCAATTCATTATAAGAGAGAGAGGGACTAGATCAGGAATGCATAAGAAATAGAAGGTATGGGCATTTTGATTGAAAAATGATGAGACACGTATCTTATGATTGAGAGCACTATTCTCATGGAAGAGAGAACTATATTTGTTGAAGAGTAAGGAAAGAAGAAGATAAATGAAATAAACGTAAAACAGAAGGTAGGTATGTCATGGAATTAGGGTACTATAATGCATCATGGACTGGGTGGGATAATCCAAAATTTTCCCATTCAATGTAGCTATTTCCATGGCTATTAGGCTAGCTATACACTTGGATATACATGTGGATAGATGTGCGAGTAGTCACCTACATACACTTGGTTATTGGCATGGCTATACACTTGGCTAAACATGTGGATAGCCATGTGCGTAGTTGGGTTTATACCCACTTGTATAGCTACATGTACAACCACACAATAGCCACATCTCATTCATTACCATCGATATCACTACTTAAACTACTCTCTTAGTACTTTCTCTCAATTATGTGGCTACCTTTTTGTAGTGACTATTGCTTAACCAAACAATAGCCACGTCACATTCATTACCATTGATATCACTACTTAAACAACTCTGTCAATACTTTTTGTCACTTATGTGGCTATCTCTTTAGAGATATAGCCTTCATTGTCCTGTAGTGACTTGATACTAATCCCCTTCATGATTATCATTCTCTTGTTTCTGATGGTACCAAGAAATTTAATTTACGCATCAATTTTTACCTCTTATAATGTTGTTTCAAATGAAAAGTGTTTATCTCTCTTCTTGTTACTAATGGCTACTAAAGTGCAACATACTCAGGCTCAATATGATGTTTTTTATTTCTTCGAAATGGGAAAGTATCTCATGAATTTGCCGAGTCCAATGAAGTTGAGGTAGATTCCCACAAAGATTATCAAACCCCTTATTCATTCATGTAGTCTCTAGGTTTACATGAAGAATCAAAAAAACCTTTCCACTCTCTATGGTTCACAAATCTCCATTGATCTAGCAGGACACAAAATTATGGACATGTAATCTTTATATTAAGTAACCAAAGATTGAAATTAATGAATTTCCTTTCATGCACATGTTTCTTTAGCACATATATATGCTCTCATGGGAGGTGGAATGTAACTATGAACACAACGATTTCAATCAACATGTCTCCAACTCATGCAATCCATAGTATTTTTATTATCAATTACCTTCTTCATATATCAAAATAAATCAATCAAACACAATCAACTATTTTGTCTATATTCTATTTATGTGTATACTGTCTTTGTGCTATCTTATATTTTTTTCACCTATGACCCTTTGCACTACCCCCTAAGATTCACGGATTGTCAATGTTCTATTCATACTTTGTCTCTGTCCAATGCTTTACACCCTCTAGGGCTATCTTCTATTCTTTTTACCGAAGAACCTTTGGACTGTCCCTAAGCTTCAAGGCTCAAGTTGATGCTTCTTCTTTATAAAATAACTCGCTCAAAGCACCCTTCTCTACTTTTGTGCATAGGTGAAAGCAATAGAAGATAGCGCAAAGACATCCTATACTATTTTGATACATGAAGAAGGTAATTGATAAACACAATCAACTATTTTGCCTATATTCTCTCTGTTTGTGTATGATGTCTTTGTGCTACCTTCTATTGTTATCACCTATGACCCTTTTCACTCCCCCCTAAGGTTCAAGCCTCAAGTCAGCGTTCTATTCATACTTTGTCTCTGTGCATTGATTTACACCCTCTCGAGGGATATCTTCTATTGTTTTTACTGAAGACCCTTTGGATTGCCCCTAAGCTTCAAGGCTCAAGTTGATGCTTCTTCTTTATAAAAATCACTCGCTCAAAGGAACTTTCTACTCTTTTATGCATGTGCCATTATTTGTGTTAGCTTCGCCACCACCGACCATAAATAAGGAGTTTTAATGTGGCCTTCATATCCACCAAAAGACTCCTCTAGAAGCAAATGTAAGGCTTATTGCATGCCTCCAAAGATCTAAGGCTAACATTTTTAATCCCATAAAACCTCCTTAGTCCTGACCTTCCTTTCCATCCCAATATTATTTGCAAAGTTTAGTTAATCCCCCATAATAGCAATAAAAAAGAAGAAGATTAATTAGAATTAGCGATCTCCACATCCTAAACTCTTTCCAAACTCTATCGTGGGTATGCCAAGAAAACAAGAGCGTCCCATCCTTAATGCTATATAGTACCACCCAATGTTCTTCTTTCCTACATGATAAAAATCTTATTCCACCATTATGTAGACTCTCCACCTCGACATCAGAAGCATCTCTTATTCATGTAAGCAAGGGTCTCTCGATTATCCTTGAGGAGCTCATTATTCCAACGTTTGTTTCATGATGCAAGGGATCACACTCTTTTTATGTAAGAGCTCCTCCAATAGATGTATTATCTATTTTTAATAAATCAAATGCCTTGTGCATAGGCTCGTGTGTATTATGCATAAGGTCTCGTGCGTAATGCATAAGATCCTATGCATTTGCGATAATGTATATGATCTTATGTATTATGCATAATGAATAAGAGATTATGAATTTGAGAAAATGTACATGATCTTTTTAATTTTTTACAATATTAATAAGAAACCAAGAAAGAAATTGATCGAAATGTATGTTGGGCTCGTTATTGATAGATATTTGGTGTGGTAATGTTGGCACTATATGTGAAAGAGTAAATCTAACCAATGTGGTTTAAAATTTAACCAATGTGGTTTAAAACAACCCCCTCCCCAATTTGTACTTTTCCCTTAGATTTCTTGAAATGAAAAAAAAAATTCTTACCCAAATCATATACATATTTGCTTGCATGGTTTTAGTAAAGTATCTCCTACCATATCTAAAATATTATGCTTGCATAATCTCTTAATACATAAGATCCTAAAGAAAAGAAGTAATTCATTAGCGTCAATGCATTTTGTCTTATCCATATGAGCTAATGCAATATATTTAATGTAAAACAGCGCATGCATTGAAGTTTATCGTTAATCTCTTCTGCAAAGGATTTTTTTCATTATGCAAAATCTAAGCTTATAAATAATATCTTAATGCATAATAGCTTTGGTTTCTCTATACATAAGCTTATACATAAGTCCTTAAGGCATATAAATTTCTTAAAGGTTAGAAATCTCTAACATATGTGAGGGTTCCCAAATAAAAATAATGAGAACTTGAGGAGAAATCTCCTAATTGAGAATGAGTGTCAAGGAAACCCACAAAGGAAAAAGATTTTTTTGTCTTCTTGTACATGTGTTTTTCTTACAAATAAGAAAGAAAGATATGAAGAGGACCATAAGTGTGTAAGAAGAAAAAAATACATTTGTTTCTATAAATAGAGCCTTTAAATAAATAGTATGTTACAAAAGTATACATGATTTAATAATCCTACTTGAATAAAATTTTAAGAGAAAATACAAATTATTATTATTATAAAATAGAGGATTAAACTAAAACAAAAAATCTAGATTTATCAAAATATTTTTTAATATAAAAAATAAAGCTCCATATTTTTGATGTTAATAAAAATGAAAATAGAAGAAGATATATCAACGTACCAAACCATAAAGTAGTGTTAAAGATATCTATAATGGTTTTCATGAGTGGCCCCACCATTATACAAAATTAGTTTATATCCCATTATCACAAAACTTCCAGATTTAATGAAGAAAAAGTTCAAATCATGTACTTCTATTGAAAGAGATATAATTATTATAGGGTAGCTAAAGTTGTCTACAAATAATTAAAAGTGTATCTTTAAATTTGAAAAGTGCTTAGACATTTGCTAGTCCAAGACATATAATCATGTACTTCTAATGTGAGAGTTATGTAATTGCATTCACAATAGCTAAAGTTGCATACTACACAATCAAAACTATATTGTTTAACTTGGTAAGGGCTTAGACACTTTCTTGGAATACTAATTTAAATGCACCACTTCAAATGCATTTGATCCTTTTTTTTGCATCTTCTTTCATCATATGTTTGTGTTCGTCAAATGGGTGGAAGTTAGATCTAAAAAATCTTGCATATTTGGCATGAGTGGTGTAGGAAAGTTCACATTATTCCAACCCACCAATAAAAGCTCTAGCACTACTTCAACCATGTCCATATTACACAAATGAAAAAGTTCAAATAAAGGCAAGAGTCCACACAAAGTGACATCATGAACTTGCCCATACTATATGTAAAGAGTGAGTTAAGAAAATAATATGTTCTTTATTGGCTCAATTTTGCACTAAATAATTGCAATGATCCATTTAATTCAAATAACATCATCCAAGAAGAACTGGTACAAAAAAGAAATAGAACTTGTAAAAAGTAAAAATTATGCAATATTACTAGTGAAGCCTTTTAAAAAAGGTTCCTTGGAATACGTGGGAGAAATTGTGCTCATTCAATGGGGTGATGGAGATGAATAATTGAGTGCATGTGCAAAACATTTATTGCATCATTGTCCCACTCACTAAAGAATTGTTGATTGATTCCATGTCCAACATATCTATTGCATCATTTTCCTTCCCAATCCTTCTTAAAATTAGACTCTCACTTTCATAATCACTATAAAATCAATAATCTTTAAAATGAAAAATAGCCATATTTTGGAAGATTTTTTAGTATGCGAGAAAATGTGATATGAGGAACCATCTCACATTTTCTAATATGTAAGAAAATGTGATACGAGAACTCGTATCTCTGAAAATAAGAAAACCATATAAGGAAACAAAATTGTAAAGGAAATGAGTAACTAATAACCTTGTCTTTGATTGTTTTTTGGGACATGGTAATTTATTTCATACTCCTATATATTATAAAACTCTCTAAAAGAGTTGAATATACTAGGTAGTCTTTTAGGAAGGTGATAACATTTGGTGATTAAGTGCTAAAAACTACTCGATATAGCAACCATTTTTCCTCCAAAAAACAAGGATGAAAAAGGGTATAATTACAAATTTAATATATTGGAAACATTGTTTAAAATTTAGAGAACTTCATAGGGCTCTTGAAATAAAGTGATCCATTGGAATAACAAAACAATTTCTCTAAAATATATTTTTGATGTAAAACAATAGTTAATGGCATTAGTATACATACATTTGCGAGTAGAGATATAAGCATAGCATTGTGCCCTCAAGAATAAACTCTCTAATACTTTGTAAAAAGCATTAATGTGCTGATATACCATAGAAATGCTAATGACCTATCACAAAGCCTAAGGGTTATGCAATATCATAGCTTGTAATAAGAATTAGGCTACTATTAAATTATGTGATAGATTGAGTGATGGAAAGTTTTTTTCTCCAATTTGTCTATACTATATGATGTGATAAGATAGAACTAATAGTTCCTCCTTGTATTTCTATTTATAGATAAAAAAAGACGGTGGAAAAGAATTCACCTCTAAAATAAGAAGGTGCAAAAAAATATTATGTCTAAATGAAACTCAGCACTTGTATATATGAAAAGATATTATGTCCAAACAAACTTTACCACTTGTATGCATCCACTTCATGCATGTTCTTTGGTGAATAAAAGTTGAATTGCACTTTTATCCTCCATTACATATTATATAAAAAAAGTTCAAATCCTATTTTACTTTGTTGAGGGTATTCATGTGATGTGTGTCTTCTCTAAAGTCATTGCTATTACCTTTTTTAAGGTAACCTTTTATTTTATAAACATATTAATACGAAAGGAAATTCAATGATCTACATGTAGAATTGTCTAAAGTATTTTTTAGCTTGTGAAAGTTTGATTGCATCTATGTTTGTATAAACATTAGAAGGTTGCTAGATCCCGTTAACATGCTAACTATAACTATATAAATACTACTACTCATTGTGATTTAATTTAAAAAATGTCTTATCACAATTCAACCAAGAAATATTATACTCAAGCGTGCATATGTTTTGTTAACCAACATTGATAACTCTCACAAGAAAATTATACATTGACATCACTAAAAAAAGAGTAACTTTTATGTTGTGTCAGTGTGTGTGAGTGGGGAAGGCGGGAGAAAGAGAACATGCACATGTGTGTGTGTGTGTGTGTGTTTGTGTGAGAGAGAGAGATATTTGAATGTTTTTCCAATATATATAACATTATAGGATACTACCATTGGTTTTGGAAAAATAAAGGAAGAGAAAGTTATTCCCCTTATCTCTCTCATGCCATCATCATTTCTTCTACCAACACCACAGGAAAATTCTTTGGAACATGATGATTGTAAGAAGATTTTTTTCCAAATCTATAAAAATTAAGTAAAAATAAAAATTTGACCTTTCAAAATTAAGCTTTTCTACATTCAATGATGCTCTTTTACTAATTTGATATAGGTGGCCCTTTACGTGGAACTTATGGGAAGTTCAAAATATATATTTGTATTTTTGATATGGACCCACCTATTAGTTTTTTCTTGAGATTTATTAAAATTGGACAATGAAAAGATGTGAATGGATGAAAAATAAAACAATGACAACATAATCATAAAGCATAGTGTAAGAGATAACCTTATAGAACAAGTAAAAATAGGGATGTGATACAAAAGACTTATGCACCATGCTTTGCTACGATGCAATTATAGAGTTGGAGGAGCGTTCTAATTTTGAGGAAACCCTATCATCATAGACTTGCAACCAATTATTTTTACTTAAATAATTTTTTAAAAAACTCATATAGAACTGTGATTAATAGTGTGATAAAACACATATTTTCCAAATGTTTTGCATGTCATAAAATTAAATTTAAAACCAACATAAAGGAAACATGGAAATAGGATGAGGAATGCTTAGAATACAATATATAATTTTATCTCAAGCATACACCCTTCCTTTCACCTACCTCTTGTAATAAAATAATGCAGCCCCTTTTCCTTATATTTCAAGACCAAATTGTCTATGCCAAAGAACAAACCTTCTTAAAGCATCTTAATTCCAACTCAAGGGCAACCATATTTTAGCACTTTTAAGTAGAAAATAACATCAATATTATGTCTATGTATTCAATTCGTAAGATGAAACAAAAAGGTGCCAAGTTATTGCAAGTCATTGAATCGTAAATAGGTTTTTTAACTAAGATGTTTGAAATCAAAAGCTATAAAGGATTAAAGCCAATAACAAAATTCATAATTATAAGATTAGGATATCTAAATCTTAATTTTAACATAATCTTGGTGCTCTAATAATCATGGAAAAGAATTCATAATCCTGATTATTCAAAGAAGTTTATAAATACAATCATTTTATAGCTCTACTTAGATCTAACTAACCACAGCAAAAAACAACTAGTGGCTCCACATGTGCCCATAGCATTCTATCCAAAACCATAAAATTTTGACCCTCATGTTGGACTATTCTTTAAACCCTTGTTCTAATTCCTCATTCCAACTATACAAATGAGCCATAAAATAATGTAGGAAAACCCTTTTCCTTAATCAAATCAGAAAACAAATTAGTGATTTTCCATGTCAACAAAAGGAGACCAAATATTTCAACGCTTCCCTTGAAGGGATGTGCTTATTTGAACATATTTAGTGACTATATCTTCCCCAACACCCTTCATGGGTGAGAACCACATTGACTATTAAAATTCCTCCTCACTCAGCTTGCCGTAGGGCTATTTTTCTTGATATTTGTTCATGCACCAATGTACACGCTATCATCTCTCATCTCTAGAGAGCTTGTTTGCATCAAAGTTTTTTATTTTTCATGCACCAATCTAGGTGCTAACATCTCTCATCAAGAGAGAACTTATTTTACATCAAATGTTTTTGGGACTATATCATGAGGCTCTCGATCCTTCGGCTTTCACCCAAAAAAGGTTCACAAATTTTGGCTTATCTTTTCCTTCTAAGAGATCTTAGAGGATAATATATGTATAAGGGAGAAATCCTCAACAACAATAATGAAGAATTTACTAATGAAGCCCAATTTGATAACAAATTTTGTTGATGATGCAACATTGATAGAGTATATTTAAATAATAAAAAAGGATTTTGTAAAGAATGTATTGGTGATATCCCATTTGTTAACATTTATTTTATGATACAACATTGATAGAATATTTAAATAATAAGAAAGCCTTTAGTAAAACATCTAAAAACAATCATAATAATAGTGTGCATATGGATTGCAGGAATCAGGGGTCCTAGGCTATGGATGCTCATAGATCACCATAGTGGATGTGTAGGAGAGAGAGACTTAAAGATGAGTCCATGGAAATGACCTACACATAGATGAGAGAGAGTAAGCTACATAGGGACAGAGAGACCAAAAGGGAGAGAGAGAGACAGAAAGATGTGACACTCAAGTCAAGAGGAAAAGTTTGCGCAACTCAAATGATATTCACTGTGATAATGAATCTACCCAGATGGATGCTTTTATTGGCACCATGGCCTTATCTTTTGACCCTAAATAAGAGGATATTCACATGTACTAATAACACTTCACTAGACTCCATACCAGCTCCAAATATCTAAAATAAAACCCCTTCAGAGTAATGGTGGAATTTCATGCATAAACTTCAACAGTCTTTTATTGCAACACAAGAAAAGACCAAACTTGGAACCCATAATTATTGGCTTAGTGGCTCGTGCGCATATGGCTCAGCAAACTAAAAAGGTTCATAAAGTATCTCTACGTAGAAAGGACTTAGAGGTCAAGTCCTGTCCTTGAGTAAACACCCCCTACCTAAAGGAAGGTCAAAAAGGAAATAACGGAGAAGAGCCTTTTATAGAAACAAGGTGTTAGAAATTCAAAAAGAATCCAAAATATATAACTCAAATTTTTGGGGACTACCGGGCAGAGAACCCAACACAAATAACTGAAAGCTAACAAACTTCCCACATGATAGAATGTCGATGATGATCTGATGTCGTTCTCTTCCATCAACATTTATAAAATTCTAGCACTTGAGCGCCAAGTGTCGATAAAGTTATTCCAAAGAGTAGATGCTTCACAATGATGTTTTTCGTACTGATAAATAATCTTCTTAGACATGATAGCCAATGCATCGAACCCAAGTAAACCAAGTAAACCAATGAGCTCCTCCATTACTTGTTTTGTCAAAATTGATATGATGACATACGTGAGCTATTTCAGAGGACTCCAATTAAGAAGAACAACAGCTAAACCCCAAGGCCAAGACTCAGGAGTAGGTACGTTGATACAGAAGATAGTCTCTATTTGGCTTGTTATATGGGTAACATAGAAGTAGACGGTTGGGCCAATGGGGTGGTGCTAATGTGGGATAGAAAAGGAGGCTAAAGGCCTGCAGAGGTTCGAGCTCACTGGTGGAGAGATAGATTAAGAGTAGTGAGGTGCCTTTCAAAGAAAATGGAGAAGGAAAAATTGTATATGGACTCTGAAGACTATAGAGTTATGGGTATTAACAAGGAGACACACGTAAGAGAGTAGGCACACGTGGCGGAGAATGCAGGTTAAGCTGGTTGAAAAACCCAGGTCATATGGTGGAGGAGGCAGCTAGGGTAGAACATCAGCTAAGGCAGAGAGGCGTGAAAGAAACGCCCCTGTGACGATGACAGATCCCTTTATACTAGCATCCCCTCTGATGGGCGGGAGGAGGTCGTTAAGCAGTTAGTGATGCCAATCCTATCGCCAGTAGTGCCCGCTGGCCAGCTGCACTATTGGGGATAGGAGGTGGTCCATAGCTCTCAGTAGTGCTGGAGGGGATGCTTCACAACCTAGGCAGTGTGGTGGAATAGATGGCTTTTTGTGATAAAAGAGGTGGTCCATGGCTCTCGGCAGGTGGAGAAGGAGGTGGTCCATAGCGTGGGCGATGGTGGAATAGACAGCTTCAGGCATCCATATTGGTGGTGCTTTGAGGACGATGGAGCTCGCAGAGGAAGAATAGATTGCTTCGGCATGAAAGAAGAAAAGATTGCTTAGGCATTTTCATTCGACTGAGAATTACTGGTGACTTGCTCTGATTCCGTATAAGAAAAAGTGTCTCCGGCTTAGGAGGCTCATAGATCACGATGGTGGGTGTGTAGAACAGAGAGAAAAAAGCTGGAGGGATTTGAGGCTCAGGCCATGGAAGTGATGCACAAGGCTAAGAGAGAGAGATAGAGAGAGAGGGAGAATACTTAAGGCAAGAGAGCAAGTTTGTACAGCTCAAACGATATTCACTCTCCTATTCACTCTCCTATTCGGAAAAAAATATAACTCTCGATTCAAAAAGAGGACGACAAAAAGAAAACCATAGATATTTTTTATTTTTCAAGACAAAAATTCCTATGGATTCACATTTGAGAAAAACATAATAAAAATGTCATTTATTGATATTTCAAGTGATTACAATACCAATATTTTTTTTCTGTAATAAAGGAATATATTCTAGCTTGTGGATGTTCTCCTCATTGTCACTATCATCAACTTCGATATCAATTGGAATGTCTTTATCTTTTTCAATTTCTTTACCCGGTCTATGTGTTTGCTCTTCCTCCATTATTTCAATTGTTTGCTTATTTGTCTTATAAGAATTCTCTACTATTTCATCTTCATTAAAGGCATACCTCAAATCGTCAACTTCATTCTCATTTCTTTTCCATCTGTTCATAAACCAATCTAATCTTGGATGTGAAGCATCAAAATTTTGTTTATTAATAAAAATATCATAGATATCTTTCATTGTTGTGTTGGATGGGTATACCATTGTCCTCCATAAAGCATCAACTTTTTGAAGCTCCATTCCTCTTCCTTGATATGGTGTTATCCAATTAGAAGATGGGTAGTACTTTCCTGTCTTGATCATTTTATGAATGGTGGTGCAGAAATTATTGCCTAAAGGGTGCTTTAAATAGAACTTCCAAAACATCAATGCTCTATCAAAAATGTTTGTTGGAGTAAGACAAACTTTGTTCTTCAAATCATCTGCACCATATTGCATGTAAATTTCTATTCCCTTTGAAATATCTTCAGCACTAATATTATGTGACACATTTTTATAATGAGGTTTATCAATATCTTTCATACAATAGCCTATCATACCATGAAATGTGTGCATGTTTTCCTGTCTTAATGCTCTACACATTACAATGCCACCAATTGGATTATTCTTATCCCATCCAAGATACTTTTTGATGAGCTTATTTACTGCAATTATTGACTTTGCATGAATTCTAATGACCATTTGATAGTGTAAATGGAAAACTGTGCCTTCTCTTTCCAATGAGCAACTACCAGCAAGGCATTCTTTAGTGATAAAATCATGAAGATTATTTAGTAATGCTTCATCAATGTCACTACCACCTAATGATATAGTCACTAAAATCATGAAGATTATTTAGTAATGCTTCATCAATGTCACTACCACCTAATGATATAGTCACACTTAGCTCAAGTACTTTCAAGCTGACATTGGATTGATCTAACATTGCATCTTCATTAGATAACTTCTTTGGTCTTCCACGATTCTTCTTAGGTTCCATGCTTGAAACTTCATGGCTTTCAATAGTTGAATTTATAAATTTTCCAGTCGTTGATTCTCTTGCTCTTTTTTTCATTTTTGACATTTCACTACATAATAAAAAAGAAAAAATAAGTTAATAATTCGGACTACATATAGTCAATCGCCCGCTGATTGTGTTGGTTCTGTTCACTAAACCGACGGATCTCATTTGGGTCAAAAGAGATGAAATTTATATTTTTTAGATATAAATAAAAAAAATTTCAATAAGGTCTCTTACAGGAAGTTGCTGAATCGAACGACTGTAGAGCGATTGCGGCACACCGCTAACTGCTGTCTCGCCCACGCCTGTGAGAACAATCTGGAACAATCGCACGTTGATTGTGTCGGTTCTTTAGAGTCATTAAAACAACCATAATATATATGGACAAAAAAATAATAATAATGAAAAAAAAGTAATTAAAAAATAATTGCAGCCACCCTCCGTCTCCGTCTCCATCTCCGCCGCCACCCTCCTTTTTTTTCCCCCGGCACCTCGGTCTCCGTCTCCATCTCCGCCGCCACCCTCCTTTTTTTGCCCCGGAAACACCTCGTGTAACATTCCTGAATTTTTCATTAAGATCCTTGCATCTTTAATCACATACATAATTCGCATTATGATATTAACTATGCAATTTCCAATTTCGCTAATTTTCTTTTCACATCCAACAGATCCAGTCCTTGAGACTCTTGATTTCTATTTTTATTTATTTTTTTGCTTCAATTAATAATTTGCTCAAGACGCCTGCGCTCAATAGCATCATCAAGGTATCAAAGCGGATTAATAATTTGCTCAAGATGCCTGCGCTCAATAAATAGCATCACCAAGGTATCTGCGGCCCTTTTTGCTTCCCATTAATTAGTTAATGTCTTGTAGAACAGACACAAAGCAAGCTTAAATTAATGTATTGCATTAACTCTAATCCAGCCCTAATTCGAACACATCCACTAATCCTCTCCTCAATCGCATGGCTGCACTGCTAATCTCTCAATAGATTAATCCACTAACGTTTCTTGCATGCGTTAAACTAATCCACAATGCAGGAATTCGTTCGATTTCGCCCAGTGAAAATCTACCACCCTACGTTATAATCTATTCGATCATTATTATAAATCTTCTAGAGAATGTGGATGAATAATGTATCTTACAGGAAGTTGTTGAATCGAACGACGGCCGCCAACCATCGTAGCGTCTAATGTTGAATTGAACGACTGGCACCAAGCGGAGGTTGCTGAGTTGCACGAGGAGGAGGGACAGATGCGCGGGTGAGAGAGAAGCGGGTGAGAGAGAAGCGGTGACGGTTGTCGTTTAATTATTTCATGCAACCAGTCTCTAAATTAAATCGTAATGGAAAGGACCTTGGAATAGCATCTCCTTCACTAATTAATACATTTCTTTTTTTAACTCATTGTGGACCCCTATTCACTCTATAATAATAATCCATCCAAATACATGCTTTTATATGCACCAAGGCCTTATCGTTTTCACCACAATAAATGAAGAGCACGACCACGTCAAAAGCTTGCAAATTTAAAAGAATCTATATATAGAGAAAAATATTGGCACGGATATCAGTGCAGCTATGCATGTAGCTATGAGCATGCGGCTACAATCAATGATTAATTGCATGTATAGTAGCATAGATATCTGCATATACAACTGCATATGTGTGTGTGTGTGTGTGTGTGTGTGTGTATCCACGCATACAAGTGCATATATAGCCATGTATATCTGCTTATACAACTACATATATAGCCATGTATATCCGCTTATACAACTGTATATATAGCAATGTACGGCTATAGCTACGATCTGTTTGTAAAAACAAACGGGAATAGAACGGGTGAGATTTGTGGAGACATGTGCCCCACATCTCTCTCCCATTCTTTCCCTATTTTTGTTTTTGAAATCACATTATTTAAACACTAGTTAATCACATTTTTTTAGATCACTTAAACACTTAGAAAATTAAAATAATTACAATACAATAATGTCATGACTTATATTGCAAATTACATACATAGTTGCAAATTAGACAGTCTATTATACCTAGATCCTAAACTACATTTTGTTGAGCTTGTTGCACTAAATTGGTAAGCTCATTATGATCTGTTGCTTCTTGCATAGAAGAGATAAGATGATTCTGCATCCACTCTTAGATTTCTTCAAAAAGATTCTCTTGAGCTTTGTTGATGTCATCATAAGTTCACCCGCCATGCTCTTGTATGCCATGAACAAGATCTACAACATACTGATTTCTACAAAGAACAATGTTGTATGCATCTTGATTTAAAGAAAAATAGCAAAAAGAGTATTTTTGTACTTTACCGATATATTTGTTGATGCCTTAATTGATTGGAAATCCATGTCTACCTTCCAAAAGTCGTGGAAGAACTATTTAAGGATTTGACAAGCCTCTTAGATTTGTTGTCAGGATTACAACCTGCAAAACAGGTATAACTTCACGCAGAGTTATGAGAAACTAGTTATAAGGATACTTAAAATTACGAGAACATGTGCAGTCTACAACCCAACACAGGAAGAATCGGTAAAATCTGTTGTATGTGAAAGTTGACTCTAAAAATAGATTACGTTTTACTTTTTTATCAAAGTTTGATATGCATGTCCATATACACACTTAAAGGCTTTCTTTGAGTATACTAACTAATTGGAAAATCAATCTTGAATTTTCACTTAATTTTAACACTTAGATATTTTGCTGCTGAAAAACTACTGAAAATTTGTTGGAATTCACTACTAAAATCTGTAGCATCCAAAACTTAAGATTATCTTTGATCACAACTTCGTTAATCTCAGAGGTATGTTACATTGTTCGAGTTTCAAGTAGTGAGAAATCTATCATATGATAAAAATACATCTAAACATCCTAATCTCACATCTAAACCTAGCTTAGCTTTAATACTAGTTGTTAGACCCCTACCATTCATTCATGACTTTACAACCAGGGATTTTATATTGATGTAATTACTCAATTGTTTTATATTATTTACATGCATAAATTGTTGGACTATATATAGCTCACCCAAGCTTAGCCTAGATCTCACTTATATATTCCTATGTACTATCATTAATATAAACTACTTTAGGAGTAATGTTTTGTGTACCTCTCTTTCTCTTTATCGTATCTGTCAACATGGTATGAGACCGAAATACCCTTTCAACAATGTAGAAGATTGGTTTGAATAATTTTGAACGTTTTCATTTTGCAGTAATTTATGGATTTTGTAGGCTTCTTTGAAAAAAAATCTATGTTTATCTATGTAAGTATTCATGATTTTGCATGACACATCACTTTTGTCCTTGTTGTGTATTAAGAAAAGTTGCAAAATTTTAACCCCCTAAGCTTACCGGTAAATTTTGAGGACCTTATGGTCCGCATTTGACAAGTTGGTTGACAAATAGGATCTTAGATTGAATTTGTCATGGGATTGAAATCATAGAGCCGCTCATGCCCTCAATCTTGAATTAAAAAAAACTGTTGAAAACCGAAGCGAAAGTTATGACTATTGTACGGTTATGTATGTTTTGGCATTCTACACGCATCATCATGTAGAAGTTTCCTCAGTTTTTCTCTAAATATTTTTGCCTTGGATCACTAATTTTAGCAACCACATGCCCTTTTACATATAAACTTTGGGAACTTTTCCCTATTTTTCAACATCTTATTATTCAAAAAGAATTAACATTGCTATTTTGGTGAATTTCATTTTTATTATCAAGGCTTTTTTGCCTCATATCTTCTTTACGTCTCCAAAAGCATTAACACTACTATTTTGGTGACATTCATTTTTCTTCATCACACTCTCTCCATTTTGATGTTGCTCTTATTAATGGTTATGCTTCTAGTCAGCGCTCTATTCCTATTTCTGAAGGTCATGGTTTTCTTAGTTGGAAGGCAAAGATGACTTTGATTCTTGAAATTGTAGATGAAAATTCTCCATATCCTCCGCAACCTATGTTGGTGGTTCACTTATTATACTGATGGGAAGTTATTTATTGATTGGAAAATACTTTCATCTAAATGGACAAAGAAAGAGAAGGACGCTTGACGGTATATTTTGTCTGCTCTTCATGATTCTCTTATGTTGGATGTATTTAATCTTCCCATTTCCAACGATATTTGGAAATATCTTATTTATACTTTTGAAACGAAATCTATCACCGAAATTCTATCTCTGTAATATGTTGGACGGGTTAATTTACAAAGTTTCTACTTCTATGACTTCTCGTATTGAATCATTCAAAGAAATTGTTAATCAACTTGCTACTGGTGGTGCTCCTAATGCACAACCTCAACTTGTTACCCAGATTCTTCTTATTATCAAAGATGAAAATATGATAATATTGTCACGATTCTTTCTAATGAAGATGGTAATGATTTTGATAGTTCTTGTGTCTCTCTTATTGAATATTCACAGCGTGAAGAACGACGTACAGAGCCCTATGCTACAGATGCTTTTCTTACACGTCACTCATATTCTGTAGAGGCTTCTCTTCTAAAAAGATCCTCTTTCCATGGTTTCCTCATGGTGGAAATCTTTTTTCTCATGAAGCAGGCTTTAATCAGCAATATGGTTCTAGTAGGTGTTGCAATTATTGTCACAAAAATGGACATTTTGAATCTAATTGTTTTGCTAGATTATATGATGAAGAATATGGGTTCTCTTGATCTAATAAGATATAAACCACAAGTCCACCTACAACATGTACAGGTTGTGGTCATACAAATCATCCTACTTCTCAATGTCTAAACAAAAAATATGATGATGAATGTAATCAAGCTTATGCTATCAATAACTCTCATGATGATATTGATCACGAGAAGGTGAATTATGTTAACCACCATATTTCATCAGATAAAGTGCTTCTTGTTCATGATGGTGCTATGCTTTTAGTGGATTTTGGTGCCACTAGTAACATGAGATATCAATCTTAATGGCTTCATAATTACAATACTTTACTAATTAAGAAGATAGTTTATCTTGTTGATGATACTAAATGTCAAGTTATGGGTATTGGTGATCTTTTAGGTATAAGAATTAAGTGTACATTTAAGAGAGTATAATTTAAAAGAACTTTGTATACATTTAAACGCATTACAATAGACTAGAAGAATACCCTTAAAGTTTAAGAATGAAGTATACATTTAAGAGAGTATAATTTAAAAAACAATCACTTTATTTCATTTCAATGATTAGGTTTTTATTGAAATTTTCAATATTGAAAAATCTTGGTGAAGATATTTAGGCTCATTAACAAGAATCCGCGACTTGACTAGGTTATTGTTGGTGTTGGTCAATAGTGCCTTTTGTGGTTATCACTTGGTAACTTATAATAGCTAGTATAGTCACAATTAAACTAACCACGAGCCTAGTTTCCCAACGTGCTAGCTAGTTTTTTCATCAACTAAACCAACTAGCTTGTAGAACCTCTTGGCCCATCATCTACCTAGTTTTTTGAATGTTGTTAGGTTGATTATGACTCTATTTCAAACACACTAGATCTAAGGTTGACACAACAAGTCCTCAAGTAATCCCCTAGCAAACATGCATGCTTTTCACTACAAGCTAGCGAGTTAATTCTCATTGAATCATTGTCCTTTGGATTGTTTTTCATGGCATTACTTGATATGCCTAAGCCTTTGGATGTATCCATTCCTTTCACCACATTACTCGATTTATACCTATTTCTTTTCTATTTCCTTAGCATATTTTTTCTTGCAAATATGCTTTCTAGAGATTCATTTGTATATAAATGCACCAAAAAGTCATGCATATTATTAAAATCTTGTGCACATAGTTCAGCAAATGATATTTTTGGGGATTGAAGATTCTGTTTTTCTTTGCAAGGTCCACAATTCCAATGAAATTGTTGTAGACTACGTCTATAAGTGCGTCTGTAATCACATCTATAAGCACGTCTAATTTCAAAGAAACTAGACGCGCTTATAGACGCGACTGTATATGCAAACATAACTTATGCGTCTAGTTTCAAAGAAGTAGACACGCCCACAACCTGTGCGTCTATGCTCGCTTTATGTTGTAGTGGTGTAGTTGGGTCAAATGCTCGTGTGCGACTAAGAATGGATGAAAAAAAGAAGAAAATAAAAAACTTCACAAAGAAGAAGGAAAGAGAAGACTTCTCAAAAATAAGGAAAGAAAAAACCTCATGCACTCTTCAAATATTAAGAAAAAAATAACGTTACATTTTTACAATTAAATTAATAAAAAAGTATTATAAACAAAGAAAAATACCTTGATATGAATCCTCTCAAGGCTTCTTCTTATGTTGCTCCTACGTAAGCGGGATCCTGAGCTCTCCCTCATTTGTTAGGTCAATTTCTAAGCACCTTGGCCATCATCCTCCTTGAGATCATTCTTCACATACTCCTCCTTGCTCTAAGTTAATTTAGCATTAATGATGCTAATAAGGATACATGAGAAGCTTTCTCACAAAACATACCACTCACAAAACAGATGTGAATAATGTCAATAGGAAGCAAGTATGAGAAGCGCTCACAAAACGTGTTCACCATCCAATTAACTCTGAAACGTCAATCAAAAGGAATGACGAAAATAGAATTGATACACACCACGGCGGCGATGCGTTGACAGTGAGGGAGCCTTGCTTCAGCAACCAATGAGAGAAAACTGGAGAAAGTGTTGTCTGTACGAGGGCACTCGTGCCCATGGATCAGAAGATTGTTGCCGCCGCTAGCTGTTCTGATAATTAACATCTTCAGCCTGATTTGGATGATGATGGAATCGAGCTGCTGCTGCTGCCGATCACAAGATACTCTTATCTCGTATTGAGATAAGAGATGATGGTGTAGGTCATGAACATGCAGATCTACATGAAAAACTACTGAAAATTTGTTGGAATTTTAACACTTAGATATTTTGCTGCTGAAAAACTACTGAAAAATTTGTTGGAATTCATTACTGAAATCTATAGCATCTAAAACTTAAAATTATCTTTAATCACAACTTCGTTAATCTCAGAGGTATGTTACATTGTTCGAGTTTCAAGTAGTGAGAAATCTATCATATGATAAAAATACATCTAAACATCATAATCTCACATCTAAACCTAGCTCAGCTTTAATACTAGTTGTTAGATCCATACCCCTCATTCATGATTTTACAACCAAGGATTTTATATTGATGTAATTACTCAATTGTTTTACATTATTAACATGCATACATTGTTGGACTATATATAGCTCACCCAAGCTTAACCTAGATCTCACTTATATATTCCTATGTACTATCATTAATATAAACTACTTTAAAAGTGATGTCTTGTGTACCTCTCTTTCTCTTTATCGTATTTGTCAACATGGTATGAGACCGAAATACCCTTTCAACAATGTAGAAGATTGGTTTGAGTAATCTTGAACGTTTTCATTTTGTAGTAATTTATGGATTTTGTAGGTTTCTTTGAGCAAAAATCTATGTTTATCTATGTAAGTATTCATGATTTTGCATGAAACATCACTTTTTTCCTTGTTGTGTATTAAAAAAAGTTACAAAATTTTGACCCCCTAAGCTTACCGGTAAATTTTGAGAGCCTTATGGTCCGAATTTGACAAGTTGGTTGACAAATAGGATCTTAGATTGAATTTGTCATGGGATTGAAATCATAGAGCCACTTATGCCCTTGATTTTGAATTAAAAAATCTTTGAAAACTGAAGTGAAAGTTATGACTATTGTACGGTTATGTATGTTTTTGGTATTCTACGCGCACCGTCATGTAGAAGTTTCCTCAGCTTTTTGCTAAATATTTTTGCCTTGGATCACTAATTTTAGCAACCACATGCCCTTTTACATATAAACTTTGGGCACTTTTTTCTATTTTTCAACATCTTATTATTAAAAAAGCATTAACATTGCTATTTTGGTGAATTTCGTTTTTATTATCAAGTCTTTTTTGCCTCATATCTTCTTTACGTCTCTAAAAGCATTAACACTACTATTTTGGTGACATTCGTTTTTCTTCATCACACTCTCTCCATGGTGAATGTTGATCTTATTAAATGGTTATCCTTCTAGTCAGCGCTCTATTCCTATTTTTGAAGGTCATGGTTTTCCTAGTTGGAAGGCAAAGATGACTTTGATTCTTGAAATTGTATATGAAAATTCTCCATGTCCTCAGCAACCTATGTTGGTGGTTCACTTATTACTGATGGAAAGTTATTTATTGATTGGAAAATACTTTCATTTAAATGGACAAAGAAAGAGAAGGCCGCTCGACGGTATATTTTGTCTGCTCTTCATGATTCTCTTATGTTGTATGTATTTAATCTTTCCACTTCGAACGATATTTGGAAATATCTTATTTATACTTTTGATCACCGAAATTCTTCATCTTTCTAATATGTTGGACGGGTTAATTTACAAAGTTTCTACTTCTATAACTTCTCATATTGAATCATTCAAAGAAATTGTTAATCAACTTGCTGCTCGTGGTGCTCCTAATGCACGACCCCAACTTGTTACCCAGATTCTTCTTATTATCAAAGATGAAAAATATGATAATATTGTCATGATTCTTTCTAACAAAGATGGTAATGATTTTGATAGTTCTTGTGTCTCTCTTATTGAATATTCACAGCGTGAAGAACGACGTACAGAGCCCTATGCTACAGATGCTTTTCTTACATGTCACTCATATTCTGTAGAGGCTTCTCTTCTTACCTCCAAAAAGAGCCTCTTTCCATAGTTTCATCATTTTTCTAATGAAGCATGCTCTAATCGACAATATGGTTCCAGTAGGTATGGCAATTATTGTCACAAAAATGGACATTTTGAATCTAATTTTTTTGCCAGATTATATGATGAAGAATATGGATTCTCTTGATCTAATAAGATATACACCACAAGTCCACCTATAACATGTATAGGTTGTGGTCATACAAATCATCCCACTTATCAATGTCTAAATAAAAAATATGATGATGAATGTAATCAAGCTTATGCTATCACTAACTCTCATGATGATATTGATCACGAGAAGGTGAATTATGTTAACCACCATATTTCATCAGATAAAGTGCTTCTTGTTCATGATGGTGCTACGCTTTTAGTGGATTCTGGTGCCACTGGTAACATGACATATCAATCTTAATGGCTTCATAATTACAATACTTTACTAATTAAGAAGATAGTTTATCTTGTTGATTATACTAAATGTCAAGTTATGGGTATTGGTGATCTTTACTTGGGAACACACTCCTCTACTTGAATTTCACGAGCTCTTTTACATGTTCCTGATCTTCAACACAATCTTTTATCAGTTGCTCGTCTATATAGACTATAATAAAAACCTTAGGTATAAGAATTAAGTGTACATTTTAGAGAGTATAATTCAAAAAAACTTTGTATACATTTAAATGCATTACAATAGACTAGAAGAATACCCTTAAAATGTAAGAATTAAGTATACATTTAAGAGAGTATAATTTAAAAAACAATCACTTTATTTCATTTCAATGATTAGGTTTTTATTTAAATTTCCAATATTGGAAAATCTTGGTGAAGATATTTAGGCTCATTAACAAGAATTTGCCCCCTGACTAGGTTATTGTTGGTGTTGGTCAATAGTGTCTTTTGTGGTTATCACTTCCAGTAACTTATAATAGCTAGTATAGTCACAATTAAACTGACCAGGAGCTTAGTTTCCCAATGTGCTAGCTAGTTTTCTCATCAACTAAACCAACTAGCTTGTAGAACCTCCTGGCCCATCATCTACCTAGTTTTGTGAATGTTGTTAGGTTGATTATGACTCTATTTCAACCACACTAGATCTATGCTTGACACAACAAGTCCTCAAGTAATCCCCTAGCAAACAAGCATGCTTTTCACTACAAGATAGCGAGTTAATTCTCATTGAATCATTGTCCTTTGGATTGTTTTTCATGGCATTACTTGATATACCTAAGCCTTTGGATGTATACATCCCTTTCACCACATTACTCGATTTATACCTATTTCTTTTCTATTTCCTTAGCATATTTTTTCTTGCAAATATGCTTTCTAGAGATTGATTTGTATATAAATGCACAAAAAAGTCATGCATATTATCAAAATCTTGTGCACATAGTTCAGCAAATGATATTTTTGGGGATTGAAGATTCTATTTTTCTTTGCAAGGTCCACAATTGCAATGAAATTGTTGTAGACTGCGTCTATAAGCGCGTTTGTAATCGCGTCTATGCTCGGGTCTATAAGCACATCTAATTTCAAAGGAACTAGACGCGCTTATAGACACGATTATAGATGCAAACATAACTTACGCGTCTAGTTTCAAAGAAGTAGATGCACCCACAACTTGCACGTCTATGCAACGCGTCTATCTTGCTTTATGTTGTAGTGGTGTAGCTGGGTCAAATTCTCGTGTGCGACTTAGAATGGAATAAGACCTCATGAAAAAAAGAAGAAAATAGAAAACTTCACAAAGAAGAAGGAAAGTGAAGACTTCTCAAAAATAAGGAAAGAAAAAACCTCATGCACTCTTCAGATAGTAAGAAAAAAATAACGTTACATTTTTAACATTTAAATTAATAAAAAAGTATTATAAACAAAGAAAAATACCTTGATACGAATCCTCTCAAGGCTTCTTTTTATGTTGCTCCTATGTAAGCCGGATCATGAGCTCTCCCTCATTTCTTAGGTCACAATTTCTAAGCACCTGGCCGCCATCATCCTCCTTGAGATCAATCTTCACATACTCCTCCTTGCTCTAAGTTAATTTAGCATTAATGATGCTAATAAGGATACATGAGAAGCTGTCTCACAAAACATACTCACCTGCATGCACTCACAAAACAGATGTCAATAATGTCAATAGAAAGCAAGTATGAGAACAGCTTCTCACAAAACATACTCACCTGCATGCACTCACAAAACAGATGTCAATAATGTCAATAGTAAGCAAGTATGAGAAGCGCTCACAAAACGTGTTCACCATCCACTTAACTCTGAAACGTCAATCAAAAGGAATGACGAAAATAGAATTGATACACACCACGGCGGAGATGCGTTGAGAGTGAGGGAGCCTTGCTTCAGCAGCCAATGAGAGAAACCTGGAGAAAGTGTTGTCTGTACGAGGGCACTCATGCCAGGGCACTCGTGCCCATGGATCAGAAGATTGTTGCAGCTAGCTGTTCTGATAATTAGCGTCTTCAGCCTGATTTGGATGAGGATGGAATCGAGCTGCTGCTGCTGCCGGTCACAAGATGCTCTTATCTCGTATTGAGATAAGAGATGATGGTGTAGGTCATGATCATGCAGATCTACATGATATTCATGTGGATCGTGATCACCGACATGGGTTTGAAGGCGACTACGCAGCTCATGAAGAAGAGGCGAGAGGTTATCTGTTGATAGGATCTGCATTGGAGTACTTGAATTTCTAGCCAGACGGTGATGGTCCGCGATTCTGCAGGACGATTAACTATCAAAGGAGCTACTGACAGGCGCCAAGGCAAGCTAACAGTCTCGCTAAGATGACTACAGTACTTTATTGCCCTTCTACAGTTCATCATTGACTAGCGGGAGGGAGCGGTGGCCGGAGTCCGGACAGCCGTTCATTTTTCCTGCGTTTTCTTCAGCACGGTGTTCCAGTTCTTCTTTATCTCCTTGTCCATGAAAGCCTACTGGCCTGCTATAGTTAAATTGATTAATGCAGGCACTAGATAGTGACTCTTACGTTTTTATTTTTATTTTTTGGTACAAACTTGCAAAATTATTTCTCAGCCAGCCGTCATAAATTACATGTAAATCGTATAGTAATTGCAAGTCTCATCCCTTTCCCGTCAAATTGCATCATTAACCTTGTTATGTGTAACTTAAGTCACTAATTGTTTTTTTTTCCAAAAGAAGATTTTTCAAAGTTCAGGTGTCCACAAAGCAAAGCCGTGAAAAAGCCCTATAGAATCAAATACGCACATGCATTTGCTCGAAGAAGTCAATTTATTTAGAAATTTAATGATCCTGCTTGAACATTTATTTCTTTGAGGAAATATTTAAGATGAAGAGAATAATAGTACGAATGGTGCCACAAAAGGGTAAACCATTTCCTAAGTGGTATAGCTTGCATTCAAACTTAATTTTAAGCTTAAAAGTCTCTATGATTTTAAATCCTCTTATTATTATCAAAAGATATCCCTTTTTTGTGCTTATTGTAATTAAACTGTTTTAAAAAAGATTTAAGAATTCAAAGCAAGGTCAAGGTTAAAAACATAACCTAATGATGTTGTTGTCTTTAGCTTTCATCCTTTACATACACCGAGAGTTACACTAAATCCATTTTTGGGCCTTATTCTACCCATGCAACCTCTTTCTAAAGTATACACTTCGTGGACCTCCATGGTCCACAAAGGTTTATAATCAAGGCATATCACTCCGTGTTCCTCAGCCCCTTAGTTGCTCATGAGACCAGAAAGCTTTATGACTCATTAACAATCCCAACCTAGCCAATTGATACTAAAACTCAAGTAGCAAAATCACGTGAGGAGTGACCCATCAAGTTACATGAATGGCAATACATCTATATTCTCCTTATCCAATTGCATCTTGATAAGCCATCAAAAAATTTAAGTAAATATATTTGGTTGGTTGGAACCATGCATGTACTGACTCCTAATGAGGCACTATAATAGTACTCCACAACCATGTTAACTCCAACCTAAAAGTTTATGTGAGCATTGGTTAATGCATTATAGCGAGCCTCATTAGGGAAATTATGAGCTCATTTTGGGGCTCTCTAAAGAGTTTCATGCTCTTTCTCTCTCAAAACAATGGGTCCATGGTGATCCCTATCAATGTTATGTTAGAACCCCTCCATGTGACATATCATTAAGAAGCTTATGGATGAGTAGATTTCAAATATATAGCGTTTGAAAACTTTCAAGTAGTAATTCTCAAGATACACCACAAACAAGATTTAAGCTGCCAAAATGTAACGTCACATACCACATCATGACTTCTGAAACCACTTTTTGAGGAGCTTCACTATCCTATGTTAAAACCCCATCATGTTATATACCATTGGAAGATCTTAAAAAGTACATTCTAAATCTACCAACTCTGAAAACATGGGATTGATGTGCTCAAATTTCACCGTGGCCCCATTTTTTAGAGAGAGAAAGAGCATGATCCTCCTTATTAGAGGGTACCAAAATGAGCTCTTAAATTTCCTAATGAATACTCAAACATTACAGGTACATTTTGGTCATCTTTGGCCATGCCCTTTTAAAGAATTTAAAGGCTTTATCTTATGGACATGGAGTCTAACTCATTGAATCCCGTTCAAGATAGCTACATAACTTAACTAGTCATACATATAGAATTAACTTTGACCACAACCTTGTCTATGTAGAAACCTCAAGCTTGAATAATATGATAACACTCCTTGTACTAATCTATCATCACTTTATTTACTTCTAAGAATTGCATACCTATACTCATCCAAGTTGTTAAAATACAAATAAGCACGTTAGTGGAACATATACAAACTTATATGTCTATACCCTAGTTCTAAAAATTCTATACCTCTCATCCCAAGTTCTTAAAATATAGACAACTAAGGTAAGTCCTACATATATATACTTCTATGTCTATACCCTAGTTAAGCTATACTTTCCAAACTAGGCATTCACAACATGATACCACTCCCTATAATAATCCACCATTACTTTTATTTTTACATGTAGTAATTTACTTATAAGGATTCCATACCTATACTCATGCAAGTTGTTAATATATAGATAAGTAGGTAAGTGGAACATGTACATACATAATTATTTCTTACATGTCTATACCCTAGTTAAGCTATACTTTCTTAAGCTCTGATGTCACCTTTTCTTAACATGGCATTAGGCAACATGTCAGTTCACTTTTTCCCTTCCTCTAGGTCCTTTTGCACCACACCATTAAAGCTAGTGGTATATCTCATCTTTCTCTACCACATTGAATACAACTCAAGATAAATTCTCCCTTCTATCTCTTCTACAAGATCTCTATCTTAACATTCACTGGATTTTGTTGATCGGTAACTTTCTAAAGTGTTTACCACTGTCAAGAACAATCCAACAACACTACACTCCTTTCTTCAATTGGTACATACTTCTTCTCTTCTTAATCGATGCAAGCTTCTTTTATTACTATTTAGGGGCCATCTAACTATGAGCATGTATCTTCATCTCGCCTTGTGCCCCAAAATAAGGGTTACCCCCATTAAGACTTCTTTCGCTGTGTTGTGTGATTCTCTTCACTTAACTATTTCTATTTTACAATGATACTTGTTTTGGTACCTCCTTGCTCTCTCTATAAACCATGCCATTTCCTAGACTAGTTAAATTCTTTGATCTCAAAGAGATAATTAAGTAAATATCTAATGACAAGAACATCACTATACTACGTCAGATATGCTGCTCGTCAAGGTTTTTACTATGTCTATAGGTGTGGTAAATAGGTTCATAAAGTTTTGGGAGAAAGAGTTATCTGGGCGCAAAGAAAATGATGCCCTCCAATAAATCTAGGGGAAAACAATGAATGCAACTAAACAAAATATTAGATGATTGGATTAGGAAGTTAGAACATGAGTTGGAGCCAAGATCTGATACCATTTAGAGATCATGGGTTAGAGCTTGAGCAAGAGCGAAGGCTAAAGTTATGGTTTATTAGAGACATAACTACCAATGACTAAAAAGAGAAGAGAAGGCTGATTACATGCTAACTACACACGAGTAGCATTAAGGGAGGACCAAGAATATTTATTTATTAATATAGGTCCATTTTTTAAAGTAAGTACAATCCAAGAAAGAAACCAAAGTCAACTCCTCAATGAGCTTCTAGATTCTCTCCTGAAATATCTGCTAGCCCCATTCTTCTCTCTCCATGATTGTCACTCCTTGATTCATGGGCATCTACCTTTCCACTTGTAAATGTAGAGATTCTTAACTAGCTAAGATACTTTTACAATAATGAGGAAACCTTAGAACATTTCACCTAACACATTTTACAAGGAGTATTTCGTGAATAATCCCAACATTTAGATTAGACCCATGTTTAGATATTTTAATAGAAGGGATATGGTTAGATGGAGTTGAAATATTGGACAATTCTACCCATAAAACTCGATTCATCGTTTTAAAAAAACTTAACATAATAATAAATAAGAGCCTACCTACCCTGATTGTATCTAACGTACTCATATGTACGTATTTTTGGGCCCATTTGACTTGGTGATTTTTAGCATCTACATTTAATGTTGAAATGTAGATGCCAAAAATACTTAGAGGACATAAAATATTAAGCTTGGTCACAAACTTAGTAATTTTAGAGATATCAATTTCTGGTCAATTTTGGGGCTTTTTATGCATGTTTTATAGTGTCATTTGTAAGCAATTTCTATTATATACATAACCATATTAGATAATGTATAAGAGGGTCATAGTGAGTAGTTTAGCCTACAAAGGAAACTCATATGGGGATTTACATAGTAAATATAATCGCAACAACGGACACCCGCAACATGACCCCGATACCAAATTGACCCTTAATTTTCAGTAATAGCCTTGCATGAGGTGGTAGATAACTTTATTTGTCAGAGAGAAGTATTAAAGAAAGGTAGTTCATCACAAGAAGAACAAAGTCCGTGTTCGGATGATTTGGATATTCCGCATTTGCTGGCCGGTATTCGTGAAATGAAGCTGACACCACTTTCCAGTGTTTTTAGAAGGGATTTCTATCTTTATCGTTTTCGTGCATGATAATCAACTAATTCTCGTGGGCTGTTTTTTTAGCTTCTTCCAAAGCCTTGAGATGATTTTTGTGCAGGAGAGATAGAGAGAGATTTTCAGATTCGGGCCGATCGTCCCTAGATAGGGAAGACCAGACAAAGAATGCGATTTATGCCCTCTAGGAGCCATGTAGTAGAACTAAGAGAGGACGAGATGTAGAAGAAGCATACCCAGGATAGCCGCAACATCTAGCGTGGAGGTTGGGTGGACGAGCGTTGGAGAAAAGCCATAGATTGGCTAGATCTTTTTGTCGGTGATTCTCTCTCTATTTTTTGTATTTTGTATTAGCGATTATTATGCTACTTTGCATTTTCAACTATTATGGTTTATTGAAAATCTCTTTGTTTTCTAAACCATGATGTGATTTTTCTATAAATCTTGAGAAATTTTGTGCATAGATCATGGAACATAATAAGGGTACATTTTATTGTAGGCTTATTTTTTTAAATGTCGATTCAAAGAAGTTTCCTTTTCTAAAAACTTTAATTTTCTTCTTGAAAGATTACAACAAAAGCCGTAAGGGACTATCCATCTAGGTTAGAGATAAAGAGTTTATTTGCAAACCTAAATCCAAGCAAATATCACTCCATCTATTTCATGTAGTCGTCAAAATTAATGAGATTATCATTGTTATTATTCTAGATAATAAATTGCATCAATTTCTAAGAAAATTCTAAAAAGTAGTCTTTAAAGGTCTTCTAAATCTTAAAATTCTATATTTTCAGATAGAATTAATAAACCATGCTTTTATTCAAGAAGTGAGGTTCTCAATAAACCTACACAAAAATACCCTTCTTAAATAAACCTACACCAAAATACCCTTCTTAAATAACTAAGAGATGAAATTACACATAGCTTACATTCAAACTTATTCCAAGCTAGAAAGTCTTTGTGGTTTTTATTTTTATTTATTTTTTAGTTTCTCTTACAATAAACACCCTTGTGATCGAGCCTATGATGGTGCATTAGGTGGTCAGAGAAATTTATTGTCAGATCAAATGGCATACCACCCGATTTTTATGTTGTTTATCTCATGTGTTTCTTCGTCAGACAAAATGGCATACCCACTTCCTCCACTATTTAGCTCATGTGTTGTGCCTCCTTACAAAATAATATGCAATGTATGTTTGATCTGAGCATTGTGATAAGGTATTTTAGATTTTGAATCTCGTGTTAGTAGTAGCTCTTGATTTTATAACCTTCATATTCACTACAAGGAAAAGCGATCGTAGGTGCGTTTATAGATGTATTTTGACAATGTGGTTTAAAATGGTACGAGTGCAATTATAAGTGCGTCTAAAATAACATCTACAAATGCATCTATAGGCATATCTATAGGCATGTCTATAAGCGCGTCTATATCATTATAGATGCACTTATAGACGCGTCTATAGATGTGCCTATAGACGCACCTATAAACGCATCTATAGACATGCTCTGGAATTAAAAAAGTTTCTAGAGAGCTGCTTATGCAGATGTACAGCTGCATTTTTGCACAAGAGGCAGCTCTCTCTGGTTGTATTGGTGTTCTCCTTGCTCGATTGTATTGGTCGTCGAAGATGATCCCTTCATTGTGAAGGTAATCCCATTTATCTCCTCTACTGTAGCATTCATGAGCATTATTCATAAAGCTTATGCGCAAACCTACAAAACACAAAACAAATCCCCACCAGCACCCAAGGGTGCAATAATAATAGAGGAAAGAGAGAAAAGATATGAAAGCACTTACCTCTTTTTTATGATGTTGAAAGAGAGGATTAGAGGACCTACAAAACAAACAAAAAGGTAAGAAAAATATCAGTAATGCATACATACAAAATCTTATGCAATCTATGCTAAATCTTATGCATAAAGCATGAGGCCTTATGTATAAAGCTTCAAGAAAAATGCTTTATGCATGAGGCCTTATGCATAATAAAGCTTTACACATAATGCTTTATGCATGAAGCCTTATGCATAAGGCTTTATGCATGAAGCATAACGCTTTATGCATGAAGCCTTACGTATAATGCTTATGTATGAAGCACTATGCATAAGGCCTTAAGCATAAAACTATCCATGAGGCCTTATGCATAAAACCTATGCATGAGGCCTTATGCATAAAGCTATGCGCATGAGGCTTATGCATAAAACTTATGAATAAATCTTATGCATAAAGCTTATGCGCAAACCTTCAAAACAAATCTCCAGCACTCAAGGGTGTAATAATAATAGAGGAAAGACAGAAAAGATAGAAAAGCACTTACCTCTTTTTCGTGATGTTGAAAGAGAGGATTAGAGGACCTACAAAACCAACAAAAAGGTGAGGAAAAGATTAGTAATGCATACATATAAAAGCTTATGCAAGCTACGCTAAAGCTTATGCATAAAGTATGCATGAGACCTTATGCATAAAGCTATGCATGAGGCCTTATGCATAAAGCATGCATGAGGCCTGATGCATAAATCCTATGAATAAAGCTATGCATAAGGCCTTATGCATAAAGCTATGTAGTATGAGGCTTATGCATAAAGCACTATGCAAGCCATGCTAACCTAAACTAAACCGTACCCCGGCACTATGCATAGAGCTTAATGCATGCATAGATTAAGCTCTATGCATGCATAAAGCACTATGCATAGAGCTTAATGCATGCATAGATTAAGCTCTATGCATGCATAAAGCTCTATGCATAGAGGTCTATGCATAGAACTTAATCTATGCATAGATCTCTATGCATTATTATTGCATGCATAGAGCTTAATCTATGCATTAAGCTCTATGAATAGAGCTTAATGCATAGGTTAAGCTCTATGATTAGAGCTCTATTTATAGATTAAGCTCTATGCATAGAGGAACTACAAATAAAACCCCTCTTTTTTATAGATAAAAATAGAGGAAAGAGATGATAGAAAGATAGGAAAGAGAAGAAAGATAGGAAAGCTATGCATGAGGCTTATGCATAAAGCATTATACAAGCCACACTAGCCTAAACTAAACCGTACCCCGACACTATGCATTAAGCATGCGTGCATAGAGCTTAATGCATGCATAGAGGTCTATGCAAAGAGCTTAATCTATGCATAGATCTCTATGCATAATGAATGCATCTGTGAAGTGCATTAAGCTCTACGAATAGAGCTTAATGCATAGATTAAGCTCTATGATTAGAGCTCTATTCATAGATTAAGCTCTATGCATAGAGGACCTACAAAACAAAACCCCTCTTTTGGGTAGATAAAAATAAAAGAAAGAGAGGATAAAAAGATAGGAAAGAGAGGAAAGATAGGAAAGCACTTACCTCTTTTTGGTGATATTGAAAGAGAAGATTAGAAGACCTACAAAACCAACAAAAGGGTCAGGAAAGGATTAGTAATGTATACATACAAAAGCCCTAAGAACCTAATGCATACATATAAAATCTAAAAGATTAAGCTCTATGCATAGATCTTAATGCATCATAGATCTCTATGCATGGAGCTTAATCTATGCATTATGAATGCATGCATAGAGCTTAATTTATGCATTAAGCTCTACGAATAGAGCTTAATGCATAGATTAATCTCTATGATTAGAGCTCTATTCATAGACTAAGCTCTATGATTAGAGCTCTATTCATAGATTAAGCTCTATGAATATAGGACCTACAAATTAAAACCCCTATTTTTTGGTAGATAAAAATAGAGGAAAGAGAGGATAAAAAGATAGGAAGGAGAGGAAAGATAGGAAAGAAGTTACCTCTTTTTGGTGATGTTGACAGAGAAGATTCGAGGACCTATAAAACCAACAAAAGAGTGACAAACGGATTAGTAATGCATACATACAAAAGCTTTATACCGCTATGCAAGCCTTATGGAAACTATGCTAAAGCTTATGCATAAAGCATGCATGAGGCCTTATGCATAGAGCTATGCATGAGGCCTTATGCATAAAGCTTAAGCATGAGGTCTTATGCATAAAGCATTATGCATCAGGCCTTATGCTTAAAGCTATGCATGAGGCCTTATGCATAAAGCTATGTATGAGGCTTATGCATAAAGCACTATGCAAGCCACGCTAGCCTAAACAATACCATACCCCGGCACTATGCATTAAGCATGCATGCATAGAGGTTAATGCATGCATAGATTAAACTCTATGCATGCATAAAGCTCTATGCATAGAGCTTAATGCATGCATAGAGGTCTATGCATTGAGCTTTATCTATGCATAGATCTCTATGCAATATGAATGCATGCATAAAGCTTAATCTATGCATTAGGCTCTACGAATAAAGCTTAATGTATAGATTAAGCTCTATGATTAGAGCTCTATTCATAGATTAAGCTCTATGCATAGAGGACCTACAAACAAAACTCCTCTTTTTTGTAAAATAGAGGACAGAGAGAATAAAAAGATAGGAAAAAGAGGAAAGATAGGGAAGCACTTACCTCTTTTTGGTGATATTAAAAAAGAAGATTAGAAGACCTACAAGACCAACAAAAGGGTGAGGAAAGGATAAGTAATGCATACATTAAAAAACCCTAAGAACCTAATGCATACATAGAAAATAAAAAAGATTAAGCTCAATGCATGCATTAAGCTCTATACATGCATGAAGCTCTATGCATGCATTAAGCTCTATGCATGAAGCTCTATGCATAGATACAAAAGCTTATGCAAACTATGTCGCTATGCAAGCCTTATACAAACTACACTACTATGCAAGCCTTATGCAAGCTATGCTAAAGCTTATGCATAAAGCATACATGAGGCCTTATGTTGCATAAAGCTTTAAGCATAATGCTTTATGCATAAGGACTTATGCATAATAAAGATTTAGGCATAATGCTTTATGCATTAGGCCTTATGCATAAAGCATTATGCATACAACACTAGGCATAAGGCCTCAAGCATAAAACTATGCCTGAGACCTTATGCATAAAGCATGCATGAGGCCTTATCTATAAAGCTTATGCATAAAGCTATGCATTAAGCCTTATGTTGAAAATACAAGTGAATAGGGTGTGTGCGGGAACAAGCCCTTGGTTAGAGGCTGTAAAAGAGGATGAGTAAATGTAAGAGAACTTGTGAAAAGGTGAGAAGAATCTACTGGGAGAGAATAAAGGGTAGCATGAGAAGATCTAGGAAGTGTGGAGATATTCTAGGAAGTGTGGAGATATTCTGAAAAAAGTGAAGAGGTGGAGAGAATCTGGGAAAAGAGGTGGAGTGAATCATGGAGAAATCAGTGGGATTTGATGCTTGGATGTAAGCTCTATAAATTGAGACATTGCCCTAATGAAAATTTGCTAGTTTTTGAGTATCCATGCCTACATCAATCTATATGTTAATTATCTACTAATTACGTCTTAAATAATATTGATTCTAGTGTTTGATCCACCATATCTCATCACAATGCTCTAATTTCAACATGGTATCAGAGCCATGCTAATTTGTGAGCCCATTATCTTGCTAATTATTTTACTAATTAAGATTAGTAAAAAATTATAATTTTCTCTCTGTTTTCAACTCATCTCTGTATCCCCAGCCAGTGGAGGAGCTCCCTCTCCTTGCACACATAAAATTAGCCCAAACTCTTCTAGCCATAGATAGCCAACTCCTTGCTACTCCAGCCAGTCAAATCAGAAGCACAAACCGCCAACCGGATGAAGAGAAATCACGTTTTTATCAAGCTACGTTTTTTTACCAGAGCAAATCAGTAATTTTCACTTCATCAAATCAAATTGCTCTAATTTCTCTTAGCCCCAGGGGTTTTCAAGCAGCATGCTCTACAAGCTGGTGAAGACAGAATTCAATTTCATCAAGTCTATAGTGAGATCCAAGCTCTTCATCAAATCTGCAAGTGACTTTGGTAAAACAGAGATTAAGCTTTCAATATTTGATCAAATCTTGTGTTTATTGGCTTAATCTTCTACTAGAATCATTGTTATTGATGCCTTTGAAAGCATTTGAGCTCATTTGAAGTCTAAGGCACCAGATCTGGACTCCCCACATACTCTGTTTTTTGCACACAAAATAGTAGATAAATTTACTAATCAATGATTAATCAATACTAATCACTATATTTTGATACAATTGAGGGTTCAAATAAACCATTAGGTATCTAATATAGATCCCTATAACTTCATATTGCAATTTGTAGTTGGTTTGATACTCCAACCATTCCGTACAAATTGATTATCCTTGATTTAATATAATTTTTGAAAAAATTATGCTGATAAAATTGTGATAATCATCATTTTATATTTAACCCTTGGTTAATGCCTATAAATCTCACTCAAATTCAAGATTATTCACAGCCAGAGTTGCATTTGAGAATGTGCATGAGAATGAATGCTATACGCATCAGTGTAAATATGGGATTAGACACTACCCTTGTCTAGAATAAGGCAAGAGGTAAGACCACCTGCATAAATTTGGATTTGCATTGCATAATGATACAAGATAAATATCAAAAGCCCAAAGGAACTATCAGCAAAATGGTTAAACATGTTGCTCACATGGAGCAAAAAGACCTGACGGACAAGCTCATGGTCCCAGCCACATGAAAGAAGAAGAACATCTCCTTCCAAGAAGAAGATCCACACCAAGAAGATCTAGAAGAAAAGCTGAAGGAAGACATGGACATGAGAAGAGAAGCTGCCACAAGAAGACTGAAAGAAGAGACGAATGCGTGGAGAGAACTGCCACGACAAGATGACTAAAGACAAGAGAAGATGTGTGGCTCCAAAGAGTGAGGAGCCATGTGAAAATCTCTAAGAGAGAGAGAGAGAGACCCCACAACCCAATGTAACCTGCCCCAACAAAGTAAAACCATCTCTGAGCCACTCGATGATGTAGGCCATGTGGTAAATGTATGTGTGAGCACTTTAGTCAAGGTCGCGGGCACTTATAGTAGCCTTGGACACATAGAGAGAGAGTGTCAAGGACTATGGAGTTTAGGGACTTGAGGCACTGGTTGCTGACTGTCAAGTAAGAAAGAAACTTGATATAGGGTCCAGGTGTGCTAAGATAACTTGAGGGGAGGAGTAGACACTAGTCGCGGACTATCAAGTAAGGGGAGGCAAACTTGGTATAGGGTCTAGGTGTACTAGGAGTATTCACTTGAGGGGAGGTGTTGAAAATACAAGTGAATAGGGTGTGTGCGGGAACAAGCCCTTGGTTAGAGGCTATAAAAGAGGATGAGTAAATGTAAGAGAACCTGTGATGAAAAGGTGAGAAGAATCTACTGGGATAGAATGAAGGGTAGCATGAGAAGATTTAGGAAGTGTGGAGATATTCTGGGAAGTGTGGAGATATTCTGGGAAAAGTGAAGAGGTGGAGAGAATTAGGGAAAAGAGGTGGAGTGAATCATGGAGAAATCAGTAGGATTTGATGCTTGGATGTAAGCTCTATAAATTGAGGCATTGCCCTAATGAGAATTTGCTGATTTTTGAGTATCCATGCCTACATTAATCTATTTGTTAATTACCCACTAATTATATCTTAATTATTTGCTAAATTAATAATGTTGATTCTAGTGTTTAATCCACCATAGCTAATCACAATGCTCTAATTTCAACACCTTATGCATGAGGCCTTATGCATAAAGCATGCATAAAGCATGCATAAAGCTTTTGCGTAAAGCATTATACGCAAACCTACAAAACAAATCCCTAGTACCCAAGGGTGCAATAATAATAGAGGAAAGAAAGGAAAGATAAAAAAGCAATTAGGTCCTTTTCGTGATGTTGAAAGAGAGGATTAGAGGACCTACAAAACCAACAAAAGGGTGAGGAAAAGATTATTAATGCATACATACAAAAGCTTAATGCATATATACAAAAGCTTATGCAAACTATACTGCTATGCAAGCCTTATGCAAACTATGCCGCTATGCAAGCCTTATGCAAGTTATGCTAAAGCTTATGCATAAAGCATGCATGAGGCCTTATGCATAAAGCTTAAGGAATAGAGCTATGCATGAGGACTTATGCATAAAGCTTATGCATAAAGCATTATTCATAAGGCTTATGCATAAATCATGCATGAGGCCTTATCGATACAGCCTATGCATAAAGCTATGCATGAGGCTTATGCATAAAGCACTATGCAAGCCATGCTAGCCTAAACTAAATCGTACCACCCTAGCACCATGCATTAAATGTGCATGCATAGAGCTTAATGCATGCATAAAGCTCTATGCATAGAGCTTAATGCATGCATAGAGCTTAATCTATGCATAAAGCTCTATTCGTAGAGCTTAATACATAGAGTAAGCTCTATGCATGCATTGAAGATGCATAGAGATCTATGCATAGATTAAGCTCTATGATTAGAGCTCTATTCATAGATTAATCTCTATGCATAGAGGACCTACAAAATAAAACCCGTCTTTTTGGTAGATAAAAATAGAGGAAAGAGAGGATAAAAAGATAGGAAAGAGAGAAAAGATAGGAAAGCACTTACCTCTTTTTGTGATGTTGAAAGAGAAGATTAGAATACCTACAAAACCAACAAAAGGGTGAGGAAAGAATTAGTAAGGCATACATACAAAAGCCCTAAGAACCTAATGCATACATATAAGATAAAGCTCTATGCATAGAGCTTAATGCATACATATAAAATCGAAAAGATAAAGCTCTATGCTTAGAGCCCTTTCATCTACCTGGGGGGAAGAGGATGCGGTTCGGGTTGATGCGTAGTGCAACTCGTTAGATATGTAGAGCCATGCTGAACCCTTTTCCATCATTTCTTATCCGATCGATATGTCTATATCTTGCTTAGAAGCAACTAATCCATGAGTGGTCAAACGCACAAGATAAGGTCTAGCAAGATATTTATTAATCATTAGAATCCATGGCTAGTTGGAATGAATAGAATATTCATAGGCTCTGGTCACTAAATCCCAAGAATCAATTGTAGCAAAGGTCGCTACGGAATAGAAAATAAAAAAAGGGGCTCTAAATGTGAATAGGCCCATTATTTTTGAATACATGAATCATGGGAATAGAAAGAGAGAAAGTAATACTATTTGTTCTTTAGAGCCTAAAGATTCTTTTCGTTGAAGGGACTAGATTACAAAGAGGAAGATACTGGTGTCAAGGAAGTAGGGGCGCTGGGGTAGGTACACCCCTCGACACACTGGTTTACAATACGGTTCAGGATGTTCAATAGATGGGACAGACAAACGTAAACCAAAAATGGATGTATTATGAATGCATGCATAGAGTTTAATCTATGCATTAAGCTCTACGAATAGACCTTAATGCATAGATTAACTCTATGACCAGAGCTCTATTCATAGATTAAGCTCTATGATTAGAGATTTATTCATAGATGAAGCTCTATAAATAGAGGACCTACAAAACAAAACTCTCTTTTTGGTAGATAAAAATAGAGGAAAGAGATTATAGAAAGATAGGAAGGATAGGAAGGATAGGAAAGAGATTATAGAAAGATAGGAAGGATAGGAAGGATAGGAAAGCACTTACCTCTTTTTGGGGTGATGTTGAAAGAGAAGATTAGAAGACCTACAAAACCAACAAAAGGGTGAGGAAAGTATTAGTAATGCATATATATAGAAGCTTATGCAAGGCCACTATGTAAGCCTTATGCAAACTATGCCACTATGCAAGCTATGTTAAAGCTTATGCATAAAGCATGCATGAGGCCTTATGCATAAAGCTTATGCATAAATCATCCATGAGGCCTTATGCATAAAGCTATGCACGAGGCCTTATGCATAAAGCACTATGCAAGCCACGCTAGCATAAAGTAAACCGTACCCCGGCACTATGCATTAAGCATGCATGCATAGAAGTCTATGCATAGAGATTAATCTATGTATAGATCTCTATGCATTATGAATGCATCCATAGAGCTTAATCTATGCTCTACGAATAGAGCTTAATGCGTAGATTAAGCTCTATGATCAGAGATCTATTCATAGATTAAGCTCTATACATGGAGGACCTAAAAACAAAACCCCTCTTTTTTATAGATAAAAATAGAGGAAAGAGATGATAAAAAGAATATAGGAAAGAGAGGAAAAATAGCACAACACTTACCTCTTTTTGGTGATGTTTAAAGAGAGGATTAGAAGACCTACAAAACCAACAAAAGAGTAAGGAAAGGAATAGTAATGCATACATACAAAAGCTCTAAGAACCTAATGCATACATATAAAATCAAAAATGTTAAGCTCTATGCATGCATAAAGCTATATGCATAGAGCTTAATGCACAGATCTTAATCTATGCATAGATCTCTATGCATTATGAATGCATGCATAGAGCTTAATCTATGCATTAAGCTCTATTAATAGAGCTTAATGCATAGATTAAGCTCTATGATTAGAGCTCTATTCATAGATTAAGCTCTATGCATAGAGAACCTTCAAAACAAAACCCCCCTCTTTTTGGTAGATAAAAATAGAGGAAAGAGAGGATAAAAAGATAGGAAAGAGAGGAAAGATGGGAAAGCACTTACCTCTTTTTGATGATGTTGAAAGAGAAGATTAGAAGACCTACAAAACCAACAAAAGAGTGAGGAAAGCATTATGTAATATATACATACAAAAGCTTTATGCCGCTATGCAAGCCTTATGCAAGTTATGCTAAAACTTATGCATAAAGCTTGCGTGAGGCCTTATGCATAAAGCTTTAAGCATAAAGCTATGGATCAGATCTTATGCCTAAAGCATTATGCATAAGGCTTATGCATAAAGCATGCATGAGGCCTTAGGCATAAAGCCGTTGCATAAAGCTATGCATGAAGCCTTGTGCATAAAGCTATCTATGAGGCTTATAGATAAAGCCATAGAGCTTAATGCATGCATAGAAGTCTATGCATAGAGTTTAATCTATGTATAGATCACTACACATTATGAATGCATGCATATAGCCTAATCTATGCATTAATCTCTATGAATAGCGCTTAATGCATAGATTAAGCTCTATCATCATAGATCTATTCATAGATTAAGATCTATGCATGGAGGACCTAAAAATAATACCCCTCTTTTTGATAGATAAAAGTAGAGAAAAGACATGATAAAAAGATAGAAAAGAGAGGAAAGATAGGACAGCACTTACCTCTTTTTAGTGATGTTGAAAGAGAAGATTAGAAGACCTACAAAACCAACAAAAGGGTGAGGAAAGGATAAGTAATGTATACATACCAAAGCCCTAAGAACGTACCCTTGCTCAGGCCCCCAAGGCAGCAACATAACTCTCTCTCTCTCTCTCCTCCCTGCCTGTGGGAAGGACTGCAGAGTGATTTGGAGGAATGGCCCCGAGTCTCCAAGAGAAACTCGAGGCCCTCGAGATGGCAATGAAGGCACTAATCAAGGAGAACAAGAAGACAGCCGATTCCAACCTCAATGAGGTGGAAAACAAACTACATCGGCACATCATAGCTCTCGAAGCACGGGTCACAAACCTCGAACAAGAGAACACAGCACTCAAGGAGGAGGTGAGTGCATTGAAAGTGGAAATGGTAGCCATCAAGAATGCTGAGAAGGAAGAAGGGGAGATCAATGACAACACTCTCACGGCCATCAAAGAAGAGATCTCCAAGGAGATCACCAAGGACATGGAGGGAAAGCTCGAAGCCAAGCAATCAGGATGGGTCGAGGTGGTGAAGAAGAACATCCGAAAAGAAGTGAGGGAGGAGACTCAAAGGGAAGAACACCAAATCATTCACACCACCATTGAGGAGGAGAAGATGAGGCATGCTCGCCGCCTCAACATTCGAGTCACAGGTATAGCCGAGACACCCGACTCCACCCCCGAGAAAGATGGACAGCTTCTATGCATGAAGCTCGGCTACAAGGAAGAGCACCCTCTCCCCTTCACCAAAGCGTGGAGAGCCGGGAAAGACTCAACACGCAAGCGAGCCCTCATCCTGCAGTTTGCAGGAGAGATGGAGAGGGTCACCTTCATGAGGAAGAGGGTCGTACTACGGGGTTTAGAGGGAGCTCCTATTTTCTTGGATGATGATCTCACGAGGATGCAGCTTGAGCATAGGAGAACTTGCATGCCACGAGTCTTACACGCGAGGAGAGAAGGCAAGAAGGCCTTCTATCGAGATGGTCGGGTCATCATTGATGGCCGGCCCATGGATTAGTGGTTTGGGGTCTATGGGACACAGACCAGGCCACTGACAGAGATACACATGGCAGTATGGAACTGTAATGGTTCACTATGGGTGCAGCCTGGACGACTGGAGCATGTTATGGTGGGGAGAGACATCATACTTCTGACAGAGACACATCAGAGCCCAGAGAGAGGGCTACCTCGAGTAGAGGGATTCCAGTGGGAGTCAGCATACAGGAGGACCACACGCCAGGGTACCTCGAGAGGGTCGGGGGGAGTAGCAGTCCTATTCAGACGGGAGTTACAGGGGAGACTGAGAGTGGTAGCACAGGATCCAGAGGCTAGATACATGTGGATCAGCTTACAGCTCTCACAAGACAGGGTTATATACATAGCTTTATGTTACTTTTCTCCATCAGGATCCTCCTATGTCATTACAGAGGACATGCCACAGGAGGAGGAGACAGGAGCCTCGCCATACACTTGTCTGTCAGAGGAGATTATGCATTATTCTACACTAGGGGAAGTATTTCTTACGGGCGACTTCAATGCCCACACAGAGCAGACAGTGTGAGGTGTATGACTATGATGACATGGAGATCCTCCACCCTGTGGATCCAGAGGAGATAGGGGCTAGTCGGGCATCAGAGGACACTGGACCAGATAGAGGACATTATGGGGACCACTTACTAGAGTTGGGAGCCAGGCATCGTCTCGTTATTTATAACGGGATGCTACAGTGGCCGGGATCAAGAGGGCTGACATGCTTTCCACATGGGGGTCATACACGGACCGGAGGCACGGTGGTAGACTACATTATGGGGTCTTTGGAGGCATCACAGCTTGTCACCTCATTCTCCATTCCACCTCGTCCTATTGGGGCAGATCATACATACTTGGCATTTTCACTAGCCGGATCACCAGTATCACCAGCCCCCCACATACCGACGCCACACACTACCATCTACTTCACACATGACATGGCAGACATATACACTGGCATAGTAGAGGATGGGCTCCTACTCATGGATCCCCTGGCACCTATGGATACCATTACAGCCCAGCTCGCATCACTCCTACACACGGCTGCATTACAGAGCTTCCCACATCGTGTACACTCAGGAGAGCCTGCGAGACCTGGGACTATGCCCCAGAAGAGATGGTATGATGACGAGTGCAGAGCCCTATACTCACGGCTGCGCATACAGAGAGCCTTGGGAGCCATCACAGAGCAGGAGTCGAGGAGAGAGATGAGGAGACTTACTCACCGCAAAAGGCGGGCCTTCGCAGAGATACAGGAGCTAGAGATCTTTCATTTCTTCATGAGTAGAGATAGCCCTGTCTCATGGCGGCACTTTAGAGAGCCCCGGACCCCGACACCTATTGCAGACCCACAGACATGGCACACATATGCAGAGGGACTATACCATGCCCCATAGCAGCCACCTATACCTCAGCCACAGGAGCCTCGACCTACCACAGCTAGCTTCTTTACCCACTCGATGGTACAGGAAGCTATCCGCCGCCTACAGCATGGACGGGCCGCCGACCATATGGGCCTGCAGGGTGAGCATCTCATATATGCAGTAGATTCTTTAGCTCCTTTTCTTGCACACCTGTTTAACATGGCACTAGCAGTGGGTTTGCCTGCAGAGTGGACGATGCATACCATTGTGCCGATTCACAAAACACGGGATATGCTCGATCCGAGCAACTACAGGACGGTTATGGTTGGCCACGTGCTGGCCAAACTGTATGGTGCAGTGCTGGAGCAGGAGCTTAGCTTATATGCTGAGCGAGCAGGTTTACGCTCATCAGGGCAGGCAGGCTTCAGGAGAGCTTTCTCTACCACCGACCATGTATTCACTTTGAGATGTATGATTGATCAGGCCAGAGTGAGGAAGAGAAAGCTCTTTTGCTGCTTCGTGGATTTCCGCAAGGCATTTGACACAGTACCACGAGAGAGGCTCTTTCAGCGCCTGCAGTCTCTTGGCATACCAGCAGATATGACATGGGGCATCTATGCATTATATGAGCAGGTTTTTGGGCGAGTCAGATGTCCAGGAGGCATGTCCGAGACTATTGCTAGCACCATTGGTGTGAAGCAGGGATGCCCACTTTCCCCCACGCTATTTGGGTTATACATTGATGAGGTGGCTGACTTCATTACACGGGGAGGCGGAGATGGAGTTGATTTAGCAGGTACCTCAGTACATATTATGCTCTATGCTGATGATATTGTATTAGTGTCTGAGTCTCCAGGTGGTCTACAGCAGCATTTACATGCACTCCATGATTTTTGCACACAGAGGGGTCTTACTGTGAACCTTGGGAAAACCAAGGTTATGGTCTTTCATACATCGAGACAAGGCAGGAGTCAGCTGACATTTACTCTCGCAGGATGCCACGTGGAGGTGGTGACATCATACGTGTACCTAGGGGTTACCTTCTCTGCAGCAGCCACACGCTTCACCATGGGTTCAGCAGCCAGAGCTAGATTGACACGGGGATATGCAGCATTGGCTATGCTAGAGAGACAATGCCACCAGGCGCATTTTCAGGAGCCCCGGACGAAGGGGTGGCTATTTGACACATTAGTCACACCGGCATTGATGTATGGAGCAGCGGTATGGGCGCCAGGCCTTGCTACCCATTGGTGGACACAGATAGAGAGACCACAGGCCCTCATGATGGCATGCATGATACGCAGCAAACCGTCAGTACCTCATGACATTATCCGAGCAGAGTTTGCTGCGCCTCCTATGATGGTAGAGGCCATATTTCAGACTATATGCCTGCTAGACAGATTCAGAGAGATGCCACAGGACAGATTGTCATACAGAGCTTTTGAGGCATCTAGACAGCTGGCTGAGGCAGGAGACAGAGGATCATGGTATGCACAGGTCACACATTGGTTCTCACAGCATGGCCTAGACATGGATCATCTACCACCATTCCAGTATGATAGGGATGCACCACATATCCGTCTCTCTCATAGTGAGAGGAACAGAGTATTGAGACAGGATCTATGGCAGCTCTATACACGAGAGACATGGATATCGCCTACACAGCCTCTTCCACCGAAGATGCTATACTACAGAGATCACTTCATGAGTATCACTGATGATGGATTTATAGAGAGGCCTAGATACATGGAGGGCTTTTTATCACACGGCTCCCGAGTGGCTATTGGTCAACTCAGAGTTTCATCACACCGATTGGAGATTGAGACTGGCAGAGCAGCACGGATCCCCCGAGAGGAGAGGGTATGCAGATTGTGCAGAGAGGCGGTGGAGAGTGAGGAGCATTATGTATGCAGATGCAGAGCATATACAGCCATCAGAGAGAGATATCCCATTCTATTCAGAGAGCCACGTTCCCTACGCCAGATCTTTGAGGCAGCAGACCAGCGCATACTGGGGAGATACATTCTAGACATACAGCGCCACAGAGAGACATTATTACAGGCTCAGACAGCTCCAGAGGGGGGGAGACAGACACAGATTACTGCATTTTTTCAGAGATCCATCCCCCTCCCAGCCCCTACACGGCAGGGAATTACTCTCCAGAGAGCAGAGACACTTAGAGCCCGCAGGAGACAGAGGGCACCTGGCTTTCGGACACCACGCCTATACCAGAGAGAGATGACAGAGATCAGAGCTCAGTTTCACAGAGAGGGTGCGGAGCGACTGGCTCGCTTCAGAGCACACCCAGGCATGTTCTTCAGGGAGCTGTGGACACCCCCTTCACTGATGTATACCATTCTATACCCCCACTATGGTACAGGATGGAGCTAGCTAGGTTGCATATCATGATTGTATACTCCATGCATATAGCTTTGCATTTTTCTCCTAGTAGTAGAGCTCCATCCCCCGCACACCCAGATTCAGCTTTTTTTTGTTCAGTACTTTTTCATTTTGTTGGGATGACAGAGGATACCCCATACAGGTACTCCGATTTGTCTCATAGGCCGAGTTCGGTCTTTTGGAAGACGTTAATAAAATCTTTCTTTCTTTCTTTCTTTCCATCATCTCCATCACCATCCACATTTCCATCTCTGTATCCATCTACATCTCCATCTCCATTTGCTAGGTACAAATGGCTCTACGGGACATCACCAACAAGCAATCAAAGTCTCGCTTGCACGTGGACTTAGACGAGGAGTATGCCACAATGCGAAGTAATCCAACGAAGGGATGTATTCCTACTGAGGTGCTACGACTTCAAGGTGCAAAAGCCATTGATCTTTGGACTGATGGAAGCATTTATCCCCTTGATCCACAGACTGGTGCACCTCCCCCTTTTCGTAATATCACGCAGGTCGTACGCTTCTTGGGTGATGGTTATAATGGTTTCTTAGGGTACTGTCATCAGAGGCTCTATTCTTTGTACTTGCAGGAACTCTCAAATCAAAATCACCTTAGGAAGCTTCTAAAATTATGCAAGGCAGAAAAGGACGAATGTGCGTCAACTTTCATGGCCACAAAGGAACATATGCTGGCTCGAGTCAAGGATCTAGAGAAGGAGAATGCAGAGCAGAAGATGATGCTTGATGAAGGTGTGGAAAGCAGGGATCGAGCTATAAAGAACTATCTCCGTCTTCGAAACTCAACTCGGAACCTTCGCCGACGTGTCGATCATTTCACTCACCTCCCCGTGGGATATAATGCAAGGCAATGAAAGCGCAAGCCTCTGAGTCTTCTTTCCAAAGATGGGGGGGCTCGCAAGCGACGTGTGCGTCAAACAAGGTAATCACAGCTTCAAAACTAGCATTACATTCCTTTTTCATATAGTTATGTCATTGACTCTAAACTATGTGATGTCCAGGGAATGTGCTAAAGCAATATTAGGTTGTTCCAATACTGAGGAGTCTATCCTTGAGCACATTATTCCAGAGCAGAAAGTAATCAATATGATAACCAATCCAGTAAATGGTGCGTTGCATGACAGGATTCAAAAGTATTTTCTCAAGGAATTCGAGCAGATTGTCAGTCCCGTTATGCTCACTATGTGCGACATAGCAGGTATCAGTGATAAGGGATACAGGGCTTTGTATACTTGCATCACAGCACATCTACGAGGCAAAGGAATGACACGATCTATACTTCCAATACCATACAATATAGTTATGGCAAGGAAGTCAACAAACAACAATATTGCCGACTTGCTAGGCAGCTACAGATAGGTGGATGGTAGCATGCCAATGTCAAATTCAAAAGATTTTGCTTACAACAAGTTTAACAATGTTTACGTCGAGGTGGAGGCGCTTCAACGAGCTATGATTCAGTTTTATGATATGACATTAGAGGAGACGGATGGAAAGGCTATATTTGTCCTCAAATTGGATGAATGTCAGGTTGTAAAGGGCCAAAGGGTGGAACGTATAAGTCTGACACTCATGAGCAGGGCATTGAAGCGAAAGAGCTTAGACGACGAAGATGAAACAGGTGATGCGGAGAATAACTTGCACACAAAGCGACGCAAGCAAGATTACTTTGGAGTGCAGTCTGAGAAGAACATATGGTGGCAGGCGGCATGGACCCTTCTGCACGAGGACCATGACAGTCTGAGGTGGTACTTCACCCGTACAGGTATTCAAGGAGTGATACACAAGCAATCAAATGGTGAAGTCTTGCATGTGCCTGGCACTGGTCACTTTGAAATAGAGTGGCACCTTGGTGGTGATCTCAAGACCCTCAAATGCATGTTGGGAACTAAAAGCGGTGCTAACACTTTGTTTCCATGCATCTTTTGTTGTCATCCAAGGATGCCAAGTGTCGCAGTGGGGAAGGCAAAACAAGCAACCAAGGTGAAAGGTCGTAATAAGTAGGCAAGTGCAAAGGGCTCAAATCAATTACAAAAAGGGAAGGGTATGCACGTCTGGCTCAATGGAATTATGAGCTGCAATCAAAGCAAGGCACCATCTTGCGCAGAGGAGGATGCTACTTGGAACCCTATTCTTTCAATTCCTCTGTCGCGAGTACATGTGTGTACCTTGCACGCAAGGCTTAGAATTCTGGACAAATTGTTTATGCTCCACATCAATTATGCTTGGAACATGGAGCCAGAGTCACGGCGAGAACAGGGCATCCAAGAGCTTGAAGTTGTTTTATCATCTGTGGGGCTTCATGCAGGTGCTGTCACCCTCTCTAAGGATCGCAAAAACCCATCAAGAAAAAAATTGAGCGCTCTAAAAGCTCTGATCCCGAACAACCAGTATATAGTAGCTTGCCGATTACAAAGTGGTGCGCCTCAAAGGTTCCAAAAAGGGCCTCTAAAGGCTCCCATTCCACAAATGTCGACGGAAAGATGTCTGCACAGAACATTACAAGAACACACTTGAAAAAATCAAGCTTCCGTAACATGAAATGATATTAGCATGTCTCAGTGCAGCCCATAAAGCAAGAAGCACAAATAAAACTTACAATTTGCAGGAAAGCGTTTGTGATTGGCATTGTCAACACGGAGTTGCGATGCCTTGTAGACGTGTTGGATCATCACCTCCTTGCTTCCGTCAGCCCCCTGCTTGAGATCCACTATGCGACCCTTCCAATGGTATGACTTTAACCCTATGTATGACTTTAACCCTATGTATCTGCGAGAGACTTTGTGGGCTCCCCTTGTGCTTGGACTCATCGTCACCCACATTCCTTTTTCAAAGGTGCTTGTAACCCACAAGCCAGTGTCGTCTTGTTCGTTGCTGCTGCTAAAGGACTCCACCCTTGAACGAGGTCGGCGACCCATTGTGCTTGGCTAACCAGTTAAGCTAAATGCTATGAAGTTGTAGGTGTGTGAGAAGATCTCTGCAACCTAATGCTAGCAGAGCATATGAGCTGGCAAGAGGAGTGAAGAATGTGTATAAGCTAGCAAGAGGAGAGTGAAGAATGTGTGCAAGCAAGAGAGGATGGACTTGATGGGAAAAAAAGTGGACTGTTTTCCAATCTTTCCATAGCCAAGAAGATCTCTGCAACCTAATGCTAGCAGAGCATATAAGCTGGCAAGAGGAGTCAAGAATGTGTATAAGCTAGCAAGAGGAGAGTGAAGAATGTGTGCAAGCAAGAGAGGATGGACTTGATGGGGGAAAAAGTGGACTGTTTTCCAAGCTTTCCATAGCCAAGAAGGCACAGAAAGATAGATCTAACTTTAGGAGGGAAGGGGAAGGCAGAATGGGGAGGGAGGAGGCCAAAAAAAGACTCTTTTAGTTAGAGAGAGACTCAAAACCGAATTGCTAGTTTTAGAGAGAGGAAGAGGGAGTGGGGAGAGGAAAAAGTAGCTTTAAATGAGGAATAATGATGGGGGGCATTTTTGGCCCTAGCCCACTTTTTGAGGTGGGGTCATTTATGCCAGTTTGAGCTATCTTTATTAAAAAAGGTGGGAAATTTGATTTTATTGAAAGATTTTACATTTTTCAGTCCAATTTCTTTAAAAAAAATGGTATGATTCAAGTTTGACCCCTACATATTAGGGGCAGGGAAACCCAACATTTTTCTCCACATGGCCTTCTCCCATTGCACCACTTCTTAATGACTGTCATTAGGCTTGGGACAAATTAAAGGGCCCAAGAAGACCCCAAACAAGTCCTAATGTTGTAGATAAAAATAGAGGAAAGAGAGGATAAAAAGATACGAAAGAGAGGAAAGATAAGAAAGCACTTACCTCTTTTTAGTGACGTTGAAAGAGAAGATTAGAAGACATGTAAAACCAACAAAAGGGTGAGAAATGGATTAGTAATGCATACATACAAAAGCTTTATGCTGCTGTACAAGCTATGCTAAAGCTTATGCATAAAGCATGTGTGAGGCCTTATGCATACAGCTATGCTGAGGCCTTATGCATACAACTATGCATGAGGCCTTATGTGCATAAAGCTTATGCACAAGGCTTATGCATAAAGCATGCATTAGGCCTTATGCTAAAAGCATGCATTAGGCCTTATGCTAAAAGCATGCATGAGGTCTTATGAATAAAGCCTATGCATAAAGCTATGCATGAGGCCTTATGCATAAAGCTATGCATGAGGCTTATGCATAAAGCACTATACAAGCCACGTTAACCTAAACTAAAGTGTAGGGTGGCAATATGCATTAAGTATGCATGCATATATCTTAATGCATGCATAGATTAAGCTCTATGCATGCTTTAAGCTCTATACATCGAGCTTAATGCATGCATAGATGTCTATGCATAGATCTCTATGCATTATGAATGCATGCATAGAGCTTAATCTTTGCATTAATCTCTAATAATAGAGCTTAATGTATAGATTAAGCTCTATGATTAGAACTCTATCCATAGATTAAGCCTTATGCATAGAGGACCTACAAAACAGAACCTCCTCTTTTTGGTAGATAAAATTATTTGAAAGAGAGGATAAAAAGATAGGAAAGAGAGGAAAGCACTTACCTCTTTTTGATGCTGTTGAAAGAGAAGATTAGAAGATCTACAAAACCAACAAAAGGGTGAGGAAAGGATTAGTAATGCATACATGCCAAAGCCCTAAAAGAGCCTGATGCATACATACAAAATCGAAGAGTTTAAGCTCTTTTCATGCATTAAGCTCTATGCATAGAGCTTAATGCATACATAGAGTTGTATGCATAGATACAAAAGCTTATGCAAGCTATGCTAAAGCTTATGCAAACTATGCTAAAGCTTATGCAAACTACGCCACTATGCAAGCCTTATACAAACACCACTATGCAAGCCTTATGCAAGCTATGCCACTATGCAAGCCTTATGCAAACTACGTCACTATGCAAGCCTTATGCAAGCTTTGCTAAAGCTTATGCATAAAGAATGCATGAGGCCTTATGCATAAAGCTTTGCTAAAGCTTATGCATAAAGAATGGATGAGGCCTTATGCATAAAGCTTTGAGCAAAGTGCTTTATGCATGAGGCCTTATGCATAATAAATATTTAAGCATAATGCTTTATGCATGAGGCCTTATGCATAAAGCATATGCATAAGGCTTATGCATAAAGCATATGCATAAGACCTTATGCATAAGACCTTATGCATAAAGCACTATGCATAAGACCTTAAGCATAAAACTATGCATGATGCCTTATGCACAAAGCATGCATGAGGCCTTATGCATAAAACCTATACATAAAGCTATGCATGAGGCCTTATGCATAAAGCTATGCATGAGGACTTATGCATAAAGCATTATACATAAAGATTATGCGCAAAGCTACAAAACAAATCCCTTGCACCCCAAGGGTGCAATAATAATAGAGGAAAGAGAGGAAAGATAGGAAAGCACTTACCTCTTTTTTGTTATGTTGAAAGAGAGGATTAGAGAACCTACAAAACTAATAAAAGGGTGAGGAAAATATTAGTAATTCATACATACAAAAGCTTAGGCAAGCTATGCCTAAGCTATGCGAGCCGTATGCAAACTACGCCACTATGCAAGCCTTATATGCAAGTTATGTTAAAGCTTATGCATAAAGTATGCATGAGGTCTTATGCATAAAGCATTATGCACAAGGCTTATGCATAAAGCATGCATGAGGCCTTATCCATAAAGCTATGCATGAGGCTTATGCATAAAGCACTATTCAAGCCACACTAGCCTACTAAACCATTCGGTGGCACTATGCATTAAGCATGCATGCATAGAGCTTAATGCATGCATAGAGGTCTATGCATAAAGCTTAATCTATGCATAGATCTCTCTGCATTATGAATGCATGCATAGAGCTTAATCTATGCATTAAGCTCTATGAATAGATCTTAATACAAAGATTAAGCTCTATGACTAGAGTTTAATCTATGCATTAAGCTCTATGAATAGATCTTAATACATAGATTAAGCACTATGATTAGAGCTCTATCCATAGATTAAGCTCCATGCATATAGGACCTACAAAATAAAACCACTCTTTTTGGTAGGTAAAAAGAGAGGAAACAAAGGATAAAAAGATAGGAAAGAGAAGAAAGATAGGAAAGCACTACCTCTTTTTGGTGATGTTGAAAGAGAAGATTAGAACATCTACAAAACCAATAAAAGGATAAGGAAAGGATAAGTAATACATACATACAAAAGTGCTAAGAAATTAATTCATACATATACAATCAAAAAGATTAAGCTCTATTCATGCATAGAGCTTAATGAATGCACAAAGCTCTATACATAGAGCTTAATCTATGCATAGATCTCTATGCATTTTGCATGCATAGAGCTTAATCTATGCATAGATCTCTATGCATTTTGCATGCATGCATGCATAGAGCTTAATCTATACATTAAGCTCTACGAATAGAGCTTAATGCATAGATTAAGCTCTATGATTAGAGCTCTATTCATAGATTAAGATCTATGATTAGAGCTCTATTCAAAGATTAAGATCTATGATTAGCGCTATTTTTATAGATTAAGATCTATGAATAGAGGACCTGCAGAATAAAATCCCTCCTTTCGATAGATAAAAATAGAGGAAAGAGAGGATATAAATATAGGAAAGAGATGAAAGATAATAAAGCACTTACCTCTTTTTAGTGATGGTGAAAGAGAAGAATAGAAGACCTATAAAACCAACAAAAGGGTGAGGAATGGATTAGTAATGCATACAAAAGCTTTATGCTACTATGCAAGCTATGCTAAAGCTTATGCACATAAAGAATGTGTGAGGCCTTATGCATAAAGCTTATGCACAAGGCTTATGCATAAAGCATGCATGAGGCCTTATGCATAAAGCCTATGCGTAAAGCTATGCATAAGGCCTTATGCATAAAGCTTATGCGCACAAGGCTTATGCATAAAGCATGCATGAGGCCTTATGCATAAAGCATGCATGAGACCTTATGCATAAAGCCTATGCGTAAAGCTATACATGAGACCTTATGCATAAAGCTATGCTTGAGGCTTATGCATAAAGCACTATACAAGCCATCTAGCAGCCTAAACTAAATCGTACCCCGGAAATATGCATTAAGTATGCATGCATAGATTAAGCTCTATACATAGAGATAGCTTAATGCATGCATAGAGCTTAATCTATGCATAGATGTGTACGCATAGAGCTTAATCTATGTATAGATCTCTATGCATTATGAATACATGCATAGAGCTTAATCTATGCATTAAGCTCTAATAGAGCTTAATGTACAGATTAAGATCTATGATTAGAACTCTATACATAGATTAAGCTCTATGCATAGAGGACCTACAAAACAGTACCCCTTTTTTTGGCAGATAAAAATAGAGAAAAGAGAATATAAAATGATAGGAAAGAGAGGAAAGCACTTACCTCTTTTTGGTGATGTTAAAAGATAAGATTATAAGACCTACAAAACCAACAAAAGGATGAGGAAAGGATTAGTAATGCACACATACCAAAGCCTTACGAAGCTAATGCATACATACAAAATCTAAAAGTTAAGCTCTTTTCATGCATTAAGCTCTATGCATAGTGCTTAATGCATACATAGAGCTCTATGCATAGATACCAACGCTTATACAAGCTATGCTAAAGCTTATGCAAGCTATGTTGCTATGCAAGCCTTAAGTAAACTACGCCGCTATGCAAGCCCCTTATGCAAGCTATGCTAAAGCTTATGCAGAAAGAATGCATGAGGCCTTATGTATAAAGCTATAAGCAAATTGCTTTATGAATGAGGCCTTATGCATAATAAATATTTAAGCATAATGCTTTATGCATGAGGACTTATGCATAAAGCATATGTATAAGACTTATGCATAAAGCACTATGCATAATGCTTTATGCATGAGGACTTATGCATAAAGCATATGTATAAGACTTATGCATAAAGCACTATGCATAAGACCTTAAGCATAAAACTATGCATGAGGCCTTATGCACAAAGCATGGAGGACTTATGCGTAAAGCCTATACATAAAGCTATGCATGAGGCCTTATGCATAAAGCTATGCAAGAGGCCTTATGCATAAAGCATTATACATAAAGATTATGCACAAAGCTACAAAACAAATCCCTTCCATCCAAGGGTGCAATAACAGTAGAGGAACAAGAGGAAAGATAGAAAAGCTCTTGCCTCTTTTTTGTGATGTTGAAAGAGAGGATTAGAGGACCTACAAAACCAATAAAAGGGTGACGAAAAGATTAGTTATGTATACATACAAAAGCTTATGCAAGCTATGCCACTATGCAAGCCATATGCAAACTATGCTGCTATACAAGCCCTATGCAAGTTATCCTAAAGCTTATGCATAAAGCATGCAAGCCATATGCAAACTATGCTGCTATGCAAGCCCTATGCTGCTATGCAAGCCCTATGCAAGTTATCCTAAAGCTTATGCATAAAGCATGCATGAGGTCTAATGCATAAAGCTATGCATGAGGCCTTATGCATAAAGCTTATGCATAAGGCTTATGCATAAAGCATGCATGAGGCCTTATCCCAATAAAGCTATGGATGAGGCCTTATGCATAAACCACTATTCAAGCCACACTAGCTTACTGAACCGTTCCCTTACACTATGCATTAAGCATGCATACATAGAGCTTAATGCATGCATAGATTAAGCTCTATGCATAGAGTTTAATGCATGCATAGATTAAGCTCTATGCATAGAGCTTAATGCATGCATAGAGGTCTATACATAAAGCTTAATCTATGCATAGATCTCTATGCATTATGAATGCATAGATCTATGCATTAAGCATCATTAGGACCAAAAACGTCTCAAAATGGGTTGTGTAAGGAATTTTGCTAACTTGCTAATTAGTAGAATGTTGACGGTCAAAACGGCTCCAAATTTGGCCGTTTTGGATATTTAAAGCGTATCTATGTGATTGAACACGTATCTAAGTACATATTTTAAAATCTAAAAAAATATATCCTTTTCATGCTACTCTTTAATGGCTCATCTCGAAATTTGTCCTCTTTTAGTGACTTCGCGGCAAATACTCATTCATTCTCCAAAAAATTTCACTCCTTTCCTTCTCTAAGAATTTCACAAGCTACATCTCATTCTCATTCTTTTGCGTCTCTCATGTTCTAATAGCTCTGCTAATATTTTTAGCTCTGTTAGTAATGAGTGATACATCTAATCGTAATTTTCATTTGAATATTAAGCTCAACCAAGAGTATGCAACTACCATGGAAACCCATTTGAGAGAGCAAGGCTTTACATTTTTCTATGCACTCATTTGCAAGTTTAGTCCGCTTAATAGAATATGCATAGTCCAGATGAAGTCGGAGCAATTTGTCCAAGATTCTTATCTCTGCATGCAATGTACATATATGCACATTTTTCAAATGTATTGGTAGAATTGGATCCCAAATTTTAACAGAAGTTGGATAATCGACAACATTCACATTATTTCTGGATGGTGGTTTTTCAATCTCATTTTCTGCAAGCCATTCTCTTGTCCCTGTGCTTGCCATGCAATAAAGACATGGATATTTGGTATTTGCTCCTCCACATACACCAAACATACACTTCAACGCCTTAAGGTCGGCACTCAAATGCCATTCCACAATGAAATCACCTATGTCGTCTACATGAAGGTGTTCACCTGCATTTTGGCTCTGAATAACTGAAGGAATGTCTGTTTGTGAGAAGAGCCACTTTAATGTTTCATGACTCTCTACTGGCACATGAGCTGATCCAATCCACCATAGCTCCATTTTTTATTGAGTTTTGTGGTATGGAGAATCAAGCTTACCTTGACTATAGTCCAATGCTTTATTCATTAGGGATATAGATATTCTTTCCATTTTTTGACATTTTTGGATTTGAGCTTCATCTATTTTTATAACAAATACAAGTTTTCCTTCACAATATATTTCTCGAATGTTGTAATATCTCACCATAAAAGATTGGACTTTTCTAATGTTCATCCAAATATTATTATAAACGTTGTATTCAAAAGACGATTTTTTTTTTGTCTCTCATATGGCATTGTTCCCTCAATATAGAAATACTCTCCGAAATGTTTAAAAATTTCCTCATTTCACAGAGTTCTATATTTTCCAACATTGTGAGGTCTAGGCAACCCAAAAGCTTTGATTTTGTAATACTTAAGGACCCTAAACTAGATTTTAGAGATGGCTCTGTATCCCTTTCTACTCACTCCCACTGTGTCACAAACTTCTTGCATTTGGAAAGGCTGGACCAATAAGTCCATATCTTTTAGTAGATGTTGAAAGACTAGTTTTTTTTTAGTTTGATTTTCAAGAAGTTTCAAAAGTTTCAAGATATCCGACCTATTCATAAGCTCATTCAAAAATCTTACCCTTTCCTGAGCATTAGACATGTCAAATCCTAGAAGGGTAGTAACATAATCTCTTACAAGTTTTAACCTTTTTTTCCTTTGTCCAGATCTCTCTGTCAAAGTTAACTACATCTCGTATTCGTTTTACTCATGCTCTTAACCCTATTGGAGTTTCTTTTAAGGTTTTCAAATGATAATTTTCTTGTTTCAAAGACACTATTTTGTTTTCAAGTTCTATAATTTTTGTTGCATTCAAAGATAAAGTATTTTGAAGATATGTAATATATTCTACATGTGATTGAGATAGTCTTAAACTATAACCAAGTAATCTTAAAAAAGATCATGTTCTTTCTAGAGGTACATGTGATATTCTGCAAGATGTTTCAATGGGAGGAGCAAAAGCAAGAAGATTTTTGAGCAACCATGACACCAAACAAGTCAATGCATTGTGGAACTGCTGGAAACATCTATGTGTCATCACCACAAATGTCAAAAGTAGACCAGATGTAGCCAACAAACGTATGGAAGTTTGAAAAAAACTTGACGATTTTTTCAAAGTCCTAAGACAACAAGTTGGTTCAAATACTTATGCAAATGATTTCAAAAAAGCAATAAAGATTTTAATTAAAGCTATCATAGATGCCTGGGGAGAAAAAGACATAACTTATTACTTGGTGAGTGTTCAGACTTATCAAAACAATTAAAATTAAAGTGTAATTTCTTAAATTTACTAACAAAGAATTGTCTTTGTAGCATATTCTTTACTTGCATGGACCATATTTTGCTGCAGGACCCCTTGCAACATGGAACACACAAGGAATGGAAAAGTCTCACTATCAAGCGAGAAGTTCCTTTTTCAGATGTACCAGAAGAGGAGGTGGTCAAAGAAGAAGCAATGCACTTAAAGAATTATTCAATTGGTTCTATAGGAGGCAATTACAAAGGATGAGATCAAAGAACCACCAATCTGAAACTACACAAACACCTCAAGATAGAGACTAATGATTTACTAACACATTTGTACCTCTTACAAAATATTTGCTGAATTATTACTAGTCCTTGCAAAATATTGTGTGTACATTAGTTTTTTATTCTCTTGGGACTATTTGGCATGTCACCTCTGTATCTCAAAAATTTTCTCCTTCTATAACCTCCAAGAAGATTGATATCTGACTCCTCAGCTGGCAGCTGCATAGCTAGAGTAGCAAAGAAAGTATCCTGCTCTTGAGGCATTGAAACTTGCAGCATATCCAAAGATTCTAAGAGCAGCAACTCTCTCTAAAAGCAAGACCTTGTTAGCATTTTTTTGAAGAGGAGTGTATCCCATGAACCTTGACAACACCTTCAAGGCAAATATTAGCAACTCAGCATCTTCAGAGAAGTTCATGTGGAATGCACAGAACACAGCCTTATCCAATGTAGGTAAGTAGTACATGAGAGCAGATGAAGGCCTTCTTGACCTAGTCTCTGTAGCTTTCACTCTACTGCCTTTACCTCTTTCTAGAAAATCATCCTTATCAAGCAATTCAATCAGCAAGACAAAAACCTCACTTTAAAAAAATTACAATCACAATAACATTTTACAAAAGATTAAATGGAAACTACCTTCTGCAACTCATCCTCAATAACTACTTTGTCTTTCATCAAGTTGCATGAGCCAACCCTTTCCACTTTATCAGAATCTGCCTGAAGCTTGAAATCTCTACCAAAAGACTCTACACCTAACTCAATAAGCCTGTTCTCAAAATCCTCATCTCTAAGGGAAGGTTTCTCCTCATCCACTCTTTTAAGACACAAGGCAAGAGCATCAGGAGCAAGGATAAAAGAGTAGTCAGATGTTTGCAAATCAAGTGCCAAAAACTCTTCCTGTGACTCTACTTCTGTATCAATAAAGTCTTTGGTCACCTCACAAGCTTCTGAAATTGCTGCAATACAGTAGTCTTCCCTGATATTGAAGAGACATTGAAGATAGGACAAAGGAATAAAATCTTTCTCATTGATATAGAAGAAAGAAAGGCTTGGAACAGTTACAGAGGATTCAGATATGCTTGCTTCCTCTGAGGGCTCAGTAACATTAAAAGCCCTAAATTCAGCAACATCAAGATTGGCACTTTCTTTCTCCTCACAGCTTGAACATCAATTTCTTTCTCCTCAGCTTGAACATCAATTTCTTCCTCTTCTAAAATCTCACTTTTCTCTAGCTTTGAGACTGTGGTGACATTTAAGTTTTCTTCCTCCTTCTCTGCATCAATTTCTGATTGTTGCTCTTTATCTTGTATTTCTGCTCTCAAAAATAGAAAGAAAAGAAAAGAGACATCCTTGGGGACAAGGTTACAAAGCTTTTTATGAATTGGACAAGAAATGGATGAAGGGCATGTGAAAGAGATTCTATTTGAAAATCTACTGAACCTCTTTGTAACTTTGGCTTTCTCCACTGACAGCTGAGTAAAATCAGTAAGGTGACAAAAATCATTGTCTCCGATATGAAAACAATGAGCTTCAATTGTTTGTACTCCTCTTCAAGAATGTCCTTAAGCTTCATCAAAACATCTGAAAGGAGAAACCTTGGATTGAATATCTCCACTGCATCTATGTATACCTTCATATCATGACAATCTTGCAAAATAGCATTCAAGAGTCTTTCACTTGGGCTTTCTTCAACAAGTTCATGTCGTCCCTCAATACTTTTACTCATTATGATATTTTAGAAAAACGCTTGAATAAATCTCAAGAAGGCTAAGAAGTCTTGATATGAAAGAGCCCGAACAAAGCGAAAATAAGTGGTCCAAAAGTTTTGAAATGCTTCTATCGCTTGGTGCTGGCTTTGGCAATTTAAAGGTTCGAAAAAAAAAACAGAGGGTTTTGCAAAATATAACACAGCTTGACTAAGCGAAAATAAGTGGTCCAAAATTTTAGAAAAAAATTGAGAGAGTTTTGAGAAAATTTGATGGAGCACGTGGAGCGTGGCAAAAACACCTTAAATAGTGACCGTTCGTGCCACGTGGTAAAAATGATTGCATGACACGTGTATCCAACAGTCCTATGTACGACCTATTCAAGGTATAAAAAGTTAATTTTCTTGAAAACATTTCTATTTTTCACCAACACGGTATCAAGCGAGATCACCCCTCCGAGTTTCTCGGAATTTTCTTTTACTCTTCTCACCCATATCAAGCGATAGACCTCATCCATATCAATCGAACCTCCTTCATCGCTTCGTTCCGAATCCTACCCTATCACTTGGACATACCCAATCAAGCTAGAACCAAGCGATTGCACATTTCCAATACTTTAGGAAGCCTTCAATCGCTTAGTTCTAGCTCCATTTGTCATTGCCCGAATCAAGCGATAGTGCTTATCCATCCACTTTGGATCCACCCAGTCGCTTCGTTCGGGATTTTTGCCCTATCACTTGGCCATTCCAAATCAAGTTAGAACCAAGTGATTGCCTATTTCCAATACTTCTGGAAGCCTTCAATCACTTAGTTCCATCTCTTTTTGTCATTGCTCGAATCAAGCGATAGTGCTTATCCAACAAATTTGGATGCGCCTCATTTCTTCGTTCGAGCCACTATGAGTTTTCTTTATCTCAACACACAAATCACTTCCATCGGGTCTCTTTTTTTTCTTTAACTTCAATGGCGAGAACAAAACTGACTGCAAGGAGAGTCTACCCCCCTTTGGAGACTAAAAAAGCTCAAGACAAACTAGGATCTTCCAAAAAGCCAATTAGCGATGAAAAACAAGAAAAGCCTCCTCCAGAGCCTCGTGCTAGGGCAACAGCAAGAAAGAGATTAAACTATCAGGTGAAGTCATTAAGAGAGATCAGAGCGGCACAGAAATCTACAAGTCTTCTCATCTCTCGACTGCCATTTATTCGAGTTATTAGGGACATATCAGAAAGGTTAGTTGGTAAAATGAGAAACACAAATCTTGATAAAGTCCGATGGGAGTCACAGGCCCTTATGTGTCTTCAAGAGGCTACTGAAGATTTTTTAATCGACTTTATGAATGATGGATACATTGTTGCTGCATTTGCTCATAGGATCACTCTTATGAGGAAAGATTTTGTGCTTGTGTTCAGACTTAGATACAAGTTTGACAAAGCTTTGGAACCCATTCCAAGTCAAGATATGAGGGCTTTTGAAATTCTTAATATTCCTCCAGCAAGACAACCCAAGCAATCAGTTGTTATTGAAGATATTTCTCATACTTATAGTACAAGAAAAGCTCAAGATATTAAAGAAGAAGTGGAGAAAGAGAGAGAGAAGGAGAAGATTACAGAGGATGCCATTCTTTCTCAGCAAGCTAAAATTTTTCATGCATCCAATTCAGAGCTTTATCAGAATGTAACAGGTCAAATGATAGTAGATGTCTCCATGCATGGAGAGGATGAGGTTTATTGTGATATTTCCCCTGAAGACACAAGTATACTTGTGAATCACAATATTGAGATATGTGACACAGTCCTCTTCATCTGTCTGAGATTTGTGTAGATTTCCTTTTGCTTTCTTGATGAATTTCTCAGATTCCATATTCTGTTGATATGTTTTGTTTATGTCTCCAGACGTCTTATGAGGGATCTTCCTGACTCAATGGCTATGCAAGCGACCATTCTTGATCCCCTTATTACACAATGCCTTTTCAATAGGCAAGGAGATCTTGCAAGTTTTCTCAAAAACTTTGATATGCTAACATGCAATTACATTGTATACCCTTATGTTGAAGTGTAAGACTCACACTCAATTATCTTTTGTCCATCATTACAATATTCACAACTAATTACAGTATTCATCTTATCACAGAGGCCATTGGAGTCTTATTATCTTCAATCTATTGGATAGAGATGTTATCTTTATGAATTCTTTAGCATCCATTCATGGGAGAAGTAAAATGTAAGAATCAACTTTACCATGGTTTATGTTCTAGAGCAATATTTTGTATGTTTTCAATTGTTTGGTTGACCCTCAATATTTTATGCTTGCAGTGCTGCCAAACTTATCTTGAGTTTTCTAGGTTCCACCTATGAAGACTACAAACTTGAAGATTTTAAGTACTACAATCAGGAAGTTCCTTTGCAGAAAGACTCAACATCTTGTGGATGGATGGTGCTTGCTAATGCTTGGAGATATCTTGAGTCAAGATTTAGAATGACAACACTTACTATAAGTTCATGTAATAATAGCATTGATTGATTTGGTCAATACATTTAGTGACTTTGTCATATTAAGAATTTTTCTTATTTTCTTTTGCCTTAGTTGCATGAATATACAGATTCTTGGGTAAGCTGGGTAAGGGAGAAGGCAGTGTCTATGGTTTTGAACAGATCTATCAACCCAGTTGATCTTGATTCTCCCTTTCCACCTAATAAAGGAGCCAAGGGTACAACTTTAAAGAAAAGAAAAAAGGATGAGAAGGAAAGCCATGTCAAGGATGGCTCATCCAAAAAGAAAAAGACCTCTACCAAAGAGAAGAAGAAAAGAAAGAAGAGCCCTACTAAGAGCAGATCTTCCAAGGGAAAAAGGAGCCATTCTAAAGAGAAGACCCATTCTAAGAGTCCTTAGGCTACAGAGAAGAGCCCTAGCCCTCTTGCTAAAGAGAAGAGCCCTACCCCTTCTGCTAAAGAGAAGACCCCTAGCCCTCCTGCCAAAGAGAAGAGCTCTTCACCAGCTCAAGAGAAGACTCCTATCAAAGAGAAGACCCCTGTCAAAGAGAAGAGCTCTTCACCAGCTCAAGAGAAGACTCCTATCAAAGAGAAGACCCCTAGCCCTCCTGCCAAAGAGAAGAGCTCTTCACCAGCTCAAGAGAAGACTCCTATCAAAGAGAAGACCCCTGTCAAAGAGAAAACCCCAAGCAAAGAGAAGACCCCTGTCAAAGAGAAGAGTGCTACTAAAGGTCTTCCGTTTCACTCACCAGTGAAATTTAAAATTCAGAAGCGTCGTTCATCCAACAAAGAAAGTAAGAGGACAAATGTTGGCTCTCCATTCAATTTCTTTTTCATGTTCCCCAAGAAGACTGCCAAGTCTCCAAAGCCAACCTCCAAAGAACCTTCTCCAAAACTAGACCCCACTGCCAAATCTCCCTCGCCAACACCTAAAGATCTCAGAGAAGAGCCCAACTTACCACCAGTTGAGGAATCCACTGCAAAGTCTTCCTTTCCAACACCTCAAGAGATTAAAACTTGAACCTCAATCAGCCAAATTTGATCGAAGCAAACAAAAGAGAGAAAGATTCTCTAAAGAACCAGGGTCATCCCATGCCAAAAGAAAAGTTGATTTTGTTGAGTGATTCCACAAATTGGCTTTTGTTTTGTTCATTTTGTCCATATGAACACACCCTTTTTGGGACAATATTCTGTACTTAAATTCAGTATCAATAATTTGATATTCAACTGTTAAACCTTGGTTTGTGTTGCAAACAATATGTTGACCATTTTTGTGAAGAAGTCAAGACGAAATTTAGCAAAATATATTGATTACATTATTGGAGAAATCCTTTTCAGCTTTACAAAATTGCCCTTGCAACAAGTGGCTCAAATACAACTCTTTTTGGGGAAAGACATGTGATGCATGAGGTTACACTCTCCATCCTTGTACTGACAACAATATCATCTACTTTGAATCTATATTCAAGTGATGTTTTGTCCAGAAACTCAAGCGACTCTCTTACATGTTGTAGTCTCTAGTTTGATGTTACTATGAGGTTCCTAGGATCTATGAATGGATGGACTATGATGTTAAATTCAAACTCTGGACAATTCTCTTCAAAATCCAAAGGGACCCAACTACCAAGCTTGCTTTTCCATCTCCTATAGTCATAGCCCAAAACTAGGATTGACGACATAGTTGGTATGATATAGACATAGAATTTGGGCTTACTCTACAATTGATATTGTCGCCAATATGAAAAGTTTCCTTGGTACTCCATTCTTCTCCAAGTAAAGTGTCCAAATCAGTCGCGTCGATAGTCTTCTATTAAGCCACATCATTCTTTTCCTCTCCAATTCCATTGTATTAAAACATGCCACAAAGACATGTATAGGCAAGAACCATTGAATTTTTATCCTTCTTGAAATCCTTCCAGGAGACATAGCTTTAAGAATATCATCTCTAATTTTGGATTTGAAGCTTGTTGTGGTATTTGGATCAGGAACTTCCCATTCTAGTGACATTAATGTGGGAATAGGTATATAATTCTCCATGAACACCTTCTCTTGATGGAACCCTGTATTCTGCAAAATACACAAATATATCCACTGATTTGTAAAATGAAGGTGGTTTGTCTGCATACATTACATCTACAATCCCCTTGTGAATTGCTTTGAATGTGCCACTTAAGCTCTCAACAGGCTGCCACTCCACAGCAGCTGTTGATGGAAAGATAACTGAAATTAAACAAACAACAAATATATCAGAAGGAGAAATATTGTGTTGTATCAAATAGATAAAGTTTTGTTAAATTACAGTAAGAATGGAGAATTGGATGTTCATCCAAGTTCAACACCATGTCTTTGGCCATGTAGATATGTTGAACTTTTGCAAGCCAGCCACATTGTCGATCACTTTGAAGGCAAGAACACGACCTTTCCAATGGGATTTCACTTCATTTCGCTTGGTTCTTTTCACCTTGTGGGCACCTTTGCAAGAGAGAAGCATTGTTACCCAATCATTCACACGAAAAGACATGGGTTTTCAAACACCATCCTCTCTGGTGTTATGAAAATCACAAGAAGTTATATTATGAGAAGGACGACGTGAGGATGCCATAGAAGCTCACAGATGAGAGAAAAATAGTGAGTCTTTTGAAAATCCAAAAAAAGGAGAATAAGCCATATGCCAAAATGGAGGGAAGGTGGAAAAGGGAATGAGCCACACCAAAATGGAGGGAAGGTGGAAAGTAGACGTTTGAAAAAATTTGGTGATTTGTCATTAATAGCGTTGTTTTCAGAGCCTGAAAAGAGAAGATTTCGTATCTTCCTGCTTGATTTTTTGAAATATAAAATGGAACAAGATGTCACTATTTTGGACCCAAACTTTAATGTTAGCCATCGTAAACATCTAAATTAAGCCGTTTTGGCCATTCGCCACTAAAATAGAACCGTTAAGAAGACATTTAGAGGAGACAAGAATGCCATACTTTTGTATACGTGTCAATTCACAATTAGACAATTTCTTAATCCTTAGATTAACAAACATCCCTTTTCTAGTCGTTTTTGACCCTAAGATTAAGATCTATTCATAGATTAAGATCTATGCATGGAGGACCTAAAAACAAAACCCCTCTTTTTGATAGATAAAGTAGAGGAAAGACATGATAAAAAGATAGAAAAGAGAGGAAAGATAGGATAGCACTTACCTCTTTTTAGTGATGTTGAAAGAGAAGATTAGAAGACCTACAAAACCAACAAAAGGGTGAGGAAAGGATTAGTAATGTATACATACCAAAGCCCTAAGAACGTAATGCATACATACAAAATTGAAAAGATTAAGCTCTTTTCATGCATGAAGCTCTATGCAAAGATCTTAATGCATACATAGAGCTCTATGCATAGATACAAAAGCTTATGCAAGCTATGCTAAAGCTTATGCAAGCTATATCGCTATGCAAGCCTTATGCAAACTACGCCACTATGCAAGACTTATGCAAGCTATGCTAAAGCTTATGCATAAAGAGAGCATGAGGCCTTATGCATAATAAATATTTAAGCATAATGCTTTATGCGTAAGGCCTTATGCATAATAAATATTTAAGCATAATGCTTTATGCGTAAGGCCTTATGCATAAAGCGTACGCATAAGGCTTATGCATAAAGCACTATGTATAAGACCTTACGCAAAAAACTTTGCATGAGACCTTATGCACAAAGCATGCATGAGGCCTTATGCATAAAGCCTCTATATAAAGCTATGAATGAGACCTTATGCATAAAGCTATGCATGAGGCCTTATGCATAAAGCATTATACATAAAGATTATGGGCAAAGCTACAAAACAAATCCCTTGCACCCAAGGGTGCAATAATAATAGAGGAGAAAAGAGAGGAAAGATAGAAAAGCACTTACCTCTTTTTTGTGATGTTGAAAGAGAGGATTAGAGGACCTACTGTTGAAAGAACGGTAGAGGAGGAGGAGACACACACACAGGAGCAAACCCTAATGTCTATTGCAAACCCTAACCATAGAGGGAAGTCATGTCCACTCTCACACAAAGCATAATGCCCTAATCCATAATCCACACAACACACAATGAGCTGTGTCCACACTCTACTAACCCTAGCTAATGTCCACACACTATGACCAGCTGGACACGCGGTCATTTATGTCTCGCACATGTTCCTACCTAATCTGCCAGCACATAGCATAGCTGGCTCACACTGACATATCGAGCTTGAATCTCAACAGCCCCTCTCAAGCTCATGATGTACTGCCGATGAAGATGTAGATGAGCTTGGGATATCAAGACTCTCAACACTCCCCCTCAAGCTCATCCCATGTACTCCCAACATAGTCCGAAAGTACTCAAACTTCTCCCTGCTAAGTGGCTTTGTGAAGATATCAGCCACCTGCTCATCAGTCTTCACATAGTGAAGATCAACTGTACCATAAAGTGATAATGGACCTCTATGTGTTTGGTCCTCGCATGAAATACTGGATTCTTTGCCAGCTATATACTGCTCATGTTGTCACAATGAATGACAACTTTCCCATCAAGAGGCTCACATAAATCTGCCAAGAGACTCTTTAACCAAACAGCCTCGCAAGTAGCAATGGTTGCACCCCTGTACTCAGCCTCTATACTGGATAAAGCAACTGTAGGTTGCTTTTTGCTACTCCAACTCACCACAGCACTTCCAAGTGTAAAAGCATATCCACTAGTAGACCTCCTATCATATGCGCTACGTGCCCAATCAGCATCTGTGTAGCCATGAATGTCCAAGCTTTTACCACTCTCATAAAATAGACCATAATGTGCTGTGGTCTTCACATATCTCATGATGTGTCTCACTGCATCCAAATGTGGTTTCCTGGGGCTCTGCATAAACTGACTGACTAGCCCCACTGCATAACTCAAATCTGGGCGTGTGATAGTCATGTATATGAGACTACCAACCATCTTCCTGTACATGGAAAGATCATCCAATTCCTCGCCATAATCAGCCTGCAATTTCACATTTTGCTCCAATGGTGTACTCATAGGTTTACACCCTGTCATGCCATACTGTGCCAACATATCCAAGGCATATTGGCGCTGTACTAACCAAGTACCTGCATGATCTTTCACCACTTCAATGCCAAGGAAGTATCTCAACTCACCAAGATCTTTCATGTCAAATTTCCCACTTAAAGCTTTCTTGACATGCATCACATCTGCACCATGATCACCTGTAATAATCAAGTCATCCACATAGATGACTAGTAAAACAATCCCATGCTCTGTCTTCTTCACATAGAGTGAAGAATCTACTGTAGAAATCTGAAAACCAAGTGAGATAAGATAGCTACTCATCTTATCACTCCATGCACGTGGTGCTTGCTTTAGACCATACAATGCCTTTTTCAACCTGCATACGTGAGTAGGATATCTAGGGTGTACATACCCTTCTGGCTGTGCCATGTATACTTCCTCTTGTAGATCTCCATTAAGAAATGCATTCTTTACATCCATCTAATGCATTTCCCAGCCATTAGCTGCAGCCATAGCAATGACTGCTCTCACTGTGCCCATCTTAGCCACTGGGCTAAACGTCTCATCATAATCCAATCCATGGGTCTGTGCATATCCCTTTGCTACCAATCTTGCTTTATGTCTTTCAATAGAACCATCAGATTTGCACTTCACTTTGTAGACCCATTTACATCCAATAACATTCTTGTCCTTTTGGTAGGGCAACCAAATCCCATGTATCATTATGGACCAATGCATCCATCTCTATGTCCATTGCTTTCTCCCATACATGCTCTCCAATAGCCTCTGTGTAGCATGTAGGTTCCACATGCTTTACCATAGATGTCATGTATGCATAGTGCATAGCAAAATCTCTGTATGTCAATCTGTCAACAGGATATCTGACTCTCTGGGATCTTCGCAATGCATGCGGGTCACTCTGTACACCTGTGACTCTAGCATGTGGTGGCACATATCTGTCTTGTCTAGCATCAGGTGTACGTAAAACAGGTATGCCAAGCTCCTCATCCAAACTTTCAGAACTGGATGACTCATATCCTGTGATTCCAATTCCTTCGACTTTCTTTTTGCCTTTATCCAAAGCACTACTCCCAGTGCTTACACTCTCATGCCTCAAACGTCCTGACCATGGACGTACACTGTACTCTCAGCTTCTGCTGTGCTGGCCCAGACATAGTAGTAGAACTTGAACTTGCTTGTGATGGCAAGTTCACATGTACATCAGCCTCAAGTGACTCAATAACACCCTCATCTTTTGCTTTATACCAACTAGCAAGCTCATCAAACACCACATCACGTGAGATGACCATTTGTCTAGTTTGTGGATTATAACACTTGTAGGCCTTTCGATCCTGTGCATATCCAACAAATATACATTTCTCTGCTTTAGGATCCAACTTTCTTCTCCTTTCATCAGGCACATGAACATAAGCTATACATCCAAAAACTTTAAGATGTCCAATGTCTGGCCCCTGTAACCTGTGAGCCGCATCTCTGGCGTGCTTCCATGAGTGAATGGCTGCTGTAGGTGTTTTGTTCAATATGTATACTGCAGTAGCACATGCTTCTGCCCAATAGTAATCTGGCATGCTCTTTTCATTAAGCATTGCCCTTGCCACTTCACATATAACTCTATTCTTTCTCTCAGCCACACCATTCTGCTGAGGTGTATACCTGCATGTCAACTGTCTTCTTATTCCATGCTTCCTCAAGAAATGCTCAAAAGCTTTTGAGGTGTATTCACCACCTCCATCTGTCCTCAGACATTTAATCCAACAGCCATACTGCTTTTCTGCAAAAGCTTTGAAATCCATGAATTTTTCCAATACTTCACTCTTCTCCCTGAGAAAGTATATCCATGTCATCCTGCTAAAGTCATCAATGAATGTAACATAGTATAGACTGCCTTTGATAGATGGGTTTTGTGCAGGACCCCATACATCACTGTGCACGATTTCAAGTGGTCTGTTACTCATATTTCCTTCTCTAGGAAATCTCAACCTTGCCTGCTTCCCAAACTGACAGGCTTCACAAACATGCATATGTCCATCATATTTGAACCTAGGTAAACCATTGACAATGCCTCTTGTTTCTGTATATTAACATGGCCAATCCTCTTGTGCCACATATCAATATCCTGTACCACATTCCTGCTCTTTGAAAACATGGCTGATTTTAGCTCAGGAATTCCAGCATCCAGCTTAAACAGTCTTCCTTCTTTCTTGCCTTTAGCAATCACTCTACATCCATGTTTGAAGTCTTCAACAAAGCATCCATGCTCGTTGAATGTAACCTGTAATCCCTGTTCCACCATTTGACCCAACTGAGGCCAAGCTTTTAGTGATTGAAGGCACATACAGCACATCTGACATAGACTTTGTCTGACCATTATGCATGACCAATGGTACACTTCCAACATGTGTAATGACATGCTGGGTATCATCACCTGTTTCCACATAGCCTTTGACATCCATTGGCTTTATGTGCTCAAACCATTCACCATGGCATGTCATATGATTTGATGCTCCTGAGTCCATATACCATGTATCATCATTCTCAGCATTTGTTGTCATAGAACCCACAACATGCTTCATGGCAAACAAATGATTTGCAGTTCCATCATTGCTACTTGATGCATAGTTGCCACCATGTTGTGCATAGTTTCCACCATAATGACCACCACGCTGTGTTCTTCTCCCTCTCAAATCATTCTGTTTGCGAAAGCAATCTCTCGCCATATGACCATATTTGCCACAATAATGGCATTCCACATCTTGCATAGAATTTTGTTGGCCTTGCCAACGTCCTCGACCACGGGGGGTACCTCTACCTCGCTGAGGTGCATAACCACGACCACCTCGAGCACCATAAGGAGGCTGAAAATTCTGTTGTGGAGGTCTATCCTGCCATCCACGACCATTACCACCACGTCCACGCGATGCAAATCTCCCCCTGCCTCTAAAACCTCTCTGCGAGTAAAATGCCTGATTTCTGCCATCATCATGGCTAGTAGATGCATCCTGAAATGAATCATTGAGCTTGATTTCCTCAACCAACAAGAGGGAAACCAACTCATCGAAGTCGGGTAGACCTGTACTCCTCACTGAGATAGATGTATCAAAGGACTTGTATTCCTTGCCAAGACCACGCAAGGTAATATCCACCAAATCATCATCAGGCATGGGGGCATTTATTGTGGCCAATGCATCTGCAAACTTCTTGATTTCTTGCACATAATCGTGTATGCTTCTTTTATTCCTTTTCACATTGTGTATCTGCTGTCGCAATTGAGACTTGCGAGCACTCGTATCTGTATCAAACATTTTGACCAAAGTATCCCATGCATCTTTGGGATTCTCAGCATCCTGAATGTGTATGAGCATAGCATCAGATATACATATAGACAAATAATGCAGCACTTTGAATGCTCTCTCTGACCATTGCTTATGAGCAATAAGCTGCTGCTGTGTGTAGGTTGCCGAGGTAGCTCAGGCTCTGGCTCAGCACCTGTAATGAGATTCGAGAATCCTTTCCCTTTCAAGAAACTCTTTATCCTGTACTTCCATGCCTGGAAGTTCTTCCTATCCAGCTTTTCACCAACAATCTGAACTGGATTGTCAGACATGTTTGCTCAATGCATACACCTTCTGCACACTTCAAATCTGTAAGTGAGCCTTCCTCAGCTCAACCACACTCCAATGAATGTTCCAGATACTCCAAGATAGCCAACAAACTCTAAATTTGATGTAGAAAATCAACCTGTAATCATCCGAGATGAACTGACTCACGCAGTGCGGAATACCCTGTATTGATACGCCTTCCAAGGCTCCAAATCGCAATGTAATGGTGCAATCAAGTCTAGGAAACTTTCATTGACACCTAATGAACCTCAATGTTGAGTATCAACTCCATCTGACATGTGTAATCATCAATTTTTGAAAATCCCTTTTTTTGTTTTTGAAAAAATCAGAAAAACCAGTAATGATTTGGCTCTAATTCCTTCAATAATTCACCAAATTGCGCAACCAGGCATTCATTAGCTTAGCAATAGTTTCCATCAACTCCATGTAAGAGGAATTTATCCAATTGTAAAACACCAAAGATTAATTGCTCGATTAAAATGCTATGTTTCTCTGCAACCAGTGGGACAGCCTATTTTAATCAGCTCATTCCCAGCTCAATTAAGCATCATTGACCAAACAAATCACATACCCCTCTTCTCCAAGATGTAAAGCATCCAATTGCTAAAGCAAACTTGAAGTATGTCAAGCAACCAATGAATAATTGACCTCCTCGTAGGCAAAAACCAGAAAAACTGTCCTGTTTTCTCCTGTCTGGCTGCGCCGCCTGCTGTAGGGCCCTTTGGGAAGCTTTATGATGCTAATTGATGAGTGCTACAAGTGCCCAAGACACCTAGGTATGTGTGCAACCCACCAATGGTTGGATTTTCACCAAAAATAGGCTCCAAATGCATCAATTTTTGACTTTCTCTCTGTTTTGTGAGAGCTCAAAAAACCAGTAATTTCTCTCAATTAAATGCATGTAAATTGCTCCAAAATCACAGTAGGGCTTGCATAAGAGTTGCCAATACATCCCTCATTGTCAGATACATGTTTGCTTTGCCAGATTTACATGTATTTCCACCATACATCAATGTTCCCAAGCTTTAATGGAAAGCTTTAATGAAAAGCTTTAATGGAAAGCTTCAAAAAACCAGAATTTTGCTTTGCTTTGATTTGCTCTAAAATGCTTTGCTTTTGCCTGTTTCACCTGCAATCCGCTCAAGGATGTTTAGAGGACCTTACCCGATAGGCCAAGCTCTGAGATCTGATAGTATTTGGTGTGCTCCAAGCTTCACAGCTCCAATGGCAGCTTCACAGCTTCTTCTTCCCTCTTCACTCACTCACTCATAAACCCTAATAAACAGCACAAGGCTCTGATACCATGTTGAAAGAACGATAGAGGAGGAGGAGACACACACACAGGAGCAAACCCTAATGTCTATTGCAAACCCTAACCATAGAGGGAAGCCATGTCCACTCTCACACAAAGCATAATGCCCTAATCCATAATCCACACAACACACAATGAGTTGTGTCCACACTCTACTAACCCTAGCTAATGTCCACACACTATGACCAGCTAGACACGCGGTCATTTATGTCTCGCACATGTTCCTACCTAATCTGCTAGCACATAGCATAGCTGGCTCTCACACTGACATATCGAGCTTGAATCTCAACACCTACAAAACCAATAAAAGCGTGAGGAAAAGATTAGTAATGCATACATACAAAAGCTTATGCAAGCTGCTATGCTGCTATGCAAGCCGTATGCAAACTATGCCACTATGCAAGCCTTATGCAAGTTATGCTAAAGCTTATGCATGAAGCATGCATGAGGTCTTATGCATAAAGCTTTAAGAATAAAGCTATGCATGAGGCCTTATGCATAAAGCATGTATGAGGCTTTATCCATAAAGCAATGCATAAGGCCTTATGCATAAAGCACTATTCAAGCCACACTAGCCTACTAAACCGTTCCCTGGCACTATGCATGCATAGATTAAGCTCTATACACAGAGGTTAATGCATGCATAGAGGTCTATGCATAAAGCTTAATCTATGCATAGATCTCTATGCATTATGAATGCATGCATAGAGCTTAATCTATGCATTAAGCTCTAGCTTAATCTATGCATTAAGCTCTATGAATAGAGCTTAATGCATAGATTAAGCTCTATGATTATAGCTCTATCCATAGATTAAGCTCTATGCATAGAGGACCTACAAAATATAACCCCTCTTTCTGGTAGGTAAAAATAGAGGAAATAGATGATAAAAAGATAGGAAAGATAGGAAAGCACTGACCTCTTTTTGGTGATGTTGAAAGACAAGATTTGAACACCTACAAAACCAATAAAAGGGTGAGGAAAGGATTAGTAATGCATACATACAAAAGTCTTAAGGACCTAATGCATACATATAAAATCAAAAAGATTAAGCTCTATTCATGCATAGAGTTCAATGCATGCATAAAGCTCTATGCATAGAGCTTAATCTATGCATAGATCTCTATGAATTTTGAACTCATGCATAGAGCTTAATCTATACATTAAGCTCTAAGAATAGAGATTAATGCATAGATTAATCTCTATGATTAGAGCTCTATTCATAGATTAATCTCTATGATTAGAGCTCTATTCATAGATTAAGCTCTATGAATAGAGAACCTACAAAATAGAACCACTCCTTTTCGTAGATAAAAATAGAGGAAAGAGAGGATAAAAAGATACGAAAGAGAGGAAAGATAAGAAAGCACTTACCTCTTTTTAGTGACCTTGAAAGAGAAGATTAGAAGTCTTGTAAAACCAACAAAAGGGTGAGGAATGGATTAGTAATGCATACATACAGAAGCTTTATGCTGCTATACAAGCTATGCTAAAGCTTATGCATAAAGCATGTGTGAGGCCTTATACATACAGCTATGCATGAGGCCTTATGCATACAACTATGCATGAGGCCTTATGTGCATAAAGCTTATGCAAAAGACTTATGCATAAAGCATGCATTAGGCCTTATGCTAAAAGCATGCATGAGGTCTTATGCATAAAGCCTATGCATAAAGCTATGCATGAGGCCTTATGCAAGAAGCACTATACAAGCCACGTTAGCCTAAACTAAAGTGTACGGTGGCAATATGCATTAAGTATGCATGCATATATCTTAATGCATTAAGATATATGCATGCATTAAGTATGCATGCATATATCTTAATGCATGCATAGATTAAGCTCTATGCATGCTTTAAGCTCTATACATAGAGCTTAATGCATGCATAGATGTCTATGCATAGATCTCTATGCATTATGAATGCATGCATAGAGCTTAATCTTTGTATTAACCTCTAATAATAGAGCTTAATGTATAGATTAAGCTCTATGATTAGAACTCTATCCATACATTAAGCCTGCATAGAGGACATACAAAACAGAACCTTCTCTTTTTAGTAGATAAAATTATTTGAAAGAGAGGATAAAAAGATAGGAAAGAGAGGAAAGCACTTACCTCTTTTTGATGCTGTTGAAAGAGAAGATTAAAAGATCTACAAAACCAACAAAAGGGTGAGGAAAGGATTAGTAATGCATACATGCCAAAGCCCTAAGAACCTGATGCATACATACAAAATCGAAGAGATTAAGCTCTTTTCATGCATTAAGCTCTATGCATAGAGCTTAATGCATACATAGAGTTGTATGCATAGATACAAAAGCTTATGCAAGCTATGCTAAAGCTTATGCAAACTATGCTAAAGCTTATGCAAACTACGCCACTATGCAAGCCTTATGCAAACTACGCCACTATGCAAGCCTTATGCAAGCTATGCCACTATGCAAGCCTTATGCAAACTACGTCACTATGCAAGCCTTATGCAAGCTTTGCTAAAGCTTATGCATAAAGAATGCATGAGGCCTTATGCATAAAGCTTTGCTAAAGCTTATGCATAAAGAATGCATGAGGCCTTATGCATAAAGCTTTGAGCAAAGTGCTTTATGCATGAGGCCTTATGCATAATAAATATTTAAGCATAATGCTTTATGCATGAGGCCTTTTGCATAAAGCATATGCATAAGGCTCATGCATTAAGCTCTATGCATAGAGCTTAATGCATACATAGAGTTGTATGCATAGATACAAAAGCTTATGCAAGCTATGCTAAAGCTTATACAAACTATACTAAAGCTTATGCAAGCTATGTCACTATATGCAAGCTATGTCACTATGCAAGCCTTATGCAAACCACGCCACTATGCAAGCCTTATGCAAGCTTTGCTAAAGCTTATGCAGCATAAAGAATGCATGAGGCCTTATGCAAAAAGCTTTGAGCAAAGTGCTTTATGCATGAGGCCTTATGCATAATAAATATTTAAGCATAATGCTTTATGCATGAGGCCTTTTGCATAAAGCATATGCATAAGGCTTATGCATAAAGCACTATGCATAAGAACTTAAGCATAAAACTATGCATGATGCCTTATGCACAAAGCATGCATGAGACCTTATGCATAAAGCCTATACATAAAGCTATGCATGAGGCCTTATGCATAAAGCTATGCATGAGGGCTTATGCATAAAGCATTATACATAAAGATTATGCGCAAAGCTACAAAACAAATCTCTTGCACCCACCCAAGGATGCAATAATAATAGAGGAAAGAGAGGAAAGATAGGAAAGCACTTACCTCTTTTTTGTTATGTTGAAAGAGAGGATTAGAGAACCTACAAAACTAATAAAAGGGTGAAGAAAATATTAGTAATTCATACATACAAAAGCTTAGGCAAGCTATGCCCCGCTATGCAAGCCGTATGCAAACTACGCCACTATATGCAAGCCGTATGCAAACTACGCCACTATGCAAGCCTTATATGCAAGTTATGTTAAGCTTAGCATGAGGCCTTATCCATAAAGCTATGCATGAGACTTATGCATAAAGCACTATTCAAGCCACACTAGCCTACTAAACCATTCCGCGGCACTATGCATTAAGCATGCATGCATAGAGCTTAATGCATGCATAGAGGTCTATGCATAAAGCTTAATCTATGCATAGATCTCTATGCATTATGAATGCATGCATAGAGCTTAATGCATAGATTAAGCTCTATGATTAGAGCTCTATCCATAGATTAAGCTCCATGCATATAGGACCTACAAAATAAAACCCCTCTTTTTGGTAGGTAAAAAGAGAGGAAAGAAAGGATAAAAAGATAGGAAAGAGAAGAAAGATAGAAAAGCACTACCTCTTTTTGGTGATGTTGAAAGAGAAGATTAGAACATCTACAAAACCAATAAAAGGGTAAGGAAAGGATAAGTAATGCGTACATACAAAAGTCCTAAGAAATTAATTCATACATATAAAATCAAAAAGATTAAGCTCTATTCATGCATAGAGCTTAATGAATGCACAAAGCTCTACGCATAGAGCTTAATCTATGCATAGATCTCTATGCATTTTGCATGCATGCATAGAGCTTAATCTATACATTAAGCTCTACGAATAGAGCTTAATGCATAAATTAACCTCTATGATTAGAGCTCTATTCATAAATTAAGATCTATGATTAGAGCTTTATTCAAAGATTAAGATCTATGATTAGCGCTATTTTTATAGATTAAGATCTATGAATAGAGGACCTACAAAATAAAACCCCTCCTTTCGATAGATAAAAATAGAGGAAAGAGAGGATATAAAGATAGAAAAGAGATGAAAGATAATAAAGCACTTTTTAGTGATATAGTGAAAGAGAAGATTAGAAGACCTATAAAGCCAACAAAAGGGTGAGGAATGGATTAGTAATGCATACAAAAGCTTTATGCAAGCTATGCAAGCTATGCTAAAGCTTATGCACATAAAGAATGTGTGAGGCCTTATGCATAAAGCTATGCATAAGGCCTTATGCATAAAGCTTATGCACAAGGCCTATGCATAAAGCATGCATAAGGCCTTATGCATAAAGCATGCATGAGGCCTTATGCAGAAAGCCTATGCGTAAAGCTATACATGAGACCTTATGCATAAAGCTATGCTTGAGGCTTATGCAAAAAGCACTATACAAGCCATCTAGCAACCTAAACTAAATCGTACCCCGGCAATATGCATTAAGTATGCATGCATAGATTAAGCTCTATGCATGCTTTAAGCTCTATACATAGAGATAGCTTAATACATGCATAGATTTCTACGCATAGAGCTTAATCTATGTATAGATCTCTATGCATTATGAATACATGCATAGAGCTTAATCTATGCATTAAGCTCTAATAGAGCTTAATGTATAGATTAAGCTCTATGATTAGAACTCTATACATAGATTAAGCTCTATGCATAGAGGACCTACAAAACAGAACCCCTCTTTTTGGCAGATAAAAATAGAGAAAAGAAAAGATAAAAAGATAGGAAAGAGAGGAAAGCACTTACCTCTTTTTGGTGATGTTAAAAGATAAGATTATAAGACCTACAAAACCAACAAAAGGATGAGGAAAGGATTAGTAATGCACACATACCAAAGCCTTACGAAGCTAATGCATACATACAAAATCCAAAAGTTAAGCTCTTTTCATGCATTAAGCTCTATGCATAGTGCTTAATGCATACATAGAGCTCTATGCATAGATACAAACGCTAATACAAGCTATGCTAAAGCTTATGCAAGCTATGTTGATATGCAAGCCTTAGGCAAACTACGCCGCTATGCAAGCCCCTTATGCAAACTACGCCACTATGCAAGCCCCTTATGAAAGCTATGCTAAAGCTTATGCATAAAGAATGCACGAGGCCTTATGTATAAAGCTATAAGCAAATTGATTTATGAACGAGGTCTTATGCATAATAAATATTTAAGAATAAGGCTTTATGCATGAGGACTTATGCATAAAGCGTATGTATAAGACTTATGCATAAAGCACTATGCATAAGACCTTAAGTATAAAACTATGCATGAGGCCTTATGCACAAAGCATGCATGAGGACTTATGCATAAAGCCTATACATAAAGCTATGCATGAGGCCTTATGCATAAAGCTATGCAAGAGGCCTTATCCATAAAGCATTATACATAAAGATTATGCACAAAGCTACAAAACAAATCCCTTCCATCCAAGGGTGCAATAACAGTAGAGGAACGAGAGGAAAGATAGAAAAGCACTTACCTCTTTTTTTGATGTTGAAAGAGAGGATTAGAGGACCTACAAAACCAATAAAAGGGTGAGGAAAAGATAAGTTATGCATACATACAAAAGCTTATGCAAGCTATGCCGCTATGCAAGCCGTATGCAAACTTTGCTGCTATGCAAGCCTTATGCAAGTTATCCTAAAGCTTATGCATAAAGCATGCATGAGGTCTTATGCATAAAGCTTTAAGCATAAAGCTATGCGTGAGACCTTATGCATAAAGCTTATGCATAAGGCTTATGCATAAAGCATGCATAAGGCCTTATCCCAATAAAGCTATGCATGAGGCCTTATGCATAAACCACTACTCAAGCCACACTAGCTTACTGAACCGTTCCCTTACATTATGCATTAAGCATGCATACATAGAGCTTAATGCATGCATAGAGGTCTATACATAAAGTTTAATCTATGCATAGATCTCTATGCATTATGAATGCATAGATCTATGTATTAAGTATGTATGTATGCATTAAGCATGCATACATAGAGCTTAATGCATGCATAAATTAAGCTCTATGCATAGAGCTTAATGCATGCATAGAGCTTGATCTATGCATTAAGCTCTATGAATAGAGCTTAATGCATAGATTAAGCTCTATGCATAGAGGACCTACAAAATAAAATCTCTCTTTTTGATAGGTAAAAATAGAGGAAAGAGATGATATAAAGGTAGAAAAGAGAGGAAAGATAGGAAAGCACTTACCACTTTTTGGTGTGATGTTGAAAGAGAAGATTAGAACACCTACAAAACCAGTAAAAGAGTGAGGAAAGGATTAGTAATGCATACATACAAAATTCATAAGAACCTAATTCATACATATAAAATCAAATGAGATTAAGCTCTATTCATGCATAGAGCTTAATGCATGCAGAGAGCTCTATGCATAGAGCTTAATCTATGCATAGATCTCCATGCATTATGAATGAATGCATAGAGCTTAATCTATACATTAAGTTATATGAATTGAGCTTAATACTACAAAGATTAAGCTCTATGATTAGAGCTCTATTCATAGATTAAGATCTATGACTCGAGCTCTATTCATGGATTAAGCTCTATAAATAGAAGACCTACAAAATAAAACCCCTCTTTTTGGTAGATAAAAATAGAGGAAAGAGAGGATAAAAAGATAAGAAAGAGAAGAAAGCACTTACCTCTTTTTAGTGATGTTGAAAGAGAAGATTAGAAGACCTATAAAACCAACAAAAGGGTGAGGAATGGATTAGTAATGCATACATACAAAAGCTTTATGCTGCTATGCAAGCTATACTAAAGCTTTTTCATAATGCGTGAGGCCTTATACATAAAGCTATGCATGAGGCTTTATGCATAAAGCTTATGCACAAGGCTTGTTCATAAAGCATGCACAAGGCTTGTTCATAAAGCATGCATGAGGCCTTATGCATGAAGCATGCATGAGGCCTTATGCATAAAGCTATGTATGAGGCTTATGCATAAAGCACTATACAAGCCACGCTAGTATAAACTAAGCCACGCTAGTCTAAACTAAGCCATACCTTGACAATATGCATTAAGCATGCATACATAGATGTTAATGCATGCATAGATTAAGCTCTATGCATAGAGCTTAATGCATGCATATATGTCTATGCATAGAGATTAATCTATGCATAGATCTCTATGCGTTATGAATGCGTGTATAGAGCTTAATCTTTGCATTAGGCTCTATGAATAGAGCTTTATGTATAGATTAAGCTCTATGATTAGAACTTTATCCATAGATTAAGCTCTATGCATAGAGGACCTACAAAACAAAACCCCTCTTTTAGGTAAATAAAAATAGAGGAAAGAGAGAATAAAAAGATAGGAAGAGAGGAAAGATAGGAAAGCACTTACCTCTTTTTGGTGAAGTTGAAAAAGAAGATTAGAATACCTATAAAACCGACAAAAGGGTGAGGAAAGGATTAGTATTGCATACATACCAAAGTCCTAAGAACCTAATGCATACATACAAAATCGAAAAGATTAAGCTCTTTTCATGCATTAAGCTCTATGCATAGAGCTCTATGCATACATAGAGCTGTATGCGTAGATACAAAATCTTATGCAAGCTATGCTAAAGCTTATGCAAGCTATGTCGCTATGCAAGCCTTATGCAAACTACGCCACTATGCAAGCCTTATGCAAGCTTTGCTAAAGCTTATGCATAAAGAATGCATAAGGCCTTATGCATAAAGCTTTAAGCAAATTGCTTTATGCATGAGGCCTTATGCACAAAGCATGCATGAGACCTTATGCAAGCTTTACTAAAGCTTATGCATAAAGAATGCATAAGGCCTTATGCATAAAGCTTTAAGCAAATTGCTTTATGCATGAGGCCTTATACATAAAGCATATAATGAAGCTAATCTCCATTAGAATTAGTGGTTGGACACAAACCCTAAATGTAAACCATAAGCTTCACCATCTTAATCTCCTTTTTTATGCAACATCCTTGGCTTGATTAAGGGTTGTACTCTCATAAGCCTTTCTTTTTCTACTTACGCCAAAACATCACAAATTTTTGGTTTTTTCTTCTTTTTAAATCAGCCCATTACTCTCTAGTAATCTCCTTCAATACCCAATGTCAAAGGACGACACCCAAATTAAGAAGTTCTCAAGAGAGGGCATCCACAGTTGGCAAGTCCTTGTAAAGTACAAGATGATGTCCAAAGGTTTTTTGCCATTCATCTCTCCGGCACTAAGGTTATTGAACAAACTAAGGCTGAAGATATTGAAGATGATGAGAGAGCACAAGCCATCATCATGCTTCATCTTTTATGAGGCTCTCATTCACCATGTGGACCAGCTTCTGACTGCAAAGGAGAAATGGGATGAGCTGAATAAGCTCTATGAAGCTCGTAAGAATTCCAAGATCTCACTTAAAATTAAAATTTTTAGCTTTTCGAACTCAAAGAGGAAGACAGCATTGGAGCCTTCATCTCTCACTTGAAGGGCCTTATGGCTCAACTTACATCAGCGAATGCGAGAATGGATGATGATGCAGTGGCTCTTTTGCTAGAAGCAATCAAGAAAGGTGTACTCCACCTTAGTCACCACCCTGAAGAACATACCTAATCCCACCCTTGAAGGAGTCATTCAATCTTGTCTTGACGAAGAAAAGAGGCCAAAAAGAGGAGCCGAGTCTTCAATTGTAACAACTTCATCGAATATCGAACAAGCTTTGTCACATCAAGTGATCAAAGTAAGATGTGTCCATTGCAAAAAGGTGGGTCATTAGTCAAATAATTGTTGGATCAAATATCCCAACAAAATAAAATGTAACAAGTGTAAACAAACGGGACATATCACTTCTAAATGTCCTAACAAAGAGTCATAGGCTAACTTTGTATCAGCCTCTAACTCCACTAAGAAATTGTTTTAAATCTCAATGTAACCATGCCTATATTCCTAACCTTGTACGCCTAATGTTATAAAGGCAACCTATGTCCAATACCACCTATTCCAATTTTCTTTCATAGTTGGTATTGAGGGGAGATATTACGAGACTAAGGTTATGTAAAAGGGGAGGAGAAGGGTGTGTGTGTGAACGGACTTATGGTCAACTAGCTCACCTATTTAAAGGTAGAGCTAGAATGCATTGTATGGAGCATGAAGGGATTGTATGGAGCATGAAGCCTAGTTGTATTTTGAGCAATTGAATAAGCAAGGTATTTTCTTGTATTTTGTGAGTCTCTCTCCTCCACATCTTTGAGCTAGCATTAGCACCACAAAATTGTAACAATGAGGCCTTATGCATAAAGCATTATGCATAAGGCTTATACATAAAGCATGCATGAGGCCTTATCCATAAAGCTATACATGAGGCCTTATGCATAAAGCTATGTATGAGGCGTATGCAAAAAGCACTATTCAAGCCACACTAGCCTACTAAACTATTCCCTAGCACTATGCATTAAGCATGCATACATAGAGGTCTATGCATAAAGCTTAATCTATGCATAGATCTCTATGCATTATGAATGCATGCATAGAGCTTATTCTATACATTAAGCTCTATAAATAAAGCTTAATGCATAGATTAAGCTCTATGATTAGAGCTCTATCCATAGATTAAGCTCTATCCATAGAGGATCTACAAAATAAAACCCCTCTTTTTGGTAGGTAAAAATAGAGGAAAGAGAGGATAAAAAGATAGAAAAGAGAGAAAAGATAGGAAAGTACTTACCTCTTTTTGGTGATGTTGAAAGAGAAGATTAGAACACCTACAAAACTAACAAAACAGTGAGGAAATGATTAGTAATGCATATAAAGAAAAGTACTAAGAATCTAATTCATACATATAAAATCAAAAAGATTAAGCTCTATTCATGCATAGAGCTTAATGCCTGCATAGAGCTCTATGCATAGAGCTTAATCTATGCATTATTATGAATGCATGCATAGAGCTTAATCTATGCATTATTATGAATGCATGCATAGAGCTTAATCTATACATTAAGCTCTACGAATAGAGCTTAATGCATAGATTAAGCTCTATGATTAGTGTAAGATTCCTCCCCAGTCTCACTAAATGTCTAGCATCTTTCCCTGTAATCAATCCCTCTTCAGAAATATAAAGACCTTGTTTCTAACTGTTTTAACCTAGAGAGAGAAAATATTCTAGAGAGAGAATATTCAAATTTTGAATATTTTTAGATAGAAAAATATCTCACCTTATTAAAATAAGTTCCCCTGAAACAGAAATTCAAAAAGAATTTTCCAATGTGCAATTGGAATTAATTAGAAATAGGTATAAAGAACCTTAGTCTAAGGGTCTAGATTTTCATAAATCTTTGGATTATGGTCCAATTAAGGTTCCTATGGACCAATAGCATCAATCCATGTGTAGGGAGGAGATAAATCCAAATTGTAAAAAGAAGATACCCAAAAATGAGTAAATGCTCACATAAGATGAAGAGTTGAAAATGTACAAGGTTTATTAGTAAAAAACTATGAGCAATATTAAAAATATGAGATATTTTGGATATAATAATTTTATTATGACACATATGTAAGGAAGGAGAGTCCCTTAAATGCTCACATAAGATGAAGAGTTGAAAATGTACAAGGTTTATTAGTAAAAAACTATGAGCAATATAAAAATATGAGATATTTTGAGTGTAAGATTCCTTTTTGACACATCAGTAAGGAAAAGGAGGACCTTAAATGAGGTGCCTAAAACACATGCTTAAATGTGTTTTAAAATCATAAAAGTTGAGATATTTCATCTCTCCTCTCTCCTCATTCAAGTCTAGTTCCAAAAAGTTAGCTTAACTGACCTAAAAATGGTCAAAAAGTGACCAAACTGACTTGGAAAATTCTAGAATCAGTTTGTTTGGTTAGAAGCTCAAATTTTCCTATAAATAGAAGCCTCCCCTTGTTGAAAAAAATATAGTGTCTTATGCATAGTTACTCTACTCCACCTTAGCCAAGAACTGTGAATTCTTTAATAATTCACTAGTTTTTGACACTTCCCTCTTCTTTAATACCCATTGGTGGCTCCATCAACATACTAAACCAATTGATTGGTTGGGGACCTCTACCGTGATCAAAGAATCAAGCAAATTGTAAGGTAAGTATGGTGAATTTTGATTTTTCTATAATTTCTCAATGTTTCTCTCTTCTCAACCCCTCTCAAGCTTGAGAAGCTTAATTGGTATGGTTTTTGAATGCTATTGAAGTTAATTAATTAATGATAGTAAAGAATTACATAAATTTCCATTTATGTTTAATTCTAATGGTTTTTCTCTCTCTCACAAATTAATGGTTTTTCTTTATCTATGCTTTATTTTTTTAAGGGTTAATGATCCAATTAGGAATCATTCTAATCATTCCCTTAAAGATATGTCTTATTTTTTAAAAAAATAATTGAGATTATCAGTTATAGTAGCGGAGCTATTGCAAAATTTTATAAAAATTTACACATAAAATAATTTCATTCAAAGCATAAAAAGAGGATTTCCTACCATATTCTAGGAATTATCATCCTAGACTAATTGAATGAATTTCATTAGAATCATGAGGAAATTGAATTTATATATTATGCATAAAGGATAAATTTTGTATCAAAAGTATTACTTTTATCATTTTTATTTTATGCATAGAAGTATGCATAATGGATAAAATTTTATATCAAAAGTATTACTTTTATCATTTTTATTTTATGCATAGAAATATGCATAATGGATAAAATTTTATATCAAAAAAGTTACTTTTAGCATAATAGAATTTCATGCATAAAGGTATGCATAAAAGATAAATATTTTATTATAAAAGTGTTACTTTTAATATAATTGAATTTCATGCATAGAGGTATGCATAAAAGATAAATATTTTATTATAAAAGTGTTACTTTTAACATAATTGAATTTCATGCATAGAGGTATGCATAAAAGATAAATATTTTATTATAAAAGTGTTAATTTTAACATAATTGAATTTCATACATAGAGGTATGTATAAAAGATAAATATTTTATTATTTTATTATAAAACTGTAAAGAAAAAAAATGATTATTTTATTATAAAAAGTTATTTTCATCATATTAAATTTCGTGCATAGAAATAAAAAAAATAAATAAATTATTTTAGTATAAAAATATTATAAAAAATAAATAAATAATTATTATTATTTTATTGTAAAAGTGTTACTTTTATCACAATTGATATTCTTGCATAGAGGTATGCATAAAGGATGAGTTAGGATGTGATAAGATGAGTTAGGATGTGTATGAGATGTGATAAGAGGTGTATGAGATGTGATAAGATGAGATAAGATGCATATGAGATGAGTTAGGATGTGATAAGAGGTGTTAGGATGTGATAAGAGGTGTATGAGATGTGATAAGATGAGTTCAGATGTGATAAGATGAGTTAAGATGTGATAGGAAGTGTATGAGATGTGAAAAGATGAGATAAGAAATGTATGTGATGAGATAAGATGAATATGGGTTGTGATAGGGTGAGAATGGATGTGATGAAAAAGAATAGATGAGAAGACGTATGGGGTTATATGAATGGGAATGAGGAAATGGTGTATGGATGTATGCATGTAGATGTGAGTGTGAATGTGGATGTATGGATCTAAATGAGGATGTCGATGTAGAGGTATGGATGTATGGATGTGGAGGTGGATATATGTATGGATGTGAATATATGATATGTGATGTGAAGGAATCTGAAGTGATGAGATGGAAAATGATGTGATGGGATGAGTACACATATAACTGGAATGTGGAATAAGCAATGTGGATTGATGAGGGATAATGTGGAAAAATGTGAGTTAATATAGAAACTGTATTTTGTGACTGTTTGTAAATGCTGTTTGTAAATGACTGTTTTATGTCAAGATTGCTGGGAAAGCATTGTGACCATCTTATGATTAAGGTCGTGGAGACCTAACTGATAAAGTTGCAACCGCTGACGGAGAGTCAATGGAGGACGTCTCGCGTAGCAAGGTCGGCCGAGGTCTTGACCAGCCTCGCTGCGATTAAAATGGTGAGCTTCCGATATGGTGGATGAGGGGCCAAGGAAGCGGCCTATGAGTGAAACGCTAGGTCACCTGTGAAGGATCCTAGAGGATGCTGACCATACGGTGCTCGGGCTCTGGGTCGCCCCCAGGATACCCACGCGTGCGTCGAGGAAGATATTGGAACAAGGAGTAAGAGTTGTTTTCTGAAATCGGGCATGGATCTGGTTGATTGACCTTGCTGGTCTTCAATGGATGAGTCCATGGCTCTTTATATGGATCTGTTGGTTGATCTTGCTGATCTTCAACGAGAGTCCATCTTGATAAGTGATTATATTGTCGAGTATTATGGACTAGGGATTAGGAAACGGCCCCTGAGTGGACAGGTGGTGAGCGTCCTAGTTGCCAATGATGCCATAGATACTCTGATGAAGAAATGATGGGAAAATTGAGAACCAACTGGATAAATTGGAAGATGGTGATAAGTGATACTATGGTTTTATTAAAGGATTGTTTTAAACTGGCTGAATCTGTGAAAAGGTAATTTCATATTGGGTGTGTGAGTGGTGTGACTAGTTTTATTTTTGCATGAACATCCGGCTAGGGGGCCTTGGGACTCTTTCCTTGGTACCCGGGACAAAACCTAACCAAATTCTTAATTGGATCCCATCACTACAGTGCTTGGACGGTTGGCTAACCCATGGGACTGGATGGGATTAGGCTGGACTGATGGATCCGTAAATCGAGACTCAATTTCTGTTATTACGATAGATAAAGTAAATCTCAGATAGTAATTGTTCTATGGATAGGAATCAACGGCTGTGCCTCCTTGGTGGGGAAAAAAGCGTTGATCCAAATGATCCAAGTACAAGTTTCTTCCTTGATCTGACCAAGTATCTTTATAGATGCAGTCGGATCTGTTTGATCAGTAAGGGTTTTGACTATGTTAGAGTAAAAAAGTTATCCTGGTGGAATCACCCGTGCTTTCCGGTAAAAGAAGTTTTTCCAGATTCGATTTTGGAACAACCGACGGATTAGTCTCTTATCCGGATATCCGTGGGCGAGGCCCCGAGTGTGGGACCCCTGTCCCGCGCGAGAAGTGCTACTTCCGCTGCTAGTACCTTGAATCCATTGCTCGGTGAGAACAGGGATCTTACAATTAGAGCTCTATTCATAGATTAAGCTCTATGAATAGAGGACCTACAAAATAAAACCCATCCTTTTGGTAGATAAAAATAGAGGAAAGAGAAAATAAAAAGATAGGAAAGATAAGAAAGCACTTACCTCTTTTTAGTGATGTTGAAAGAGAAGATTACAAGACCTATAAAACCAACAAAAGGGTGAGGAATGGATTAGTAATGCATACATACAAAAGCTTTATGCTGCTATGCAAGCTATGCAAAAGCTTATGTATAAAGCATGCGTGAGGCCTTATGCATAAAGCATGTATGAGGCCTTATGCATAAAGCATGTATGAGACCTTATGCATAAAGCTATGCATGAGGATTATGCATAAAGCACTATACAAGCCACGCTAGCCTAAACTAAACTGTACCCCGACAATGTGCATTAAACATGCATGCATAGATCTTAATACATGCATAGATTAAGCTCTATGCATGCTTCTGTTAACAATCCTAAAATGGGATTGATCATGGTGAAGGACAATGATTAAGCAACATAATTAAGGTGGATTAAACCACACTAAAAACTCCATGAGAGAGAGAGATTGCACACTCAACACTCAATTCTATTCACTTGCATATCACAATGAACCATACAATGATATAGGCATTCTAGCCTTATCCCACATTACACATCATCATCCATGTGGCACTCCCTTTTCCACTCTTTTGGTCAACACTCACACACCATACAATATTACATATGGCATTCCTATCTCACCACAATATCTTGCACCTCTAGGGTGCTTTCACACATACACAACACCGCGATTACATCTCTCAACACCCCCTCTTAATCAAGGTGTTCCACAGCTCACCCATCATCCATCACCCATATCAATGTAGCATTGCACAAATGCAATCGCTTCCTCTAAACACTCCCTCTCAATGATACATTGGAGTGTCCATCAACCAAACATGTGTGCCCGTTTCTACCATCTTAGACACCTAGTCTATTTTGAGCCGACTCACTCACAGCGGAACCACTGAGTCCGATTTTAACATGGAATTTCGGTTGGGAGCCAACCCATGTGCATGCACCTCACATGTACATCGCTCATGCACACATCACAACAACCATTTTGAGCTTCTCGATGAGCTCGGGCATGGTCACCCTCATACCATGGGTGAATACATATCTCATTTTGAGCATGCAAGCTCGGGCACGGTTCGCCCTCATATACATGGGTAAAACAAATACAATCTTTTTATACGTGCAAGCAAGAACAAGGCCCTCGTCTTAAAAAAATAATGATCAACATCCATGGCTTTTGTCACCAAAGCTGATATTTGTCTATTATTTCAAGGCATAGGAAAGATACAACATAACATGTCAGGACTCCCATGATGCTAGATTTTACGTGTGACTCCACCGTCAAAAATGGATACAATACATGTGGTTTTCCATGTCCATAAAACAAGGGCTAAAATGGCTATGCACCATGGGTTGAACCCTTGGATTTTTGAGCCACACATTTTTTTTAAATCTCTGAAATTCTAATTTCTCCATGCCTGTTGAATGCGCCTCTGTGTGCCGCGTTGAATGCGCCTCTGTACGTCGCGTTGAATTTCTTGACACCGAGATGGTCTTCTTCTCCTTCCTCTCGACTGCTTCTGCACATCTCGCTGCTGCTTCAATGTCTTCTCCATCGCCACAGTTTGAAGTTGCCTGCATCACCTCTGTCTTCCTGTACGTGTTCACCTTCTTTTTTACTAGCTACGATGCCTATGCTTGTGTTTCCTCTCTCTTGCACTAGGTGTAGCTACTTGTAGCTACTGTTTTGCTTGCTCTCCTGAGCTACTATCACCGGAAGTCGCCACAACAGCCCAGCCGACTTAGCGTCAGTCACATCAGCTGGCTTTTGTTTTCAAAGCTTGCTTTGCTCCTCTACTACCTACTATCTGTCTGCTTCTTTGCAAATGCCTTCTCCATTATCTCCTATAATTCAATGTGCGGGTTCTATGGCAACGTTTTGATGGTCCTTTCTTGTATGACCACTCTCTTGCATCTTGATGGTCCTTTTCTTGTATGACCACTCTCTTGCATCTTGTATCTGCTTTGAGCTCGCAGCTGATGCCGCTACCAAACTCTGTGTGCAAGCTGCCTTCCTCTTCAAGTGCCTCGATAATGCCATACCCTGGCTGTCTTAATGCTGCTTTGTTGATAATACTGACACTACAAGTTTCTTGGTAATGTCATAAGCAAGCTTTTACTCTCTAAGTCTGGTTGCTCATAGCTTCTTTTAGAACTCTGTCTCAATGCTCACTTTCTTGCACCCATGCTATTGCATCCAAATCTTCCCTACCTTCAGAAACCTCATTTTGAATGAGGTTTTCTCTTCTCAACCATTGACATGGCCTTCATGGCCTCCAAATTAGTATGCTTTTTCCTTCAATGCATGCATCCATTCAGGGGTGCTTCTTCACAAGTTTCTTATAAGAACCAAGGTGCATAAACATGTGGAAACCGCCAAGGTTTCCATCCCCTTCTTTGCTCTCCTTCATTGAGCAAGCATCCACATGTGTGCATCCTCTTCTTGATGCACACATGTGAACTCCATTGAATTCACCATCTCACTTGCCATTATCTTGACAAGCATGCACCTCCATACAAGATTCATGGGATACACAAATCCCATACATAGCAACCCTTCATAGAGCATTCTTCCATACTCAAACACAAAACTTTGAGAAAAAACTTCACAAAACCAACCTTCTTGATGCATAATCAGCAGCATATCTTCTCTTGACAGCTTCTCCTTGACGATGATGAAGACTCCATAGCCTTCATAAAGCTGAAATCTCCATTTTCAGCTTCCTTGATGAGATGAGCAAGCTCTCCATGTTGCAAAACTCCATTTGCAACTCTCTTGGGCAGCTTCTATGCAACCTCCTTGTTGCAAATCTCCTCTCGAATCCTCACAAATGTAAATCCAAATGATAATATGAGTGTAATTTTTTTTTTCATAAATAAGCTGAAAATAATGCTTAATTATAATAACACATAAGCAAGCTAATATACATAATAATCACCATGACCAAGAGTCCACCCAAGCTCTGATACCATGTTAACAATCTTAAAATGAGATTGATCATGGTGAAGGACAATGATTAAGCAACATAATTAAGGTGGATTAAACTACACTAAAAACTCCATGAGAGAGAGAGAGATTGCACACTCAACACTCAATTCTATTCACTTGCATATCACAATGAACCATACAATGATATAGGCTTTCTAGCCTTATCTCACTTTACACATCATCATGCATCTAGCACTCCCTTTTCCACTCTTTTGGTCAACACTCACACACCATACAATATTACATGTGGCATTCCTATCTCACCACAGTATCTTGCACCTCTAGGGTGCTTTCACACATACACAATGGGCCAATAGGATCAATCCAAGTGTGGAGAGGAGATAAATCCATTTTATAAAAGAAGAACTCCAAAAAATGAGTAAATGCTCACATAGGATGAAGAGTTGACTAAGGATAAGGTTTATTAGTAAAAAACTATGAATATTACTAAAAAAATGAGATATTTTGGGCATAATGATTCAATTTTGACACCTTGGTAAGAAGGGAGATCTTCAAGGAAACACCTATTTCACATGTGTGGTGGAGTTTTAAACTCAAAAATATTGTGATATTTTTATCTCTTCTCTCTCCTAGATCAAACCAAATCAAAAGGGAGCTAAACTAGGTCCAAATCTTGTCCAAATTCAGTCAAACTGAACTTGAAAATTTCTAGAAACTAGTTAGACTTGGTTAGAGGCCTCCCTCACCTATCAATAGATCCTTATCCCTTTGTAAAAAAATATGAGAACTATACTATGCCAATATTATATTAAAATAATGATATTTTTTACTATCCTCTAAAAATCCTCTACAAATTAAAGAGATTGGAGCTTCTCTCTCTTCAATCTTCCTTGGAGATTTCATCAACATACCAAACCAATTGATTGGTTGGGGGCCTCTACTGTGATCAAAGAATCAAGTAATTTAGGAGGTAAAGTATGGATTATTATCTTTTTTTTCTTAAATCTCTAAATGTTTCTCTTCTCAACTCCTCTCAAGCTTGAGAAGCATTAATTTGAATGGTTTTTAAATACTATTGAAGTTCTTTAATGTATTGTAATGAAGAAACACATAAATTTTCATTTATGCTTAATTTATAATGGTTTTTAAGCATTTCTCTCTCTCCTCCAAGAATGGTCATTCCTATGACCTAGTCTCAATTCGAATGAAGCTTCTCATGAAGCATTTCTCTAATCTAAAAGTAATTTCTATGCTTGTCTGATTGGAGACCAAAATAATGACTTTTTAATACTTTTATGCTATTTAATTTATGGTAAAATTAAGAATCGATTCATAATTGGATAATGATCCAATTAGTGGTTATTCTAATCACATGAATAATACTAAACTTTATTCTTTCAAATTTATTGAGAATTATCAATAATAGCAAAACGGAGTTATGGTAAAATTTTTAAAAAATAAACACATAAATCATTTGTATTTATATTATGAAAAAAGGACTTTCTACCATATTCTAGGATTAATTTAATGATTCTCATTATAATCATGAAAAAGTAATTTTTATGTTTATGCATAAATAGTTAATTAAGAAAAAGAGAAATTTCTAGTAACCCATTTTTATGTTAAAAGAATAATTCCCATGACAATCGAAATCCATGTATTCCAATGAATTGGAGAAAAATTTGAATGCTAAAATAATGTATATTTTATTCAAAAATTAAAGAAAGATTTTAGTTAAATTTTTCTTTTTGCATAAAACACCATATTAGATAATTTGAAAAAAATCCCATTCCCATTTGAAAAATGGGAGCATGGTGAACTTGTCCAAAAGTTTATCAAAACCCCCTCATGTGACATATTATCGAAAAGATCTTGAAGAGTAGAATCTAAATCTATGATCTTCCACAAATTTGGAGTTAGTATGTTTAAGATATGTCCAAAACTATATGGAGTAATTGATTCCCAAAATGAGATTTTTTTTCCAAATTACCTAATATTGACTTATAGATAAATTTAAATGTTAAAAGAGGAATTCCCACCATATTGGAATTTAAATATTTAACTGAGGAAAGTGTAATTCCTAGTATAAAAGAATTAATGGTGATTTTTGCTTAAATTTTAAGAGAAAATTAAGTTAAATTTATCTTTTTTCTTAGATAAGTTTAAATGGTGAAAGAGGAATTCCTATAACATTTGGAATTCCATCATTGAGATGGGAAAAGAGAAAACCTTAGCATATTGGAATTAATGAGTATTTTAATTAAATTCAAAGATGAAATGAAGATAAATTTATTTTATCTATGAGAAATATTTAAATGTTAAAAGAGAAATTCCTATTACATTTGGAATTCCATCATTTAGATGGAAAAAGAGAAATTTCTAGCATATTGAATTAATGGATTTTTTATTTTAGATGAAATTACTTTATGAGAAATATTTGATTATAAAAGAGGAATTCCCAGGATATTAGAATGCATATAATTAAATTCAAAAAGAGTAATTCTCATGGTAATTGAGATCCAAGAAATAAAATGAGAAGAAGAGGAGTTTTTAGTATAATTCATCTTATGATTATTTATCAAAAGTGAAAATATGGGTAGAATTGATTTTTGTAAATCCCATGAATTCTTTTATTCAAAAGAGGAATATTGAATATAATTCAATTGAGGAATTGAGAAGGAATATGAAAATAGTCGTTGAGAAAAAGAACCTTTAATTAGGCCAAGTAATTGGTAGAAAGTTAGAAAAAGTCCCATTATCGGTATTAAACTACAAAAAGCTATTAAATAGGAATAGCATGTGAAAGGATGTGATAAGATGAAAATGAGATGCGATAAGATGAAAATGGGATGCGATAAGATGTGTGTATAGGATGTGACAAGATGTGAATGGATGTGATAAGATGTGAATGGATGTGACAAGATGTGAATGGATGTGATAAGATGTGTGTATAGGATGTGACAAGATGTGAATGGATGTGATAAGATGTAAATGGGATGCAATAGGATGTGAATGGATGTGATAAGATGAAAATGGATGTGAATGGATGTGATAAGATGAAAATAGGATGTGATAAGATATGATGTAATAGAAATAGATGCGGCTGTGAATGATGGGATGAGAATGAGATAAAAGGATATGTGTGAAAGGGTGAGATAGAAAGTACATGGATGTGGATGTTGATGTGTATGTGGAAGAATGAATTTGAATGTGTATGTAGAAGAATGGATGTGGATGTATGAAAGTGGATGTGCATGTGGATGTATGAATGTGGATTGTGTATGTAGAAGAATGGATGTGGATGTATGAAAGTGGATGTATTGATGTGGATGTGTATGTGGAAGAATGGATGTGGATGTGTATGTGAAAGAATGAATGTGGATGTGTATGTGGAAGAATGGATATGGATGTATGAAAGTAGATGTGTATGTGGATATATGGATGTGGGTGTGTGTGAAAGAATAGATGTGGATGTATGGATGTGGATGTGTATGTGGAAGAATGAATGTGGATGTGTATGTGAAAAAATGGACATGGATGTGTATGTGGAAGAATGAATGTGGATGTGTATGTGAAAAAGTGGATGTGGATAAATGAGATGAGATGTGTATGAATGAGACATGATGTGGATGTGATGTAATGTGGATAGAATGTATATGATGGGATGGTAATGAGAATGAATGTGACGGATGTGAATGGATGAGATGTGATGTCATGTGAATTTGGATGTGAATGGATGAGATGTGATGTCATGTGAATTCAGATGTGAATAAATGAGATGTGAGGTGAAATGAATGAGGTAATGGTATGAGAATATTGGTTGATGCGAGTGGATGAGATGTAAATGAGGAAAGATGTAATGAGATGAAAAATGACGTGATTGAATGAGAATGGGTATACATATGAATTGGATATGGATTAAGTAATGTGGACGGATGTGGAACAATGTGAAAGACGAGAGTTCATTATAGGAGCTGTATATATGACCTGTTTTTAAAAGACTGTTTTATGTCAAAAATGCTGGGGAAGCATTTTGACCCTCTTGTGAATGAGGTTGTGGAGACCTAGGTGATAAAGTTGCAACAACTAACATAGAGTCAATGGAGGACGTCTCGCATAGCAAGGTTGGCCGAGGTCTTGACCAACCTCGGTTCGATTTAAATGGTGAGCTTCCGGTATGGTGGATGAGGGACCAAGGAAGCGGCCTATGAGTGAAGCGCTAGGTCACTAGCGCTTCCGGTATGGTGGATGAGAGACCAAGGAAGCGGCCTATTGAGTGAAGCGCTAGGTCACTAGTAAGGGATCCTAGAGGGTGCTAACCATACGGTGCTCGGGGTCACCAAATATACCCACACCGGCATCATGGAAGATATTGGAACAAGGAGTAAGAGTTATTTTCTGAAATTGGGAATGGATCTGGTTAATTGACCTTGCTGGTTCCCAACAGATGAGTCCATGGTTTTTTTTATGGAGCTGTTGGTTGATCTTGCTGATCTTCAATGGAGATTCCATCTTGATTTTTATAAGTCATTATATTATCGGGTACTATGAGCTAGGAACTATCGAAAAGGCCCCTGTGAGGGACAGGTGGTGAGCCTTCTGGTTGTTGCCAATGATGCCATAGGTATACCGATGATGAAGGAATGATTGAAAATTAAGATTTAACTAGATATTTTGGAAGATTATGATCAATGACACTATGGTTTCATTAAATGATTGTTTTAAAGATAACTGAATGTATGAAAAAGGTAATTTTATATTGGGTGTGTAAGTGGTGTGACTGGCATTAAATATGCATGAATATCTGCCTAGGGGATCTCGGAACTCTTTTCCCTGGTACCCGGGACAAAACCTAACCAAATTCCTAATTGGATCCCATCACTCCAGTGGTTGGGCGGTTGGCTAATCCATGGGACTGATGGGGTTAGGCTGGACTGATGGATTCGTAAAATGAGACTCAATTCTGTTATAGTACGATAGATGAAATAAATCTCGGATAGTAATTATTCTATGAAAAAAGAATCAACGCCTGTGCCTCTCGATGAGAAAAAAAGCGTTGGTTTCTATGATCCAAGTGCAAGTTTCTTTCTTAATTTGACCAAGAGACTCACAAGTTCGGTCGGATCAGTTTGGTTAGTAATGACCCTGACTACGTTAGACTAAAAATATCCTGGAGGAATTGCCCATGCTTTCTGGGCAAGGAAAGCTTTTTCGAGTTCCGTTTTTGTAGAACCCAGGGATTAGTCGCTTGTCCGGACATCCATGGGCAAGGCCCCTAGTGAGGGATCCTGCCCCGCACAAGGAGTGCTACTTCTAATGCTAGCACCCAACACCATGTTAGTGAATTTGGAAATTTTCCAATTCCCATTTTTGAATACTTAAAATAGGAGACATGGATAACATGTTTGTAAGTTTCTCAAAACCCTATCATATGACCTATCGTTGAAAAGCGCTTGAAAAAATGGAATCTAAAGAGCTATAAAGAGCTCATTTTGGATTAGTGGTGTTCAAGTTATGGTTAATCCAAACTTTTTACCATGTGTCCCAAACTTGTGAGAAATTCCCATATTCTCCAATATGGTGTTACCCTCGAATCCAGGAGGGGGTAGAGATCTTTCACTTTATGCATAAGCCTTATGCAGAATGCTTTATGCATAAGACCTCATACATAGCTTTATTCTTAAAGCTTTATAGGGTTGCATAGTCACATAGATTGCATAAGCTTCTGTATGTATGCATTACTAATCTTTTCCTCACCCTTTTGTTGGTTTTCTAGGTCCTATAATTTTCTCTTTCAACATCACGAAAAAGAGGTAAGTGCATTTCTATCTTTCCGCTCTTTTTTCTATTTTTATTGCACCCTTGGGTGCTGGGGATTTGTTTTGTAGGTTTGCGCATAAGCTTTATGCATAAGGCCTCATGCATAGTTTTATGCTTAAGGCTTTATGCATAGTGCTTTATGCATAAGCCTTATGCATAATGCTTTATGCACAAGGCCTCATGAATAAAGAATTATGCTTCAATCTTTATTATACATAAGGCCTCATAAGGCCTCATGCATAAAGAATTATTCTTAAAGCTTTATGCATAAAGCCTCATGCATACTTTATGCATAAGCTTTATTATAGCTTACATAAGGCTTGCATAACGACATAGTTTGCATAAGGCTTGCATAGCAACATGGCTTGCATAAGCTTTTGTATCTATACATAAAGCTCTATGTATGCATTAAGCTCTAATCATAGAGCTTAATCTTTTCAATTTTTTATGTATGCATTAGGTTCTTAGGGCTTTTTTATGTATGCATTACTAATCCTTTATTCACCCTTTTTTTGGTTTTGTAGGTCTTCTAATCTTCTCTTTCAACATCACCAAAAAGAGGTAAGTGCTTTCCTATCTTTCCTCTCTTTCTTATCTTTTTTTCCTCTCTTTCCTCTATTTTTATCTACCAAAAAGTGGGGTTTTCTTTTGTGGGTCCTCTATTCATAGAGCTTAATTGGTTAAAGGAGCTCTAATCATAGAGCTTAATCTATGCATTAACCTATATTCATAGAGCTTAATGCATAGATTAAGCTCTATTATTAGAGCTCTATTCATAGATTAAGCTCTATACATGCATTCATAATGCATAGAGATCTTTGCATAGATTAAGCTCTATGTGTGAGCTCTATGCATGCATTAAGCTCTATGCATGCACTAAGCTCTATGCATAGAGCTTAACGTCTCATGCACGATAAAGCTATGCATGAGGACTTATGCATAATGTTTTATGCATAAGTCCTCATGCATAGCTTTATGCTTAAATCTTTATGCATAAGATCTCATGCATGCTTTATGCACAAGCTTTAGCATAGCTTCCATAATGCTTGCATAGCAACATAGTTTGCATAAGGCTTGCATAGCGACATAGATTGCACAAGCATTTGTATGTATGAATTACTAATCTTTTTCTCACCCTTTTCTTGGTTTTCTAGGTCCTCTTATCCTCTCTTTAAACATCATGAAAAAAAGGTAAGTGCTTTTCTATCTTTTCTCTCTTTCCTCTATTATTATTACACCCTTAGGTGCTCCAGATTTGTTTTGTAGGTTTGTGCATAAGCCTTATGCATAATACTTTATGCATAAAGCCTCATGCATAGCTTTATACATAAGGCCTCATGCATGCTTTATGCATAAGGCCTCATGCATAGTTTTATGCTTAAGGCTTTATGTATAGTGCTTTATGCATAAGCCTTATGCATAATGCTTTATGCATAAGGCCTCTTGCATAAAGTATTATGCTTAAAGCTTTATGCATAAGGCCTCATGCATGCTTTATGCATAAGCTTTATTATAGCTTGCATAAGGCTTGCATAGCATCATAGCTTGCATAAGGCTTGCATAGCATCATAGTTTGCATAAAGCTTGCATAGCGACATAGCTTGCATAAGCTTTTGTATCTATGCATAGAGCTCTATGCATGCATTAAGCTCTATTCATAGAGCTTAATCTTTTCAATTTTTTTATGTATGCATTACTAATCCTTTCCTCACCCTTTTGTTGGTTTTGTAGGTCTTCTAATCTTCTCTTTCAACATCACCAAAAAGAGGTAAGTGCTTTCCTGTCTTTCCTCTCTTTCCTCTTTTTTTATCTACGAGAAAGAGGGGTTTTGTTTTGCAAGTCCTCTATGCATAGAGCTTAATCTAGGGATAGAGTTCTAATCATAGAGCTTAATCTATACATTAAGCTCTATTTATAGAGCATAATGCATAGATTAAGCTCTATATGTGCATTCCTAATGCATAGAGATCTATGCATAGATTAAGCTCTATGCATAGACATCTATGCATGCATTAAGCTCTATGCATAGAGCTTAAAGCATGCATAGAGCTTAATCTATGCATGCATTAAGATCTATGCATGCATGCTTAATACATATTGCCGGGGTACGGTTTAGTTAAGGCTAGCGTGGCTTGTATAATGCTTTATAAACCTACGCATAAGCCTCATGCATGCTTTATGCATAAGCCTTGTGCATAAGCTTTATGCATAGGATTTATGCATAAGGCCTCATGCATGCTTTATGCATAAGCCTTGTGCATAAGCTTTATGCATAAGGCCTCATGCATAGCTTTATACATAAGGCCTCACGTATGCTTTATGCATAAGCTTTAGCATAGCTTGCATAGCGGCATAAAACTTTGTATGTATGCATTACTAATCCATTTGTCACCCTTTTGTTGGTTTTATAGGTCTTCTAATCTTCTCTTTCAACATCAATAAAAAGAGGTAAGTGCTTTCTTATCTTTTCTCTCTTTCTTATCTTTTTATCCTCTCTTTCCTCTATTTTTATCTACCAAAAGAAGGGGTTTTATTTTGTAGGTTCTCTATTCATAGAGCTTAATATTTGAATAGAGCTCTAATCATAGAGCTTAATCTATGCATTAAGCTCTATTCGTAGAGCTTAATGTATAGATTAAGCTCTATGCATGCATTCATAATGCATAGATATCTATGCATAGATTAAGCTTTGTGCATAGAGCATTGTGCATGCATTAAGCTCTATGCATGAATAGAGCTTAATCTTTTTAATTTTATATGCATGAAATAGGTTCTTAGTACTTTTGTATGTATGCATTACTAATCCTTTCCTCACCCTTTTATTGGATTTGTAGGTGTTCTAATCTTCTCTTTCAACATCAGCACAAAAAGAGGTTTAGTGCTTTCCTATCTTTCCTCTATTTTTACCTACCACAAAGAGGGGTTTTATTTTGTAGGTCCTCTATGCATAGAGCTTAATATATGGAAAGATCTTAATCTATGCATTAAGCTCTATTCATAGAGCTTAATGCATAGATCAAGCTCTATGCATGCATTCATAATGCATAGAGATCTATGCATAGATTCAGCTTTATGCATAGATCTCTATGCATGCATTAAGCTCTATGCATAGAGCTTAATCTATGCATGCATTAAGCTCTATGCATGCATGCATGCTTAATGCATAGTGCAAGGGAGCGGTTTAGTAGACTAGTGTGGCTTGAATAGTGCTTTATGCATAAGCCTCATGCATAGCTTTATGCATAAGGCCTCATGCATGCGTTATGCATAAGCCTTCTTCATAATGCTTTATGCATAAGGCCTCATGCATAGCTTTATGCATAAGACCTCATACATGCTTTATGCATAAGCTTTAGCATAACTTGCATAAGGCTTGCATAGCGGCATAGTTTGCATATGGCTTGCATAGCGGCATAGCTTGAATAAGCTTTTGTATACTAATCTTTTCCTCACCCTTTTTTTGATTTTTTAGGTCCTATAATCCTCTTTCAAAATCACAAAAGAGAGGTAAGTGCTTTTCTATCTTTTCTCTCTTTCCTCTATTTTTTTTGCACCCTTGGGGGTGCTGGGGATTTGTTTTGTAGCTTTGCGCATAATCTTTGTGTATAATGCTTTATGCATAAGGCCTCACGCATAGCTTTATGCGTAAGGCCTCATTCATAGCTTTATGTATAGGCTTTATGTATAGGCTTTATGCATAAGGCCTCATGCATGCTTTGTACATAAGGCATCATGCATAGTTTTATGCTTAAGGTCTTATGCATAGTGCTTTATGGCATAAGCCTTATACATACGCTTTATGCATAAGGCCTCATGCATAAAACATTATGCTTAAATATTTATGATGCATAAGGCCTCATGCATAAAGAAATTCGCTTAAAGCTTTATGCATAAGGTCTTATGCATTCTTTATGCATAAGCTTTAGCATAGCTTGCATCAGGCTTGCATAGCGGCGTAGTTTGCATAAGGTTTGCAAAGTGTCATAGCTTGCATAAGCTTTGCAAAGTGACATAGCTTGCATAAGCTTTAGCATAGCTTGCATAAAATTTTGTATCTAATTATATAGAGCCCTATGTATGCATTAAGCTCTATGCATAGAGCTTAATGCATGAAAAGAGCTTCTTTTTTTTTTGATTTTGTATGTATGCATTAGGTTCTTAGGGCTTTTGGTATGTATGCATCACTAATCCTTTCCTTACCCTTTTGATGATTTTGTAGGTCTTCTAATCTTCTCTTTCAACATCACCAAAAAGAGGTAAGTGATTTCCTATCTTTCCTATCTTTTTATCCTCTCTTTCCTCTATTTTTATCTAAAAAGAGGGGTTATGTTTTGTAGGTCCTCTATGCATAGAGTTGAATCTATGGATAGAGTTTTAATCATAGAGCTTAATCTATACATTAAGCTCTATTCGTAGAGCTTAATGTATAAATTAAGCTTTATAGATGCATTCATAATGCATAGAGATCAATGGATAGATTAAGCTCTATGCATAGACATCTATGCATGCATTATGCTCTATGCATAGAGCTTGAAGCTGTTGAGAGATGTAATCACGGGAGAGTGAACGAAGGACGTCTTGTGTAGCAAGGTCTATCGAGGTCTTGACCAGCCTCGGTTTGATTTAAATGGTGAGCTTCTGGTACAGTGGATGGGAGACCAAGGAAGTGGCCTATGAGTGAAGCTCTAGGTGACCTCCTGCGAAGGATCCTAGAGGGTGCTGACCATATGGTGCTTGAGCTTTGGGTCGCCGAAGATACCGGGGAAGATATTGGAATAAGGAGGAAGAGTTGTTTTCTGAATTCGGGTATGGATCTGGTTGGTTGACCTTACTCGTCCTCAAGCGATGAGTCCATGACTCTTCTATATGGATCTGTTGGTTGATCTTGCTGATCTTCAACGAAGATTCCATTTTGATATGTGAATATATTGCCGGGTACTATGAGCTAGGATGTTCACGGGAACACTCACAGGAACACGTTCCAAATAATGTGAATAATCGATGAGTCCTCAAGTGAGGACCATGGCTGGCATGTTCCAACTACTCTAGTCACTACTCAAAGAAGTCCAGGTAAGAAGGAATCATCAATTTGTCTACCCAAAGATGCGTACAAACTTATACCATCTAGCCTAGTTGCTAAACCTCCTAAAAAGAATATCTTTTCCAAGCCTAAGCCTTAGATTGTTACTCATTGGGTCCCAAAGCATGTTCTTAAAGCACAAGGCTATTATGAGGGTGCAACAGCTTTTTGGCTTCCCAAATTCCATGGGTTGCTAAAGCCAGAAGAGTGTATCAATAAGATTCCAAAAGCCACTCTTGGTTTTTCATATTAGTGGATGCAAAGGAAATTAACACAACCTCTAGATAGGATAGGTGGTTGTGATAGCACCTACAAATCTCCTTGTGTTGACCTTCCCAAAACATGTATTGAATCACCAGTTGTCCCAACTTCTCCTTGTTACACACTTCCACCATCAACTTGTGTACCTAAGACAAATCCAACTTTACATGAGTCTCCTTTGAGCATAGATTCTAGCACTTCACTACCTAAATCCTCTTATCTTGCTCAAATTCCTCAACAATTACTATCCTTCCCACCTCTTAAGAAGTACATTGTAACATACCCATTGTAAATAACAATGTACTTGCTTCAGAGTTGAAAAATATAACTTAGTTTGTCATTTTTACGATCAAAAAACTTCTATTTTTAGAAAATGAGCCATTTTTACTTAGAAATTTGTAATTTTGAATCCAAATTTGAAATCTACGCGTAATTTTACGCTTAAAATGGTTTTTTCTGAACTAAAAACGGGCACCCGGAATGGGTTTAATTAAGCTTTTAAGCCTTTAATCTGCGAACTTCCGACCAAAAATAGTAACTATCCAGGCGTCTAATCAACGAACGGAATACGCCTCCATGGTCACGGGGCAAGGCCGGACATTTCCGTCAAAAAATATTTTTTGACCCCTCGGACGACGGCGGGCGGCCGGCGTGGGCCCCACCACGGGCGCCGCCCGTGAAAAAAACCGACAATCCGCCCGGGACACCCAAGCGTGTACACGACCTAGACGCACCCTCCAGCACACCCCTACACGTACCCCCTCCTCCCAGAACCCTCTATCCACCACAGGTGTCGCGCTCTCTCTCTCTTGGGGACACCTCCACCCCCATGTGTCACACTTTCTCTCTCCTCGAGACACCTCCATCCCCAGGTGTCTCACGCCCACACCCTCTCCCGGACACCTACACCACCCAGGTGTCACCTTCGCGCACCCGGACGTCCACCCTCCAGCACCTATAAAAGGACCCTCCCAACCCCCTTCTCCAGACAAGCCCCCAGCAAGCCCCTACGCGCAAGCCCTCTCTCAAGCTCTAGGACATGTCCTACACTCTTCTCCCCCCCCCCCCCCGTGTGAATAGACTTAAAGTGTGCCTCTCCTTCAACCCTTGCCTTACTCTTCCCTAGGCCTCCCTAGACGTACACTCTTCTCAAGAGCTCTCCAAGTTAAGGACACCCCTCTCAATTCCCCCCCCCATATGCGGCGACTTAAACTTAGGCTAAGAGGTCGTTCATGCCTATAAGCCCAACAAGCTTTTCCTACCCCAAACGGACTCCGTTTTCGAATCCGTTTGAACCAGTAGAATTCTCTCTTTTCTCTCCACGCTCCCAACCTCTTATATTCACCTCGTTTTCTCTCTATCCTCTTAAAACTCTAGTGCTCCTATGGCACCGAAACGTCGCCGAATTGAAGAACCACGCGCTGCCCAAGGAGGGAACGAGGCGAATCGCGTCCCTGCAATCGACTTCGCCCCTCTTGAAGCGAATAGGCATGAAAATGATAACCAGGTTGGTCATTTAATAAGTTTAAGTAAAAATTCTCTCTTATGAAGTTTAATGCAAAGATTCGAAATAATAGGAAAGGAACCAAGGTTAAACCCTAGTATAGATGGCCTAAAGTACCTTATGGTTACTCTTAAGTAAAGTTATAGGAAAATAATTTTGCTTTTGAATCATTGTCTTTCCAAAACGATGGGTTTTGTTAATGTGTGAATTCATTGAATAAAGGCTATGTCTTTCTTTTATTGGATATACTGCTGGTTTATTGCTAACATGCAGGTACAGCTTCTCCCCCCCTTAGCTAACTCCGTGCTTGTCTGTGTAGACGGGCAGAGGATATAGCGAGGCCGGGAGTCGGCCCAGGGCAATCCCCTCCTATGCCACTGGGAATTGGTTTTCACCACCAGGGTGATGTATATATGCTGCCTAGTTCTATGGATCCAGGCTAGTGCGGTGACTTAACCCCCACCTCATGAGGAGACGTCCCCTCCGCAGAGCGAGAGGGTTTGGTACAAGCGTCAATACCTGAGGGGGTGACAGGACGGCTTGGCCCTCGTCGGCTGGCTGACGACGAGGGGAGACGGTCCGTGAGGTTTATCCAGCTGGTTGAGGCTGGAAGATCGAATTCTAGATCATCGATGTGGTTGTGGTTGTGGTTGTGACTGTGATTGGATTGTGGTTATGCTTATGGTTTGGACATGAGTTTGGATTGGAATATCGGCCCGGTTTCAGGGTCTTTGTAAATATTTTTCACTGTAAGTATGCTCGTTGATTTCAATGTTGTGCTAAGGAAGATTTTTCTTAAGGAATCAAGTGTAATTAATTAACAAAGGAATTTGTTTTTAAGTGTTTCACAGTGTGGTAGGACGTAATTAGAAAATAATTGAACGGGTGAGTGCGTGGAAAGTGGGAGAACGAATGCCCTGACGGTACCATTCTAAGGATGGGTGGACCCGATCAGTCGGGTAGCTTTCTAGTAGTCGTAACTTACGATACTTAGGGAATAGTAGAGTCACGAACAAGACTTGTTTTAGGGGACCGAGCCAACGGCCGTGCCTCTTGAAATACGGGGGAAAAAGGCGTTGGCTTCCTTGAACCAAGTGTGGGTCTTGTTCCATCTCCACGCACATTTCGTGCTGGGGATTAGAATTTCCTTTAGGATGACTACGCTTCCCTTGCGAGATAGAGTTAGGTCCGTCCGTTTGCTCGTAACCTCGTATTTCTATGAGATCGAGGTGTCGTCAATCGAAAAATAACATGAGACTTGACCGCCTATCAAAAGGATTCCCCCGCCCTACGGGTCGGGGGTCTTACACGTGGTATCAGAGCAGGTTTAGACTTGGGAGATTTTATATTGTATTCTCTTGTTGCTCTAGGAATTCTTGTTAAACTAATCTAGTTACGCCTGATGCAGGAGGACGAGATGGATCCCTATTCTCGCTTCCTGGTATTCCAATGCATGTTCATGACTGCTTGTCGCTCTTCCGAATTCGAGTTCCGTGACACTATGATGCACATTGTAGACAAGCTAACCCTTCCTCTTTACACTCGCATCGAAAGGGGATGGAACAGAACTGAGTATTGGCATCGTCGATCTACCTATTTCATCATTCGAGCTGAGCACGTCAGCAATCTCACCAACGACTTGAGGCGGATCCGCCGATATGCCGAGATGTTGCGGATGGTTCGCCTGTTCTGGTTTATTGGCACTCCTCGTAACACCTATGTCACTATCGATGGAAATCGCATGCTGCAGAATCGTTGGGTTTATGATAAGGTGACTCAAGTTGTATCCCCTGATAGAGTAGCCGTTACCCGTCTTTCTAGACGAGGTTTACCTCCCCTACCAGAGACTTATCGAGTTCTTGAAACCATGGGAGAACCCCCCTACTTTTTCAATGCTACCACCGCAGATCTTTATTAGGTTCCTTAGAGGACTACCATGTAAATAAATAAGATTGGATTTAGTCCAATCCTTGTAAATGGCTTGGTTTACTTGTAAATGGCTTGGTTTACTTGTAAATATTAAAGCTTGGAATAAAAGGTTTTGATTTTCACACTCATTGTCTTATGTATATTAAACCGCCTAAGTGACATGATTCTAAATTTAGCTTCTTATTGATAACCAGGATCGTCAACTTCTTGCTCCCAATGCATTATATACAGATACACAGGAGAAGAAGCTTCTCCTCAAACAAATGCAACCTCCCTCATTTAATGGGGCAGGCTCAAAGATTGAAAGGGATGCAGAAGTTTGGATAGAAGCCATGGACGATTACTTTTCGGCTGTGCTGGTACAGGAATTGGGAATCAATCCATGCTTGCCAAATTCCGTCTTACTGGGGACGCCAAACTTTGGTGGAAGCAATGGTGCCGAGATAAGGGCGTCACTGAAGATACCCAAACCTGGAGTGACATTAAGCAAGCTGTGAAGGGCCGTTATCTTCCCCCATCTCATGAATCTATTAAGATGAACGAGTTCTTCAGCCTCAAGCAGCTTAGCTTAACCCTGGAGGAATACTACTCAAAATTTGTCACACTTGGCAAATATGCTCCACCTATGTAGATCACTCAACAAGTGGCCCGATTTTACCAAGGGCTGAATGAACCTTTGGATTCTCGCCTTGAGGCAATGAGGCCAACTACCTTGCAAGATGCTCTTACCCGAGCCAAACCTCTGGCTAAAGAAGTAAAGAGTGGTCAAGCAAAGAAGAGAGTCTATCCTGAGTCTAACCCAAGGGGGCGCCTTCAGAGGAATTACCAATCGAATTTCCGCCACAACACTATTGGTCGATATCCCAATAATTTTGTCCCCCGCAGTTATGCTAATTCCACTTCAGAATCCTATGGGGACCAAAGGTGCTTTTATTGCAATGAAGTTGGCCACTTCCGGAATGAATGCCCCAAACTTGCAAGACCCTCTTTCAATCCTAGTGTCACTGCTGCTCCACAAGGCGGCCAGGTAGTTCAAGGTCGTGGGATTCCTAATAACCGCCAAGCTAGACGAGGTGGTGGTGGACATGGTAGAGGTCGTGGAGTGACTGCCCGTGTCTGCTCTATGATTGGTGAACCGACTTTAGAGATGGAAGAAGAAGAGCAAGCCACCATTCATGCAGCTATAGAACATCAAGGACCTAATCAGCAGTTTTCTGTTATCCAAGCTCCGGCTACTTATCAAGGTAGATCTTTCCAGCTTTTGGTTGATTGTGGTAGTACGCATTCATTTCTTTCTCCAAAATGCTTGCGTAAGTTACAGTTAGATCAAAAACCAGCCCAAGCAATGATTGTTGAGTTAGCTAGTGGAAAAGAAGAAGTATCCCGACATTGTGTGGGAGATCTTGAATTTGAATTGGATGGTGAATCAACCCATGGGTATTTTAGAAGCTTACCATTAGGGATTTATGATGGAATCCTTGGTATGGATTGGTTAATTGCAAACAATGCTGACATTCACTGTGCTGAAGGAAGCATCACCTTTAAGAATAGTCAAGGACAGGTAGTATCAGCCCAGGGAAAAACAGGTAAACCCAAATTTCATTTGGTCAAAGCTAATCGTCTTCTTAAGGGAGTGCGCAAGGGCCAACAGATCTTCCTTGTCAAACTCAACAAGGTAGAAGAAAGCAACCCAGATTTAGAACCCTCTTGGCTCCAGGAGTTTTCAGATATCTTTCCAGAGGAACTTACAAAACTACCCCCATCTCGAGAAGTAGATCATGGGATTGAGTTAATCCCTGGTGCTGAATCAGTTTCAAGGAGACCTTACAAAATGTCTCTTCCCGAAGCCATAGAGCTCAAGGAACAACTTAGGCAGCTCATTGAGCAAGGATTCATTCGCCCTAGTAATTCCCCATGGGGAGCGCCTGTTCTTTTCCAGAGAAAGAAGGATGGCTCGCTTCGGTGTATTGACTACCGAGGCCTAAACAAGGTCACTGTCAAAAACAAATACCCCATTCCTCGCATCGACGAACTTCTTGACAGACTTTATGGATCCAAAGTTTTCTCCAAGATGGATTTAAGGTCTGGCTACTATCAAATTAGGATCAAGGAATCAGATATCTCAAAAACCGCTTTCAATACCCGCTATGGCCACTATGAATTTACAGTTATGCCATTCGGATTAACCAATGCTCCCGCCACCTTCAACCGCCTGATGCAGGATATCTTCCGACCCTACTTGGATGAATTTGTCCTTGTCTTCTTCGATGACATCTTGGTCTATTCTCAGTCAAAAGAGGAACATGAGGAGCATGTACGCAAAGTATTGCAATTACTGCGCGAACATAAGCTCTATGCCAAGAAAAGCAAATGTACCTTCTTCACTTCCCAAATTGAATATCTAGGGTTCATTGTCTCCTCAAGGGGCATCTCAGTAGACCCTGCCAAAGTCAAGGATATATTGGAATGGCCACCCCCTAGGACAGTCAAAGAAATCCGTGGGTTTCTAGGCATCACAGGATGGTATAGGATCTTCATCAAGGATTATGCCAAGATAGCCGCACCCTTAACTGATCTCCTCAAGAAGGAATGTAAGATAGTATGGTTACCAATCCACCAAATCAGTTTTAGCCAACTTAAGGCTATCCTCACCTCAGCACCAGTTCTGAAGCTCCCTGACTTCACCAAAGAGTTTGAGGTTGTCACTGATGCTAGTGGCCTTGCACTTGGTGGTGTCTTAATTCAAGAAGGAAGGCCTGTGGCTTACACTTCTCGTAAGCTTAAATCCTATGAAGTCAATTATGCCACCCATGATTTGGAACTCCTTGCAGTTGTTCATTGTTTCAAGTTATGGAGACACTATCTCCTAGGCCGTAAGTTTCTGCTTGTAACTGACCACCAGAGTTTAAAGTGGATCTTCACCCAGCCCAATCTCAATATGAGGCAAAGAAGGTGGATTGAGATTCTTCAAGAGTTTGATTTTGATATCAAATTTCGTCCTGGAAAGGATAATGTTGTAGCAGGTGCCCTCAGTCGCAAATCCTTCCTAAGTGCAATCTCTATGCCAAATAACCCCATCCTAGAGAAGGTAAAGCAGGTTTCACTTCATGACCCTGATTACCAAAAGCTAGTAAGCCTGGTTCACAAGGAGGCACCCACAGAAAAGGAAAATATATTGATCAAGGGATACACCCTCGATGATGAATGCCTCTACTTCATGCATAGGTTATGTATTCCCAAAGATCTTGCACTGAAGAAGATGATTTTGTATGAAGCTCATGATAGCCCCGTAGCAGGACATCCAGGTTATGCAAAAACCTTGAATGCCTTAAGGAGAAGTTACTTTTGGCCTGGAATGAAGAGAGATATCCTTCAATACATCAGACAATGCCTTTCATGTCAAAGGATTAAAGCTGAAAGAATCAAAATGCCCGGGAAACTCCAACCTCTGGACATTCCTCAGATGAAGTGGGAATGTATCAGTATGGATTTTGTCACAAGTCTTCCCACAACACAAGGAGGGTATGATTCTATTTTAGTAGTTGTGGATATGCTTACCAAAGTCACCCATATTATCCCAGTAAAGAAGACATTTAAATCTTCTGATATTGCCCGCCTTTTCATCAAGGAAATCTTTAGGCTTCATGGATTGCCAAAAAGAATAGTCACTGACCGGGACTCTGACTTCACTTCAAAGTTCTGGACATCATTATTCCAGGCTATTGGAACACAACTTTGTTTCAGTACAGCTTACCACCCAGAAACAGATGGTCAAACTGAGAGAGTTAATCAGATTATAGAAGACATCCTGAGAGCCTATTGTGGGCGTGAACCAAAGAAGTGGATTCAGTATCTCCCTCTAGTGGAGTTCTCTTACAATACATCCTATCACCAAAGCATAGGGATGTCACCATTCAAAGCTCTTTATGGTCAGGAGTGTTTATCTCCCTTAAATTTCTCTGACCCCACACTAAAGGTTGAAGCCTTCAGGATAATGCTTGAAGAAATGGAAGAACAAACCAAAGCTATTCGTAAGGATATTAAAGCCGCCCAGGATCGACAGAAGCATTATGCTGATACCAAAAGATCTGACAGAATTTTTCAGCAAGAAGACAAAGTTTTTCTTCGAGTGCGGCCAAAGAGAAGTTCTTTATCTCTTGGGAAATTTAGGAAACTGAGTCCAAGGTATTGTGGGCCTTATGAAGTCATCAAATGTTTGGGAAAACATGCCTACAAACTTCGCCTCCCAACCCACCTCAAGATCCATGATGTATTCCATGTAAGCTTACTAAAGCCATATGTGCCTCATCCTGATCATGTTCTTGATGATGTACAAATTGTAATGCCAACTCAGGGAGTCCTTGAAATGAGACCTAATAGAATCATCAACTCTAGAGAAAGAGTGCTTCGCAATAGAATCCTTAGGGAACATTTAGTGGAATGGAAAGATTACCCTGAGGAGGATGCCACTTGGGAGGAAGAGTCAACCCTCCAAAAGAATTACCCAGAGTTCGTGCCGAGATGAGGACATCTCGAGTTCTTTTAGTAGGGAAGGATGTAACATACCCATTGTAAATAACAATGTACTTGCTTCAGAGTTGAAAAATATAACTTAGTTTGTCATTTTTACGATCAAAAAACTTCTATTTTTGGAAAATGAGCCATTTTTACTTAGAAATTTATAATTTTGAATCCAAATTTGAAATCTACGCGTAATTTTACGCTTAAAATGGTTTTTTTTGAACTAAAAACGGGCACCCGGAATGGGTTTAATTAAGCTTTTAAGCCTTTAATCTGCGAACTTCCGACCAAAAATAGTAACTATCCAGGCGTCTAATCAACGAACGGAATACGCCTCCATGGTCACGGGGCAAGGCCGGACATTTCCGTCAAAAAATATTTTTTGACCCCTCGGACGACGGCGGGCGACCGGCGTGGGCCCCACCACGGGCGCCGCCCGTGAAAAAAACCGACAATCCGCCCGGGACACCCAAGCGTGTACACGACCTAGACGCACCCTCCAGCACACCCCTACACGTACCCCCACCTCCCAGAACCCTCTATCCACAGGTGTCGCGCTCTCTCTCTCTTGGGGACACCTCCACCCCCATGTGTCACACTTTCTCTCTCCTCGAGACACCTCCACCCCCAGGTGTCTCACGCCCACACCCTCTCCCGGACACCTACACCACCCAGGTGTCACCTTCCGGCACCCGGACGTCCACCCTCCAGCACCTATAAAAGGACCCTCCCAGCCCCCTTCTCCAGACAAGCCCCCAGCAAGCCCCTACGCGCAAGCCCTCTCTCAAGCTCTAGGACATGTCCTACACTCTTCTCCCCCCCCCCCCCCCCCCCCCCCCCCCCGTGTGAATAGACTTAAAGTGTGCCTCTCCTTCAACCCTTGCCTTACTCTTCCCTAGGCCTCCCTAGACGTACACTCTTCTCAAGAGCTCTCCAAGTTAAGGACACCCCTCTCAATTCCCCCCCCCCATATGCGGCGACTTAAACTTAGGCTAAGAGGTCGTTCCTGCCTATAAGCCCAACAAGCTTTTCCTACCCCAAACGGACTCCGTTTTCGAATCCGTTTGAACCAGTAGAATTCTCTCTTTTCTCTCCACGCTCCCAACCTCTTATATTCACCTCGTTTTCTCTCTATCCTCTTAAAACTCTAGTGCTCCTATGGCGCCAAAACGCCGCCGAATTGAAGAACCACGCGCTGCCCAAGGAGGGAACGAGGCGAATCGCGTCCCTGCAATCGACTTCGCCCCTCTTGAAGCGAATAGGCATGAAAATGATAACCAGGTTGGTCATTTAATAAGTTTAAGTAAAAATTCTCTCTTATGAAGTTTAATGCAAAGATTCGAAATAATAGGAAAGGAACCAAGGTTAAACCCTAGTATAGATGGCCTAAAGTACCTTATGGTTACTCTTAAGTAAAGTTATAGGAAAATAATCTTGCTTTTGAATCATTGTCTTTCCAAAACGATGGGTTTTGTTAATGTGTGAATTCATTGAATAAAGGCTATGTCTTTCTTTTATTGGATATACTACTGGTTTATTGCTAACATGCAGGTACAGCTTCTCCCCCCCTTAGCTAACTCCGTGCTTGTCTGTGTAGACGGGCGGAGGATATAGCGAGGCCGGGAGTCGGCCCAGGGCAATCCCCTCCTATGCCACTGGGAATTGGTTTTCACCACCAGGGTGATGTATATATGCTGCCTAGTTCTGTGGATCCAGGCTAGTGCGGTGACTTAACCCCCACCTCATGAGGAGACGTCCCCTCCGAAGAGCGAGAGGGTTTGGTACAAGCGTCAATACCTGAGGGGGTGACAGGACGGCTTGGCCCTCGTCGGCTGGCTGACGACGAGGGGAGACGGTCCGTGAGGTTTACCCAGCTGGTTGAGGCTGGAAGATCAAATTCTAGATCATCGATGTGGTTGTGGTTGTGGTTGTGACTGTGATTGGATTGTGGTTATGGTTATGGTTTGGACATGAGTTTGGATTGGAATATCGGCCCGGTTTCAGGGTCTTTGTAAATATTTTTCACTGTAAGTATGCTCGTTGATTTCAATGTTGTGCTAAGGAAGATTTTTCTTAAGGAATCAAGTGTAATTAATTAACAAAGGAATTTGTTTTTAAGTGTTTCACAGTGTGGTAGGACGTAATTAGAAAATAATTGAACGGGTGAGTGCGTGGAAAGTGGGAGAATGGATGCCCTGACAGTACCATTCTAAGGATGGGTGGACCCGATCAGTCGGGTAGCTTTCTACTAGTCGTAACTTACGATACTTAGGGAATAGTAGAGTCACGAACAAGACTTGTTTTAGGGGACCGAGCCAGCGGCCGTGCCTCTTGAAATACGGGGGAAAAAGGCGTTGGCTTCCTTGAACCAAGTGTGGGTCTTGTTCCATCTCCACGCACATTTCGTGCTGGGGATTAGAATTTCCTTTAGGATGACTACGCTTCCCTTGCGAGATAGAGTTAGGTCCGTCCGTTTGCTCGTAACCTCGTATTTCTACGAGATCGAGGTGTCGTCAATCGAAAAATAACATGAGACTTGACCGCCTATCAAAAGGATTCCCCCGCCCTACGGGTCGGGGGTCTTACATACATACCCAAAACCAAAGGTAAGGCATTAACACTACAATTGAAACTCTTTGGTAGATCAGTGTTTGAATAGTCTCACTTTTACTAATGTGGTTCCTTCTGCCATTACAGGATTGAGTTCTTTTTGAGATGATCTTATCTACTTGTTTTTTATAGGAATTGTAATACTAGATATGAGTGTATAAAGTTTGAAGTTTCTAAATTTCATTGTTCTATGCCCAGATACCTCCTGATGGATACTTGGCGAGATACATGTCCACCATGCATTGACCCTGATAGTACTCAACCTGAACATTGCGGGAGTTATAGTGCTCCTCCTTTTCAAACTCATTCTAGGTACTTTTATGCTCTCTTAGGTGAAATTTGCTGTGGACATCACTTTGTCACTTTATTCTATCAACAACATCATCCATTTCCACATTGTCAAGAGTGTGCACGACTCGTATTAGGGAAAGCTTCACACATTTGTTGGCTATGCCGCTCTTACTTTCGACGATATGGCACGGGCTTAATGAAACAAATTGTGAGAATTACACCCCCACGCCATAACCTTCTTGATATGAGAGTACCAGACCGAGGACCAAATCAACGTAGATTACCTGAGGAGGTTCAAGAACAACAATGGAAGGATGCATGCATAAATGACTTGCAACCACCTATTTTGCAAGCCCTTCTTCCCCCAACCTCAACATGTCAATTTTGGATCACTATGAGCACCTATATGGAGTAATTTCAAAATCGGCATTGTCTGCTCAACCTTCCCATAGAACCAATGCCATATTTTAGCAAGAAAGCACTCCTTCCTCTACCACCTTCTCCAGAGGCTGACTTTTGTACAGGGTTGTCCTTGTATCCTAAAGTGATTGATACAATCTTTCCAACAGAAGTGGACACGGATCCACCACCAGTGCAAGGATAAGCACATCAACTCCACAATAAGATCAACAAGCCAGGGCACTTTTCTCCCACTAGGTTTTTCCCCTCGACTATATTCGGTGATTAGCACCAATAATAAATTTTATTCTTTTCTTTTCTTGTTTGTTAATAAGACATTTTGTAGAGATCTCAGTAAAAAGTAAAACAAGAGCATACACACGCTCCAACAGTCCACCTACCGTGCACACAAATTAAGGAGGGAGACATGCAATGCCTACAAAGAGCAAAGAGAAGCAATCTGCATATCAGCAATGCATCAAGACAAACGCGTCACATCAATGAGCACTACAACAGGTGTATTCAAATCATAATCTTTTGTTCTTTATATGCTTTTCACTTTTGCATATATTGTTTGCATGTTCACACACAGTTAGCTGGTTTAAGTTTTAAATTAGTTGTTACTATTGGCGAGTGTTTTCTAGATTCTAAGAGGACTTAGTAGAAGGTATTTCTATTTGAAGATGGTGTAAGACATATACCAACGGAGTATGCCAAGTTCTTAAGCTCTAGAAGTATATTAGTTATCCCTAGTGGTAGCTACCTCTTAGGTATGGGCTAGGTGCTACGATAAACAAAAATTTACGAAACACATGCCCTAAAAAATATATAGAAGTGACTTAAGACATGACATGTCTACGGCCATGTGGAATGCTTGGTAAGACCTTGAGTTGTTTTAGCACCTTGGGGCTGATGCCTTGGTTTCCATGGGGTGTACAGTGACGTCTAAAAGATTAAGAAGAATACCTACAAGGACTCTATTGCCTTGATAGATGCTGGTAGGACACTTGCGTACATTATGGACCCTCGAGACCGATGCCCTCATCTTCATGGGGTACTCCTTATGTCAAAAAGAAAGAAAAAGATCTGTCGCACTTGAGATACTTAGTGGCCTTTAGATTCTCTTGGCGGAGGTCTCTTGGCCATTGCTTGGGTCTTATTAGGATGGGCTGGCATTAGGAAAAGCTAAGATTTAATCAATGTTTGAATGGGATTAAGAGATTGCCATGCATTGCTTGTTCTCTTGATTAGTGTAGTGGATTTAAGGGATTGAGAGATTGATTGAGGTGTTAAATGGTTGAATTGTCAAGTGGTGGTTCGTGTATTTGAGCTCTCCCTCATGGGATAAGCCTTCGTGCACTAATCAGGTCGAGTCCTCGGATTGACATTGTGTTTTTTAACACATTTGTTGATCGGTAGTACTCTATGAGCACTATATTGCACGGTAGAGAGAACCGCTCTACATAGGAACTATCGAAAAGATCCTTGAGTGAACAGGTGGTGAGCGTTCTGGTTGCCAATGATGCCATAGGTACACTGATGAAGGAATGATTGGAAATAAGGATTCAATCGGAGATTTTGAGGATTGTGATCAATGACACAATAGTTTTATTAAATTATTGTTTTAAAGATAGCTGATGCTGAGTAAAAGACAATTTCATATTGGGTGTATAAGTGGTGTGACTAGTTTTAAGTTTGCATGAATATCTGGCTAGGGGACTTGGGAACTCTTTTCCCTGGTACCCAGGATAAAACCTAACCAAATTCTTAATTGGATCCCATCACTACAATTGTTGGACAATTGGCTAACCTATGGGACTGGGGCTAGACTGATGGATTCTTAAATTGAGACTCAATTCTGTTATGGTACGATAGATGAAGTAAATAAGTCAATATTAGATAAAGTGAAAAAAAACCCATTCCCATGAAAAAAGTGAGGATATGGTAAACTCATCCAAAAGTTTGTCAGAACATATTCATGTTACATATCATTGAAAAGAGCTTAAAAAGTAGAACCTAGATCTACTTTGTCTGACAAATTTAAAATTTGCATGTTCAAGTTATGGCTAAAATAAATTTTTTAAATACATTCCTATTTTGAGAAATTTTTTCCATTTTATCTAATATTGACTTAAATCCCGGGCAAAAATTATTCTATGGAAAAGAATCAATGACTGTGCCTCTCAATGAGAAAAAAAGCATTGGTCTCTATGATCCAAGTGCAATCTTTTTCCTAATCTGACTTGGGACTTACGGGTTTGGTCAGATCAGTTCAGTTAGTCAAGGCTTTTGACTACATTAGAGAAAAGTTATCCTAGAAGAATCGCCTGTGCTTTCCGGGCAAGGAAAGTTTTTACGAGATTGATTTTGGAGAACCGATGGATTAGTCTCTTGTCAAGATATAAGCGGGTGAGGTCCCGAGTGTGAGACCCTACCCCGTGCAAGAAGTGCTAACTCCGTTGCTAGAACCCTTGCATTCATTGCGCGTGGTGGGGATAGGGATCTCACAAGCTATGCATAACCTATGCATAAGCACTATGCAAAAACACAAAGATCAAAAAAGAGGGCTTACCTCTTGTAGCCGAATCCGTATGAGCTGCCCGTGGGTGGCCTAAAGCCTTGGTGGTTGTTTGCCTTGAATAAACCTACAAAAGATTATCGTAAAATTAGTTCAATTTAACATATTATGCAATAGACCTTATGTATAAGGTCTATTTTATAAGGCCCATTGCATAGCCTATATATGCATAAGGCTTATGCAATAGGCCCTATTACATAAGGCTTATGCATAAGGCTTATGAAAAAGGCTATGCATAGGGCTTCTGCATATATCTATTGCATAAGGATATGCATAGCCGTATGCATAGGGCTATGCATAAGGCTATGCATAAGTTCTATTGCATAAGGCTATGTATAAACCTATTGCATAGGACTTATCCATAAGCCCTATCCATAAGGGTATGCATAAACCTATTCCATAGGGCTTATGAAAAAGCCCTACTCCATAAGCACTCTACATAAGGCTTTGCATAAGCCTATTACGTAGGGCTTATGCATAAGTTCTATTGCATAAGGCTATGCATAAACCTATTGCATAGAGCTTATGCATAAGCCCTATATTATGCATAAGGCTATGCATAAACTTATTTTATAAGGCTTATGCATAAGCCCTATTGCATAAGGCTATGCATAAACATATTGTATTGGGCTTATGCATACGACTATACATAAACCTATTGCATAGGGCTTATGCATAAACCCTACGCATAAGGCTATCATTAAGCCTATTGCATAGGGCTTATGCTTAAGTCCTAAGCATAAACCTATTTCATAGGGCTTATGCATAAGCCCTATTGCATAAGGGCTATGCATTATCCTATTGCAAGAGGGCTATTGACCTAACCCCAATCCCGGTAACCCAAGGTTTAAAAAACACAAAGACAAGAAGCATAAGCCAACATGAAGAAAGATGGCTTACCGTATGAGAGGCTATGCCCAAACCCTTGTTCACTCGAATAAACCTACAAAAAAGAAACATAATTAATAAAAATGTTAGTCCTCATCATTAACACATTAGCAAGTAAGCAAAACAAGAGCAAAAGGATGTGAGTACCCTAAACCCTAATCTTAATGCCTAAGTCAATGAAAAAATTAGTTTATGTTGAGCCTAAACTATAGCTCTATGCATAGAATGCTATTCATTTCACATTGTGCTATGAACAAGCTTGAAATAAGATAAAGATCAAAGCTTTACGTTAAATCTTGAAGAAAGCAAGAAAGAGGGCTTAACTTGGAGAGGGAGAGTTGATTGATGTAGAACCCTTGAAGAAAACAAGAAAGAGGGCTTAACTTGGAGAGGGAGAGTTGATTGATGTAGAACCCTTGAGGGAAGAGGTGTGGTGGTAGAAATAGTCAAAATGTAGGCATAGTCTGTGTATGTGCAGGATAGGGGAAGTAGGTAGGTATTGACACCCATCGGTGTGGCGATTGAGGCAGGATTACAGTTCAAAGGTCACTGCACTTTCACTGCTAGGCAGTGGATTTTCACTACTTACTAGTGAAAAAACATTCTTGTGTTCAATGTGCAGCACCCAGCAAAACCTTAGATAATTGTATATTTATAGTTTTCGATGTTGTCGTGTGTTATGTATGAACCCTAAATCCATTTCGGCCAAGTTAAAGATGTTTGACAGTGATCATCAAGGGCCAAAAGCTGGTTCCGAGACATAGTTGAGAGAAAAAATTTGTTGTTGTGTTTGATCGATATGCAAGGACTAGTATATACGACAACGTCGTATAACAATTGAGCATGTTCGGACATATGGTCTTCATGAGGAAGTGGAATGAACAAGTGCGGATGATGACATGGAGGAGAACCATAGGAGATTCTAGGTAACATAGAAGATTCTAGGTAACATGCCTTACCATTCAGTAACATTGGGTAGAGTGCAGAAGGTAACAAGGCTTCATATGAAAAGCATGGCTGAGACTCATCGTTTCCCAACCAATGAATGATGTGCCTCCACTATTGCCATATAAGGAGGAAGAGAATCTCATCATGGACATGGTGAATGACTTCTTTGGATGGGAGGTCATAGATGATAGTTAGAAAGCTCCAATGTCACAAGAGGAGGAAACCTTGCATAGAGAGGTAAGCACCCATTGTATGAGGAATGTTTGTACTCCACACTGTGAGCAAACTTGGAGCTATTGAACTTGAAAACAACTTATGGATGGAGTGATGCAAGTGTCACAAGTCTTGTCTGGTAAGACTGCCTCATTCTATTGAACTCTCAAATAGAAAATGTTTCATGTTCTATATACTCTCCTTGCTAATATTTTGATATATAATTTCTTATGTTTTGTTGCAGGCTTCTTAAGAATATTATTCCCCCTCAAAATCTATTATCAAAATCATGATATGGGTGTCATCAAATGCTCTCTAAGCTAGGTATGGATTACACAAAAATACATGAATGTCCCAATGATTTCATTGTATTTAGGGGGGTTAATAAAGATGCGACACAATGTCTACACTATGGGGTGAGCTGCTATAAGGATGATGTGCAAGGAGATAAAGTTTCCCGAAAGGTTTTTATATACTTTCCTTTCATTCCTCGCATCCAACACATGTTTAAATATAAGGGGATTAATGCAGAACTCATGACATGGCATGCTACTCATCGCTCGACCGATGACATCATGAGGATTGTAGCTGATTTACCGGCATGGAAACATGTGGAGCATCAATGGAAAGAGTTTAAAGATGAGCCTCGTCACTTACATCTTGGCTTGGGCATGGATGGTGTTAACCCATTTGGCTTTAAGTCCATAGCATGGTCTACTTGGCCTATTATATTGGTGGTGAATTACAACGTCCTTTTATGGGTGGCATTCAAGAAAGGTCAAATCATGCTTACTCTCCTTGTACCAGGCAAGTATAAGGTGGCAAACATGGATGTATACCTCGAGCCTTTGATTGAGGAGCTTGAGACACTATGGTGAGATGTCAAAGTACATGACATTTCAAGGCCAATAAATAGGCATGAGACGGAGGTGAAAGGAGTTTTGCTTTGGATGATGCATGACTATCTCGTGTTCTTGGAGTACTTAGGTACCTACTTGAATCTTATATGCATAAGGCTTAGCCTTTAAACTTTAAGTTTATATCTCTATCTCAATCATCTTAATTTTAAAATCGGTTTGGTAACCTCTGGATATCATGTATGCCCAATTTGTGGACCATCACTTGTTTCAGAAAGACCCTCTACACTTAAGGTGATGTATAACAAACATCATCGATTTCTCCCTTCTTCACATCCCATGTATGTGCCACATGATGTCTCACCACTTGTAATGAGAGGTAGAGATTGGTTTGAGGCATGGAGAATCACTCCCAATCGACCAACAAATGAGTTGTCTATTTCAACTTCCATATTGGTGTGACATGAAGATTAATAATCTCTTAGATCCCATGCATATCTTCAAGAATGTGGTAACAAATATTTGGAACCATTTAATTGGTAAAAGAGATACAAAGGGTGCAAGGGATGACTTACAAAACATCAAACGCCTTCAAAGTGCATGGCCAATTGAAAGTGAGAGTGGAAACATAGTCCTACCAATGGCACCATGGGTATTAACCAAGAGGGAGCACAATAAGATGAAAAATCTGATTGCCTCTTTTTGTATAGCAAACGGGAGTAATGTATTCATTGAAGAGTGCCTTCACAAAGACCAAAAAGGTAGGAGAGAAACAATTATATGGCCTCACGACACCTGATTGGTACAAGATATTACACGTATATAAGTATTTGCTTATTAATTTTCTCTTTGTGGTACATAATTTGTAAGCTCATAGTTTATTCTTCTAATTGATATAGTTGGTTGTGGAGACAAGAAGGTGAGAGGCTATTTACAAAATTGGAAGAAGCTTGGTGAGGTATGCATCTTCTCTTAAATTCACTGAGTTATATTGCTTATTTTACATTCTCATGCGCTCACAGGTTATGTATTGGTGAATAGTACACATACTTGCTATGTATGTAGGTACATATCCTTAAAAGAGATAGATCCTACATCCATTGAGATGGCTCGTCTCTCAATGTTATTTATTTAGTGTGTATGATCGAGGACAACTTTCCTAGAACAATTATCACTAGCCAATTACATCTTGTGGTGCATTTGCTTGATGAAGTGACATTGTGGTGTTGTTTATGTTATATGGATATTTATGGATATTAATGAATGTAAATCCTAAGTGGTGCATGGTGAGAAAAAGGATATCTATACACATCTTTGTTGATATTTTTTCTATTCTTTGGAAATCTCACATGTTTGGAGGGCATCCTAGATTGGGTGTAGGGATGTTGGAATGGTCTTTGGATTCATCATGGAGGTGTACAATTTGTTGGTCACACTATTGCTATTGTCTTTGGATATCTTCTTTAGAAATAGGCTATGTTGTGTGTTTTTATGTTGATTCTATGAAAATATCATTCCTTTCCCCTTAGCATCTATGGGTGAGAGTGTCTATATGAATCTTGGACTTTATGTCACTTTCTTGCTAATGTTCTAATGTGGATATATGTATATATATATATACTTCTCACAAAAGAATGCACAAACCAAAGTGACATATGTTATGTCAAACAATTTGAGTAAATAAAAAGATAGATTCTTATAATAAATATGTTAATTTAATTGTAAATATTTTAAAAATATTATGTGTATCTATAGATTCTTATAATATATATGTTAAATAAATTATACATATACAAACAAGATATGCAATAAGATGCCAGTGATCATCTCAGCATTTTTAAAAAACTTCTTTTAGCCTTGAGCCTACATGCTCTATGCCAAGCCAAAAAGAAATATAATTGTTTTCACTCATTTCCTTTTAAAACGAAATCCCTTATATAGCATATCATTCTTCTAGAGGGGCCATCATAGGGGAATGTAAGACATCAAGACCACCTTCACAATGAACATTCTAAATCAGAAGGATAAAAAAATGTTGTCCCATTTTTTAAAAATTAGCAATAGTCTCTATGCTAACTAATTGAAACATCCTTTTGAGAGACTTGAATATAGTGCACACAAAGGTTGAGCTTTGTTGAAATCTTTGCAATCCCATTTTATCTCATCAAAGGAGTTATCTTGTTTTAATTTGATTAGCTAAACATGAGGGTTTTACACTTATCGTGCATCTAGAAAAATAATTTATTATTATAATAGCAATTCAACGTTCTCGTTAGAGAATTCAGCAAGAAACAACAAGGAGTCATAAACATTGGATCAATACCTATACACCTTCCCTTAAATGAAGAACTTTAATATGATTTCTTAGAGTTGCTTTCTTATAGGCGTGGATAAGGGAATGGAAGATAGCCACAAATAGTACGGAGGTTAGGGAGTATCCTACTAGTTCTAATTCTAAGGATGAAGGAACAAATTAAGAACCCGTTGAGAATAAGACTTTTTTAGCCCTAACATTTAGAACATAAAATGAGGTTAGGAGTTGGAGGACAAATCCCAACTTGAAAAGCATTTTGCTAAGGAAAAGAAAAGATGTTAAGGAAAGAAAAGTGAAATATGTTATAAGATTCTAAGTCAATGATGTAGAACTTTCATTACTCATTTGTACAAATTCCTTTTTTGAGAGAAAAGAGTATGGATCATCCCTAATGAACCTTTACAATCCTACTTCTAAAGTTGATAAATTTTAGAACTTTGATGCAAAGGAAAAAGGTGATAGAAAAATATTGTATTTTATACACAAGAATGATATAGATTTGTGGGACCTCAACCAAAACATGATACCATATGTAGGCTTTGATTTGAAATCCCATGAGTTCAACCATGTAGTGGAATGGTTGATACCATCTGTAGGCTTTGATTTGAAATCCCATGAGTTCAACCATTCCACTATTTCTTGATATAGTTTCCACTATCCCATGAGTTCAACCATTCCACTATTTCTTGATATAGTTTCTTGATCTCGAGCATAAAAAAACTAATGATTTTATTGAAAAATATTCAATATAATTTAAATTATATCATATGTTTTGAATAACTTGAGTTTACAATGCTTTTTCTTCTCTAAAGTAAAATATAAATTGAAACTTGAAAGTTAAACGCATTGCAATATAGACTAGAATAATACCCTTATGTGTAAGAATTAAGTATGCATTAAGAGAGTATAATTTAAAAATAATCACTTTATTTCTATTTAATGATTATGTTTTAATTTAAATTTCCAATCGTGGGTAATTTTGGTCAAGATACAGAGGCTCATTAACAAGAATCCACCACTCAACTTGGTGTTAGTCACAATGGTGCAATTTGTGGTTATCACTCGGTAACTTATAATAGCTAGTATAGTAACAAACCAACAATGAGCCTACTTTCCAACATGCTAGTTAGGTTTTTCATCAACTAAATTGTAGAACCTCTTGGCCCATCATCTACCTAATTTTGTGAATGATGTTAGGCTAATTATGACTCTGTTTCAACCACACTAGACCTATGGTTGACACAACAAATCATTAGGTAATCCGGTAGCAAACAAGCATGCTTTCCACTACAAGATACCTAGTTAATTCTGTTAGCCAACTACCTAGCTTTCTCATGATCACCTTAGCAGCTTATGCTTTAACTAGTAGGTTTACTTTTAATTGTAACCAATGTGCCATACTTGCCTCGCGATTGATATAGAAGGCCATTAAGTTAGCATGATGTTGATTTAACCATTGAGATACCTCTCAACCAACAATTTACCTAGTCAATTAGATCATCCCCAACGTGTTTTTCATAATTTCACCGAGCCAATTCTCACCTACAAAGAGATTACAGCTCTCTCTCTCTCTCTCTCTCTCCCCCCCCCCAACATCACAACTATCCAAAAGAGGCGGGAAATATTTGTTTGTGAGCTTAGGGGTTGCAAGCTTTGTGATATTTTAACAAGGGATTTTGCACATTTAGGTAGATTTTTAGTAATATACTCACATTCAACCAACTGAATCCAATTAAACTTTAATATATGCATATTAGCTTTAAATAAAAGTGACACCTCCCATATTTGCACTACCATATGGTCCGATCATTTATACAATAGAGACACCTCTTAGATTAGTCCAAATAGTATTTACATATGCAAACTTAGGTTTGATACAATGTGGAAATGACCTCTACAAATGCAAAACCACATGTATGTCAAAGCACATATCCTTGTACAAGCTCATCACACAACCCCATCACAAAGTGATGCCTAGCTAGGCATCTTCTAATGTATAATGAGTACAAATCCTCTCCCCTTTGTAGGACTTGTCATATCACCAATTGTAGACATATGGGACACATCAAGGCATCTTCTGTTGTAGAATGATTACAACTCCTGTCCCCTTTGACTAATGCGGCTTGATCGAACGGATATGAGAGGCATGGTGGGTATGGGAGGCTTTGTAAATGGCCATGGTGGTGATGGACATGGAAATCAACCTTGAGCTTCATGGAAAAAGGGTAAAAGGGATGATCATGGCCAACCAATAGACTTCTCAGACCCTCGCTAGTCATGGTTTTGTGACCCTTGTGACACTTTGTGGTTAAGTAATAGGGAATGAGAGATAAACATGAATGGTTGATTTTCACAGTGTTTAGACCCTTCGTGGGTTTTCTATTTTTCTTGTCCATATTACAAATTTTTCGCTAAGCATCAGATTGAAGTACTAAGCTAGAGAATGTCACATGCATCACCTCTAATGTCGAAATGTATGATGTACTACGGCGTTCTTAGTCGTCACATGAAACATGTAAGAGCTATCTGTTTAGTAAGAGAATTCAATGAGTTTTGTCCCCAAGGTGGTAGCCTAGTGGATAAGACCTTGGACTTTCTACGGGAGGTCTTGGGTTCAAATCCTCTTGGGGACATCTTATACTAAGGCTGTGTTTGCATGTAAGTGGGCACATAGGCAGCCATCCACACTCGTTAGGCCGTCATCATTCAATCATCATGGTGCTTGCTTCTACCTTCCTCTTCAGTGATCATGTGGCAACAAAAGTGTGCAACACTTGCTCTTCAAGCTCACGCTTTGGATCAGGGACGATGGCTGCCGTGGAGATCAAAGATCGTGACTCGAATTATGTTACCTAGTTCTACCGAAGTTGTGAAGGGTGTTTGTGCTTGAATTGGCCAAGCGACTAGCTTGTGGGATTTGTCCCACGACTTCTCAACACTGCCTATAAAGTGGCCAATATTTGGAAAGCATGGTTCCTCCTTGTGGTACTCGAGTGTGTGTGGGGTTAGTAGGGTGTGTGTAACCGGGTGAAATTCCCATGTTTGACTAGGAATAGAATAAGACCTCATGAAAAAAAAAACTTGATAGAAAACAAGGAATGAGAAGACTTCTTAAAAATAAGGAAAGAAAAACCTCATGCATTGTTTATATTAAGAAAAAATCAACATGCCATTTTTTACATTTAAATTAAGAAAAAGGATTTGTAAGCAAAGAAAAATACCTTGATATGAATCCTCTCTCGAGTCTTCCTTTAATGTTGCTTCTATGTAAGCAAGATCATGAGCTCTCCCTCATTTATTATGTCACAATTCCTAAGCACCTGGCCATCATCCTCCTTGAAATCAATCTTCACATACTTCTCCTTGCTCTAACTTAATTTAGCATTAATGATGCTAATAAGGATATATGAGAAGCTCTTTAAAAAAAACATACTCACCTGCACTCACAAAACAGACGTCGATAATGTCAATAGTAAGCATATATGAGAAGCCCTCACAAAACACTTGTATGAAACGCAAATCTAAAGGAATGACGAAAATAGAATCGATACGCACCACGGCGGAGATGCGTTTAGAGTGACGGAGCCTTGCTTCAGCAGCCAATGAGAGAAAACTGGAGGAATTGTTGTCTGTACGAGGGCACTCGTGCCCATGGATCAGAAGATTGTTGCAGCTAGCTAGTTCTGATAATTAGCGTCTTCAGCCTGATTTGGATGATGCTGGAGTCGAGTTGCTGCTGCTGCCGGTCACAAGATGCTCTTAGCTCGTTTGGAGATAAGAGATGATGGTGTAGGTCATGATCATGCAGATCTACATGATATTCATGTGGATCGTGATCACCAACATGGGTTTGAAGGCCACTACGCAGCTCATGGATGAGAGGGCGCAGCTCATGAAGAAGAGGCGAGACGTTATTCATGTGGATCGTGATCACCAACATGGGTTTGAAGGCCACCACGCAGCTCATGGATGAGAGGGCGCGATGCTGCGAGCTCATGAAGGAGAGGCGAGACGTTATCTGTTGATAGGATCTGCATTGCAGTACTTGAAGTTTTAGCCAGCAGGCGGTGATGGTCCGCGAGTGCGGGCAGCCGCACAGATCTGCAGGACGATTCACTATCAAAGGAGCTGCTGACAGGTACCAAGGATACATAACAGTCTCTACAGTACTTTATTGCCCTCCTACAGTTCATCATGGATTCTGAACTGTAGGACTAGTAGGAGGGAGCGGTGGCCGGAGTCCGGACGCCCTTTCATTTTTCCTGCCTTTTCTTCAGCACGGTGTTCCAGTAGTTCTTAATCTCCTTGTCCGTCCTCCTTGGAAGGGGTGCGAGGCCATGAAAGCCCACCGGTAGTTAAATTGATTAATGCAGAGGCACTAGATAGTGACTCTTAAGTTTGATTTATTTATTTATTTTTGGACAAACTTGGAAAATTAGATGCCACTCAAAAACTAACCTTGCCTATGTGTAACTTAACTTACTAATTGTTTTTTTTCTCAAAAGAAGATATTTCAAAGTTCACGTGTCCACAAAGCAGTGAAAAAGTCCTCTCTTCTCTCTTCTCTATATTATCTTAAGGAAGAGTTTCACAAAGCTGCCATGTTGTAAGAATTTGGAGGTTCGGGAAGAAGAGGAGGAGGTTTGGAGAGAATTTGATTCGTGACGAGAATTTGAAAGCCTTAAAAAACGTACGAAGCATGAGTTCCCAACTAGTGGAGTCTAATACCCACATGCACTTGCTCGAAAAAGTCCATTTATTTTGAAATTTAATGATCTTGCTTGAAGATTTATTTCTTTGAGGAAATATTTAAGATGAAGAGAACAAGATTATGAATGGTGCCACAAAAGGGTAAACCATTTTCTAAGTGGTATAGCTTGCATTCAAACTAAACTTCAAGCTAAAAAGTTTCTATGATTTTAAATCCTTTTATTCTACTAATCTTTAAGATGGCTAATTTGGCCGTGTACACATGTCGTGATTTTCTCGCCTTCTACTAACGTGTGTGTACATGCAACCGCCATCTTCACTGCTACGCGAGGCGGATGCAGACTCTACCAAAGAGGGTTCACTCCATGCGGTAGCCAATTGAAGTCGTCAACCACAGTCGTTTTGAAATCGTCTCTCTCGCTCAACCTCGCGTCCGCCTCTCTCCCTCTTCTCTAGCTCTGTCTTCCTCTCCAGAGGTAAGTCTCTCTCAATGTGCAAAACATGGAGCAAACAATTAATCAATTAGCGTGCAAAGATTAGTAGATGAGAGAGAGAGAGAGAGAGAGAGAGCGAGCAGCATGTATCTCCCCTTGGTTGCATTCGGTAGGCCCTTGCGTCTGCCTCTCTTGCTCTGTCTTCCTCTGCAGAGGTAAGTCTCATGCTGCTAGGGCTCTCTCTCAACCTGCAAAACATGCATGCATCTATTAATTAATTAAAC